>NC_081396.1:3391113-3991113 GCF_030684315.1 Stegostoma tigrinum | reverse complement strand
AAATGGATTTACTGAGTTAATTATTGCGGGTAATGTTAAAGAGAGCTAAAAGAAGGAAGAAGAAAGAAAATCAGAAAAGACATGATTAGTTTCAGATGTTGCATTCCGGGGGAAGACTTGTGTCGAAATAAACATTGGCACGGACAAGCTGCAGTTCCTGTGCAAGACATTCCATGCAATACAATTCCAACAATCGCCAATTGTAGGCAATGGAGTATGTAAAGCTTCATTAACTAAACTAACAGTCAAATGCATTGTTGTGAGTAATGGAACGCTCGTTCTTTGGAAAGTAGAGTGAATGCTTTTCAGCACAACTCTTTCAGCCAACTCGCTTGTTGCAGTCACTGGGAGAGTTTGGATTACGCAGCTGTGAACTGTGAAATCCCACACCAATTGCCTTCTGGATGTGAAGTCACATTTCCCTCCATTTATTTCAAGCACAATCTCTCATCATTCGATCGTATTCTTCCCGTATCCTCTGCTAGTCATGACATAGTCTATTCTATTTGCATTAAGTTCCTGCCATCAAAAGGCTGATAGATTTGATTTGTTGAAATTACAGTCAAACTGCATTGGCTCTTCCTTATCGATTGTTCTGGAAATGGGCCATTGCATTACGTTGTTTCTGAACCATTATATACGGACAGTATATTATGCCCAGTGTTTGGAATGAGCTATAGAAGACTCACAGGAGATGGACAGTTGGAAAAAAATACATTACACCAATTGACAGAATCTCTTAGTGTTAGTGAGATAGCAGGTTATTTTTCTTTAATGAATCTAGTGATGGTTCAAAGCGATAACTTCCACAGGCATATTGTGAAAGCAGATCCAGCGACATTAACAATTACCAATAATATTTCACGAGTGACCGGAAGAGAAGGTGAGAATAAACGCAAGAAATGCAAGATTTATATCGACAAAGAATATTTCCTCAGATAAAATAAAATGCAACAGAAAATGAAAATGAGTTTGCCCAAGAAAACAGAAATCATATGTTGACGAAATCTGCAAGGAGAATGGCTGTCCTGTATATTCTTGGATTATTTATATTGCAGGTACCTGCAAAAGAGAATGTGTCAGGATAGTTGGAGTATATGGTCAATCGACACGTCACTTCAACATTTTCCACTTTTTTGCGTTTTAGAGTTGAATAAATGCAGGTTACGAACTGTGTCTTTCATTTTGATATGGAAATTACTTCGCAATTTCTGTCTTAGTTTTGAAGACATTGTTTTCATTCAGGGTTTTCATTCTGTTGTCAACAGTTGCACTTGATCGATGGTTTGTCTTCTTTCCAATTATCAAGAGTGTTTCTGAACTTAGTTTATGCAATAATGGTTTCCAAAGTCACTCACCACTTTTATTTTCGTAGAACTTCAGTTTGTTTTCATCTTCCCAAACCACGCCCCTCCTCCCCCGTTTCACTGTGTTGAATCTAATAATTCATCACCTCTCCTCGGTTCCAAAGGAGAATCACATTGAACTGTAAAGTTTAGTTCTGTTTTTTTTTGCTTCATCTTTTCAATCCATAGATGCATTTGATTTTCTGAGAATTCCAAACCCTTCCAGTTTTTGTTTCGGATCTCCAGCACCTGTGGTCTGATGATTTCAAGCAGAATTGGATCTGGATCACTCGCCATGCCGTGTGCCCACACCCTTGCTACTGCTCCAAGATTCTCTTAAATTATTTTTGACATCAGATACAATCAAGTGAATTGAGTTTGAGTATGACTCATTCAGCCACAATAGCCTGGTCCGCTAGTCAGTCAGATGAGAGCTGATCTGACTGTCAGCTAAACTCGACACCTCCAACTACCTCTGACAATCACTGACACGGTTACACATGAAAGCAGGCTCGCACATCAAACTATTCACACAGGCATGGTTTAAAACAGGAACTCTTTCTTCAGTTATTGAAGCAAGAATTCCCAAATCAACGATCGCCTGAATTTTACCACAACTCTAACCAATTCTAACGTCTCTCCCTCCGAATGTGCAGTGCTCCAATCTCTCCATACCATTACTAATTTCACTGTCAAGCCCGCTGACAAAGGCAGGGGCGGTGTTTGTGCAGGAAGTAGCTCTGTGTCACAAATACCAAAATTCAACTCTCTGACATCATGTCTTAAATTGATGCAACCCCGCTCATCAATCCACTGTCTCCGAAACTGTCCCTTACCTCATTGCTTCTGGTGTCCTCTGCTGATAACCAGCCTCAACCCCCCACCAAATTCAAACCTGATAGACACCCCAGACCTACACTGTCCGATTCAACTTGTTCCACAAAATCCATAAGCACAACTACCCCTGCCGACACATTGTCTCTCCGAGCTACTGCCACAATGATCACATCTCTTCCTACTGCGCCTCCAATCTCTCCCCTTTGCACAAGCCAATTCACACCTACATTTTAAAACAAAAAAAACACACCTTCCAGATTTTTGAATGTTTTCAACGAGGATAAAGGAATAAGCCATGATGATCACGAGTCAGCATGATAATGCACCGATAGTCAAATTCAGGTCTGCACAATTACTGATGTCTCATGTTCTGAAAAGTGCTGGTAATTTGCAGTGACACAAAGGTGCGAAATCTGTTGGATGTGATTGGTCTGCGCCATGAGCAACAATACAAAAACAAGCAAAACTAAGAAATTGGGAGATTTAAATGAAGAAAGAAGAAACATTGAGTGAATGAGAGAGAAAGACATTGAGAGAAATTGAGGCATGTTTCGAGCAAGATATTGAGGTATCAACAGTGACACAACAGTGATTGAAATGATGTCGAGATAGTGACCAAAAGTTTGATAGATCAGTACATAATAGAGGAGATTAATAGATGGAAATAGCGAAAGCAACTGATTGCACATAGTACAGAATATGAAACGAAATCTAGGAAATGAATAGACAACGGAAAAGGGATTGGAAGTAGAAACGATTTCGTGAGAATAACAATTCTACACTTAAAGTAAGGGCTCCTTGAAGAGAAAGAAAATAACTTAGTATGGAATAACATTAGGGTGAAGTGACGGCTGAATGTTATTATCATTCGACTGTTAAACTGGAGACAAGATAATGTTATGGTTTCAAATTCCACTACGGCAGACTGTAGAATTTGAATTCAATAAAATATCTGGAATGGAGAGTCTAATGATGACCATGATTTCACAGTTGATTATCTGGAAAAAGTTAACAATCTGGTTCATTAGTGGTTTTTCGGCAAGGAAACTGCCATTCTTTCCTGGTCAGCCCGACATGTGTCTTTGAGACCCATAGCATTCTGGACTGATTTTTAGGCAATTAAGCATAGGCAACAAATTCTGCCTAGCCAGCGACGTCCTCATTCTGTTAACTAGTCAAGGATTGAGGGCGATTTCTGGGATTCACTAATCTGTTTGGATGACTAGAACAGCTGAGTAATCATGGGGTTATCTTAAACGTGCATCGTGCAGTCTGCATACAGAAAGTTGAGAGAGCCCTATCTTGTGGCGTTTAAATGTCTATGCCCATTAGCTAAAATATTGCTGAATCCTGGAATGAATGCAAGATATTAATGCAAAATTAATTCACATCCATTTGGGCTTGTTGCCACTCATTCAGTTCATTTCAATGCAGTCAGGTATTTAAATAAAGAGATAAGTTGAACTATTTGCATGGAACAAAGTTTAACAGTATGAAGACACAAAGCTGCAGTGGGATGTTCACTGTTAACTGCTGACCCAAGCAGATAATGTAGATATAATTAAAACCGAAGGAACTGAAGATGCCGTAACTCAGGAACTAAAGCAACGTTGCCGGAGAGGTTCAGAACATCTGGCAGCATCAGTTCTGAGGAAAGGACACTGGACCCAAAACGTTAACTCTGTTTTCTCATTTACAAATGCTGCTAGACATGCTAACCTTCTCCAGGAACTGTGTCTTTTGTTTCTGATGTAGATACAAATCTTCATTTAAATAAACCGAATCTATTCTCGAATTTTGAATCAAGGTTCTCTATTTTAACATTGTTTTTGAAGTGTTATGATTATAATGCATCTGCTAAAGTTGTTCACACCAATGGGAAATATTGGTTAACTCAATGAAGCTGAAGTGGTGACAGAAAACCTCTGAGTTTCTATGCTCTGATAATTCAGACTGCAGTCACAAAGACAAAATAAATAGGAGAAGCGAGAAAATACCAGTAATTGCGAGTTAGTATTACTGTTAGAATAAACAAGCCCTATTGATCAGCTGAGATAACAAAGTGTAGAGAAGAATGAACACAGCAGGCCAAGTAGCATCATAGGAGCAGAAATGCTGACGGCTCCGGCATAAACTCTAAGCCAGAAACTTCAGAGTTCCTGCTCCTCTGATGTTGCTTGGCCTGCTTTGTTCATGCAGCTCTACACCTTGTCATCTCAGATTCTACAGCATCGCAGTTCCTACTGCCGATTGATCAGCTTACGTTTCGAGACATAAAATAATAACGGCTTCAGGATCATTACCGATATTTCCATGAGTGGAAGCTGTCTGTAAGGAACAAAAGCAGATCTTGTTGAAAAATCTCAGCAGATCTTATAACATTTGCGAAGGGAAGTCGGGGTTAATGCTTCAATTCCAGTATCCTTTCCGCTATGGGAACACTGTCTCTCATCTGTTTCAAGATGTTTCCATTCAGCAACAGTCTGCTGAACGCCTACTGGCCTCACAGTGCCACTGTGCAAACAAGGAGTGTCAGCAAGCTGACGCGCAACAGCAGGTTTTTGAGTTTGAGGAACGGAATGACCTTTGTTTCATTTCCATCTCCACCTTTCACAAATCGGAGATGGAGGATGAAATTCATCAGTATTCAGCTTTTCTCACAGGTAATTATAAAGATATCACATATCAACCTGAGCAATGTATTCATTTAAGTTTTGAACACAAATCCATCTGATATTTACATTCCTGTATGTTTCCAAATCAGCTGCTTTCTTCAGATTTTAATGCAGCATTAATGTTATCTTTATACTGTACGTGCGACATGACATGGAGCAGCTGCTACTTCCTACGGTAACAACAACAAAACTCACAGCCCGATGTTGTATTATTTAAATACTTGAACGATGGTGAGCAAAAAGGTGAATCTTCGAAAATCTGTTTCTCTGGTGAGCTCACAACATCGGTAAAATTCAGCAATTTAATCATCTCGCAAATGTAATGAAAAGAAGGAAAGAAAGGAGATACGAAATAAAGAAGTAAGGAAAGGGGGGAAAGAAAGAAGGTAAGAAAGAAAGAAAGCAAGAAAGAAAGAAAGAAAGAACAAACGAAAGAACGAAATTATACACTTTCTTGTTGTAATACAAGGAACATGTCACCAGCTGTGTACAGAGGAATATTTCACTACTCCCGAACGGTGATCTAAAAAACACGCAGAAAACAGATTTCACTGTTCTCTGTTAACATCGAAACAAACACACAAGAAGAGAAAGAACAGTATATGTGTATTCCAGTCAGCTCCGCCATTCGTTATGATAATGAATGATTACCATGCTTAGTACCCTATTCCCGCTTACCAAACAAAGATAAATATTGGCTCAGGACTGTGGCGATAACTGTCTTGCTTTTTATTTCATGAAATGACGACGGGGTGTATTTCATTTTCCATGAAGAGGGTCCGTAACAATTCTACCAAGTGAGGCATAAACTCTGAGCATGCGTAATTGTTTTTAGCACTTTGTGAAGGGAATAATCTCTCCTCAGTTTTTTTCGAGATAGTAGGAACTGCTGATTCTGGAAAATCTGAGATAACGCGGTGTGAAGCTGGATGAACACTGCAGGCCAAGCAGCATCAGTAGAGCAAGAAAACTCCACGTTTCAGATCGGGACCCTTCGTAGAAGGTTTTCTGAAGAAGTGTACCGACCCGAAACGGCAATCTTTCCTGCTCCTCTGATGCTGCTCGGCCGGCTGTGTTCATCCAGCTTCACACCGTGATACCCCTCAGTTTTTAGTTTTTGTTTTCTTCACAGTTTAAATTTACTACTTAAAAAAATTCAAAATTTGTGTTTTATATTCGCAGCCACATTGATATCAAAAGCCAACAGAACGGTGTTTTGGTGTGTCTTATTTTGCCATTTCAATCATTCAGTTGGAGCAGTGAAAGGACACATCAGCATTTTTTTCAGATCCTCTTCTTCCTTGTTGAGGACAACAGTATAGTTAATGATATTGTTTCAGATTATATGGAGGTCGTTGGATATTTCTTGAGGGACGTACTGCGGGTCTTTGAAGTTCAGGCTGCTGATGTAACCCTTATGTGAAATCAATCGATAAAGCAAATGACGAAAATAGGTTGTGCACTGGAGGAGGAAGCTGAGTTAGATAACGAACGTCAGGGCTATGGACTTCTCGCGGTTCATAAATTCAGGATCTTCACCATTTTCAGTTCCCCACAGCCTCCTAGCCAAATAGATGTATCTGACACTCACAGCATTGAACACAAGGCAGGTGATTTGTGGAAAGTGGGCATGATATTGCAGAGCTAGGGTACCCGAATAGGCTGTATATTGACTGATAACTGAAATAGCAAAGGGCGTTCTTGACACAGCTCAGAGCACTGGCCAATGCTAAGACCGGCAATGCAATTTTCTTGGCGCAATATCTGGTGTCCAGCTTCTGGTATGAGATGGCCACATTACGGTGGATTGTGAAAGCCAGCGAAGGATGAAACATTACTTCTAGGTGATGCAACACTTTACCTGCAGTTCCAAGAATCTAGCCTACTGTATTCGTTGCTCACAATGTGGTCTCCTCGACGTTGGGGAAATCAAGCAAAGACTTGACGACCACTTCACAGAACATCTACATTCTGCTTGCAAAACAGACCCTGAACTATCTGTTGCCTGCCACCTCAATGCACCACCTTGCTCCCAACTTCTCTGTCTCTGGTTTGCTACAGTGTACCAGTGAATCCCAGCTCAAGCTGGAGAAACCACACCTCATTGTCCTCTTGGGGACCATACAGCCCTCCGGCCTCAAAAATGTTGAGTTTAATAATTTTAGGTCATGTATTCTCTCATATCCAAGCCACACACCACCCCACACACCAGGACTCGTTACAACATTGCCTGCCACGAAACACCCGCTGTTGTGAGTCACGAACAGTACACATGAAGAACTATTCACTCTCCCAGCCTGATCGTGACAAACTCCTTTCTCTGTGCAATTGCTCTATCTCTCTCTCTCTGTGTGTGTGTGTGTGTGTGTGTGTGTGTGTGTGTGTGTGTGTGTGTGTGTGTGTGTGTGTGTGTGTGTGTCTGTCTGTCTCTCCCCACCCCGCTCTCTTTTGTTTCTGTCCTATTCTTTGCTTTTTTCCCGACCCATCTCCCTATTTACTGCATGTAAACTGATGTTTTCCCAGCTACCATCAGCTCTAATGAAGGGTCACCGGACCCGATATGTTAACTCTTTTTTGTCCTCCTTGAATGCGGCCAGACCTGCTGAGCCGTTCCAGCAACTTTGTTTTTTTTTATTCCTGATTTAGAGTACGCAGTTCATTTGGGTTTTTTTTTTACTCTCTTAAATTTTCTGCAGGTTCACCATAGAGTGCAATGTGACCATCAAAACAAGGAACACATGTCCTGAACAATGTTCAGGAGGCTTGCGGCCTTCATGAAGTAGTTCCCAGATCCAAAAGGTTTTGGGACTGCTCTGCAGATGAGAACAACACCTCTCAGGTTGCCACGACTTGCCTCAAAGGCATTCTGTTCATGACACGTGCTGCCCACACAAGGGGACTGCTCTTGAACATGTACAACATCCTGTTCTGATCATGTGTTGATTTCCTCTAAACAGTTTCAGATCCATTCTAGCAGCATTGTTCTTGATGACTTGCCATGCTTGGGTTTAAGTGCTGCCAGTCGGCCACGCGCTGCAGTGGGCATTGAACTTCTGCCCCCAGAATATAATCTAAACCCTTGTCATCCTGATTGGCTCCTGGAAATGCTATTCAACATGGAGGAGAGCTGATTCATCAGAAGCTGGTGGTTGGGGTGTGGGCGGTCATTACGGGAGGGGTATATGTACTGCTGACAGTATCTGGTAACCTTTAGGTTTTTATCTCCCGAGCGTTTGGCCTGATGAAATGAGACTTCAATGGATGAAGGCACTCACGAAGTGGTTTGTAAAATGATCAGAAAAGGGGTCATTACTTTTGAGGAGCGTTGATGATGGATTTATTGGAGGCATGGACAGAACGAGAAGCGATGGAACTTTTAGCGATAAAAGAAACACGGGGTATCCTCAGCAGTTTCGTGGCATTTGTGTCGAGGGGCTAGAGACGTGTATCATGGAAGTTATCTCTCTGAAGTTGAAGTCGCCACCAGTAAAACCCCCACCTCTCTCTCTCTCTCTCTCTCTCTCTCTCTCTCTCTCTCTCACACTCTCTCTCTCTCTCTCTCTCCCTCCCTCTCAAACTCTCTCTAATGTGAGGGTAGCTCTGCATTTATCTGGGTCTATAATGATTTCTCTTCCACGGAACGGGAGAGCATTTTGAAAAGAACGCATTGTATGTGTAACATTAAAATGGCCTGCCGAAGTAACTGTAACGCCCAGCTGATTCGTTTGATTTTATGCAGATTATTCAATCCCTGCTTTCAGACCGATGTGTGACTCGCACCAAAGTCTAATCGTTTTTGAGATAATGTGAGCTATGTTCTCTCGCAGCTGGGTAGTTCAGTTAGTGAAGCACTTACCTCATACAGAGCAGTTAAACAGCTGCCCTCCGTGTGGTCTCACTTCCGTGTCAATACAGTGATTGAATGGGCGAACTCGCACAGATTAGATTAATGGTTTCTACCCAGTGTAACTCACAGGTGTACTGAGAGTTGAGATAATCCCCTGTAATTAGTTCCACAGAGAGACAATCATAAAGATCTCTCCTCAGTATGAAAAAAAAATGTTGGGACCTCAGGTTCGTGGTGTTTTTTGCAGCATTTTTCACAGTTTGGACATTTAAAATGTCACTCAGTAATGTGAGCATGTTGATGGGACATCAAATCCCTATGATATAAATCGCTTCCATCACAGTTTGGGCACTTGAACGGTCTCTCCTCCATGTATGTATGTTGACTGTTCGTCAGGACCCCAGACGTTTTATGACATTTCCACATTCTGGACATTTAAAATGTCTCCCATTAATGTGAGCGAGCTGAAGGTTTGTCAAGTCTGAACATTTGAAAAGCCTTGATAGCAGTGCTGTCCCATTGACTTTTTACGACATTTCCCGCAGTCCAAACTTTGAAATGGTGTTTCAGGAATGCAGATGACTGAAGGAATCCTTGCCGACACACTGAGTAGCTTATTGAACTGTTTCTGGTAATTCAGTGTGAATTAACTCCCAGCTGAGACAGGGAAATGAATTCCTCTCCACAATCCACATATTTCTGCGTTTTCTGTCCAGTTTGACTGCCAACAAACGGGCTCTAACTGGACAGAAACTATGGTGACGTGGGGATTGTGGAAAGGAGTTCATTTCCCTGTCTCAGCTCGGAATTCAATGATGCAGTTACGCCGTAAGGCCTTCTCCGAACACAACACACATACTTTCTCTCACTGTGATTCTGGTATTTTCCTTCCATGTTCAAGATCTAATGTCATCTTGTTTTTGATAAATTGTGTGACTCCATCAGATTCATATGTCACAGTTAGTTTGTAAATCTTCCCCTTCTAATATTCTGTGAAATCAAAGTCAAACAAAAGAGAAGAATAAAAGAAAAAGAGTGGGAGGGAGAATTAATTACAAGACTCTGGCTTCGATGTGAAGACAGAGAGCCGAAGGCAGGGACTAAACAAGAGAGATTCTAGACACCTAAAAGTTCACCAGAACCTTTTCAGAATCTTCCAAACTTTCAGTCTCCACCAAAAAGAAGGAAAAGTGTAGCAGGTGGATGTGAATACTCGCAACTCCTAGATTAGATTCTGTAGATAAACAGAAGCTGTTAACATGAGCTGATATTCAAGAGACATAGATTCAAGCTATTGGGCGAAAGGGGGATATAAAGAAGGAATCATTTGTTGCTTTTTCTTTTCTTCAAAACTTACTTCCAAAGGCCAACAATATCCAATGTCGATTGAATTATGATTTGTGACACTGTCAGATCTTGATGTATTGTTTGGTTTGAGTTTCCAAAAAGCAAATCCTCTTGAAATACCCTAATAAATAAATTCGTTAGTTCAGGATAAAAATTCGGAAGAGATAAACATTTGCCTTATTCACACTGTGTCTAAAGGTTCCCTTCGTCACCCCTGTAAAAGCAATTTACAATCTCGGTCCCTTTAAGTCCAAAAGAACGAGATTCACAAGATGTTTCCCCTGGAACGAGGCAAATGCACATGTGCTCTGCTGCCACCACGCGACAAATAATTTGTCCTGACTGTCACTGCTCCGGCGGGCACGTTCACCCTTCGTTCTCGACTGATTCCAACTCTAAACGAAATTCACAAAGCTAGTCACTGAGTCTTTCCACTTCCTGGATCTGGAGTGATTTTCACATTGGTTTTGGGAACCTGAGAGCTGACCACAAGGAGTTTGCTTGATTATTTCAACTTCACATTCTCTGAGGATTCTGAGACGTTGATGATCATAGACTCAGGGGCATTGACTGAACTGAGGCGTCAGGAATACCCAGCTTCATGGGAATCAGAAAACTTCGCTCAAAAGTGGAGAAAACTTGAACCATGTGGGATTTGAGCCTACAATCTGCTGGCTTGCAGTCAGCAGCATCATTGATTGCATTAGTACCTGGTGCACATCCAGCTTATATGTGCTGCAGATTTGTGGTCTGAATGGGGAAGAGAACATTCACAAGGTCAGAAAGCAGTAAACATAATTCTCGTCATTGCCCCATTTCAATGATCCCCGTTTTGTGAAGTGTTGAATTTCATTTGCAAATGAAACACGTTTGACCTCAGTTGGCGACTTCAGTGTCATCAAGCTCTACTGGAGCTTCCCAACATTTTATTTGAAGTCACTTAGCTATTTTTTAACCTATTCCAGTGAATCTATTTTCACAGCCTGAGTTATGGTTTTTTTCGAGTCAAGGCCCCAAACAAATTCAGCGACAAACGTTTTGTCCTTTCTCGACTGGAGTCTGGAATCAGACGAGTTGAATGATGCCTTTATTGGAGCCACCCTTCACTGTAACTCAGTACTGTTACCATCGGCGTGTTATGCACATTTCAACAGTACATTTGCTGAACATCAGATTATCACAGCTCGTCATTCTTCACACTAAAACACAGGGTGATGATATGAACCATTTCAAAGTTTAGAAAGAGTGCCTTAACTGGTGATGTTGGCTTTGACAGGATGAATATGCACAAGAGTGTGTCAAAGTAAGTTCGCAAGAGTCAGTTTTGGTATCGTTGCTGTAACTGATTAAGATTCTGAATTTACATCACCCATGTCTGGACACAACCCCAAGTCAAGAAATGAAAATTGTCTGCGAATTATCGAGACAAAAATGGATTTTTCATTACAAACAGAACACCCATCCTGTATCTGTAGGATTCAGTCAAATGAGAGATTACTTCCATCGCGAAGGACAACGACAGTGGATTTACAGGAAAACATCATCGACCAACCCCCTTGAAGCCAGTCACCATTTCGAATTTGAATACATGACTGTTCCTTAAGTTCCAATGAGTCAAAATCCTGAAACTCCGACCTTAGGAGTATCAACATCAAACTTACGGGCCAAGGATTTCAAGTGTTCAAGAGAGTCCCTCAACATCTCCATATCTAGTGTAATTCGGGAAAAGCAATATATCGAATCCCAGTGAGTAGCTTCCATAACGCAGGAATTAATTTTCAGAAGTTGCAGTTTCCAATCAGAGACTTGTCGTCGCACGAAGTTAAGAGTCAAAGTGAGGAAGTGAAATAAAAGTGAAAGGCAATGATGACTGGGAGGCATGGAGCAGGAAGTGAGCATTGTTCTGGCGCAGCAAGGCTCAATGTTGGTGCTGGCTGGTCTGAATTTGCTGCACACTCTGGATACTGGCTCATGTGTCATTCTTGGTCAATTCAACGCAATGACCTCGTTTTTGTTGTGAGGTCATATTTTGCTGAGGAGCACAGTTAAATGGTCCTCAACAGAATGAAGAAGTCCCCTCCAAAGATGAAATGATGAGATGAAAATGTCCGCTTTGTCCCAATTCCAAAAATAATTGTTTTCTTCCATGAATTTTCAGTGGGGAATAATCATTTGTGAGCTGTCCACAAAAGCAAGAGCTTTGAAAATCTTGCTGAGTAAGATGGACGCAAAACAAAAAAATACATGACGATACTGTGAACGAGTGGTTAAGGAGAAGGGCAAATGGCTCGACCCAGACCAATGGCATTCTGGCGTAGCTGATTAAGGCCTGTGCTGCAGAAACAGGAACCCCTGGGTTCAAGCACACAACAGTATCCATACCTTAAATTAAAGAATATTTGTGCAAGCTTCTCTCAAATGCCCTGTTCAGCAGATTTTGTGACGTTGAACAAAGCATCTATTGACTAAATGTGGTTCCTGTGATTGAATTAAACCTGTTATTATTCTCGTTCTTGTTGCCCAGAAATGTCCCCCATGAAATGCCCCTTGTCACTTCGTGAGCAATAACAATTGATTGTTTTTTTTTAACCTCTTTTTCACAAACCCTATGCTCATATTGTCACTTCTTCATTGTCAGTTTGATATAAATACGAGATGAGGCAGGATATAATGCAGAGAGACTGAGGAATACAATAGTAATGGCATACAATATAAACTTGTCATCCCCTTTCTCTGCCATCATCCTTCATTATTTTGCACAAACAGTAAAGATTTTTCCATAAATTTTGCAATTGTTGTGGATTATGTTCCTGATGGTGATAAATTCCATTTAGAATTGAGAAGATTCACATTCCATTCAGGAAGTAATGCCTCCTCACATCAGTCCAAAGGAATAGGCATGTTATCTGTAGAAAGTGAAACCAATTCTCACCCACTCCAGGCAGGGGATAAAAACTTCTGACCAGCTCCACTCACAGATGAATCTCAAGTTTCAGACTTTTGAAAGGACAAAAATGGAACATGACAGAGAAGGGCAGTGAGACAGAGAGAATAAAGGAGGGTGAAGTGGATTCACTGATAACACGAGGCACAATGAAGGACATGAAGTGCGATAGGTGCTGGAGAAACCAATTCTCCATTCGACACGCCTGTTCAGTGACAGAAAGAAATCATTGAAGCAGAGACATTCACGACCTTAGGTGAAATGCAGGAGTATTAGATCCTCTCTTAAGTTGGTAAAATTGAAAGTCGTAATCTGATGAGAGCGATGAGAGAGTGTTTGATGAAAAGAAAATTTCTGAATCTATAGATAAACTTGATTTATTTTTGCCACTGCAGAATTTTAATGTGGAGTTGCACAACTAACATTATACTGAAGAAGGGGCACTGGATATGAAATATTAGCTCTGTTTTCTGCCCACAGATGCTGCCATCGTGCTGCGGTTCACCAGCAAATTCAGTTTTTGCTTCAGATTTGCAGCATCCACAGTTCTTTATTTTTTATCAGCCTGTATAAAGTTTGGAATGACAGATATTCTTTTGACGTCTCCACAGCTTGTTTCCCGTTTCTGAAATCATTCATAAATTGTATATTTCTGTTAAATTAGCATAATCCTGACAAACTAACCTACATGGATCATTTTCTGCCCCACATGCACATCTCCATTTCAACACATTTTTCTCACATTGGAAAAGAGGCTTCAGATCATCGTGTTACTGCCGGTCATCAAACATCCAACTGTTCTAGTCACAGTTTTCAGCGCTTGTCCCATGGCCCTGTATGTTCTGATGTTTCAAATGTTCTCCTCAATGATATTTTCACTGCGACGCTTTCATCTGGAACCACATAATGAATGTGACTGGAACTTCAGGTGGTCAATCTGTGTTAGCTTCCCCTTAGGAAAGTGACCCTCATTTCTCTCACAGAGGGAGACATACAGACACACTCTTCGAGAATGACAGAGGGATCAGGATGAGGCCCACTCCCAGCACTTCACATCTGCCCTAAGTGGCAGGGTAGATCACTCAAATATTTAAAGAGGATAAGGGCACTCTCCTTACTCAGTGGAGGCATATATGGAAAGGGCATGCAAGTTATTTCGGAGCTGCACAGAATGATTGTTAGACCAGACAGTGAAGATAACAACCATTGGAAACTACAGAATGGCCACTTGAAATATCATCATCTTGAAGGAGATGAATCTAGTCCTTGAAAATGGGGCCAATGTAGAATTAATGCCGTTTTCATTGTGCAGGCTCATTGGGCAGAAGGCCTTCTTGTGTACAGATGATTGTATGATTTAATGTACAATGTCCAGTTCTATTCAATTTTGCGGACTTACACATCAAATGGGCTCAATTATGTTTTAAAGAGCTATTGTGTTGTCTTGAGCACACAATAGTTCAGATAGATTGTTTAAATTAAATTTTCGTGAAATGTGCATTTCTCTGTAAAGAACTCACATTCATAATCCTCCCCGACACCCACACCGTCTCCATCTATGCTTTACTTTGACACATGCTGGTCTCTATTCTTCTCACGGTGTGAAATAAGCTGTGTTTGAAGTTCATTTGCCGCTCCATACCGCATCTCCAGCACTGCTGATAAGTCCAGATACATGTCAGCATTCTTACACTTTACATTACCACATTTTCCCACCGTCTTCTGAGTGGAAGTAACTGAGAATGTCAGCTATTCCAGAGTGCCTGTGGTATTTAACTGGATCTGAAGCTCTTTATATTGCACAAGCTCGCAACAACTTCAGTGGATTATCACTGGGAGCTTTTACGCGATAAATTGTTTGACACTTGCCCTCAGGAATTTTTTTGTTTCTTTTCAGAGGTGAAGAAATGCTGCAGAGGCTCTTTATCTGTCTGCTCGTGTTCAAGTCCTGTAGAAGAAAGAAGAACGACCACAGATCAAGAAGTCCTTCTGCATGTCATCTTCACTCAATGTAACATGAAGCACAAATAGGCATTATTCGCCTGAGACTTGGAGCTCAATATTATTCTCCACAGTGATGATTGACATTGTCAGATGAATCATAGCACTGATCTCATTAAAACATTTATCAAATAGATTTTTGGGATTATAACATCACTATATCACTTCTGATATTAACTTCCATTCCTGCACAGTATGTCCAGTCATTCTCCCCCGAAGTATCTGTATACATGGACAACCTCGAAAATCACACAGAAGCAGGTGTGAGTGAGCCAAATCAAACTGTATTCTATCTCTTCCATTTAATGATATTTTATTGTTCCATTGATGCTACTCACGTCTCCTAACTGACATAAAACCCAAACCTCAACATTTTATGTTCACAAGATTATTATAATCACAATTCCGCATGCACACACAAAACAAAAAAAAGAACTGAAAGAAAGAGTCTCTTACGTCATCATTACCACTTTGTCCACCTCTCCTACTGATGTCACGGACACATGTGAAGATCACAACAACAATCATTTTCTTCATTCCATGCCAGACAGATCGGGAAAACCTACGTTGTTTAGAAGCAACTGCAAGGCATTGTTGTCGTCCTGGAGGATGTGTGAAAAGGCTTATTGCTTCATTTTGTAATTTTTGCATGGAGACACGCGACGCTATTGGTTTTAATGGAAATGTGTATCAAGCTGTCCCAGGTGGAATGCTGGGATTTGAAAATTGCATTAAATAGCACGCAGATTCAGCCACACTATCAAATGGAGTGTTCCTGTTTCAAACTCATGTGCCTAATATACATCAAAAGAATGGAAGCATGTTTGCGGCAAATTGACTTTCTTCATGGTAAGATTCCTAATTCCAGGCAACGAGTGATGCGCCCGAAGTCTCACTTCAAGAATGCTTAAGAATGATAGAAACAGCCTGCATATTGACTGTATGTGGGAGAGGTCTTTAGAGATGGAGACAAATGGTACGTTTCCGTTGCTTTCGCATGAACCGTGACAATGACCAGACAGCAGGTTTAGATGCCAAAACAGAGGTAAATAACTCATAACTGGCATTCTGCAGCATTAAAGGAGTTATTGGTGGGAGATACCGCCTCTTAAGAATCGATGACTTCAGGAAAGAGATAAGTTCCATTGCATGAAGTCGAGCAATCTGAGCACTTGAGCACTTCAAATCGACCTGATCATGCTTTTCGCCTCAGACAACGAAATTCGCTTGCAGAAAAAATTATGCTCTTCAAGTGGCCACAGAATAAGACATAGACATACAGACATATCGACACACTGAATAACAATCATACATGCACAAACAAACATGGAACAAAACGACATCTTGTGTTAAGAATGAAGGAGAAAAAAACACTCTTCAAACAACAAATCTTGACTCCCTGGAGCAGAATCAAATTTGCCAGAGAAACTTTGCAGGACGAGCAGCATCTGGTAAGGGATAAAAGGAGTCAACACTTCGGGTCCGGTGACCCTTCCTCAGAACTGTTGGAAAACGTGTGTTTAAATGCAAGAAATAGAGACGTTTGTCGGTTAGGGAGTAAACGAGAGCATAAAAACCAAAGAGAGAAAAGGCAGTTGGACAGACAAAGGTGTTGTTCACGATCAGCCTTGGACGGTGAATGTCTTTCTGGAGGTTCTTTGTCATTGAAATTTGAGAGATGGTGTCTCTACACTATCTTTCAAGAGGGGGATGAATTATGTTTTGAGTGAAAGAAGAAAGCACGAATTATCGGCACACTTTTCTCTGAGCAATTTCCTCTCAAATGAGATGAACAAAAATACGTGTCAAGCAGTTGATATATTTTGCTCAATGGTGCCTTTGGTTTGGTATTAGTTAACCCTTTCTATTTTCAGCAATTTGCTAAGTCAAATCTGGGAACACCAGTTCATGGCGATGAACTGGAGCAACAGCAAAATTGTGTTCTCTGTCGATCAACATCAAATATCTGTTGTGGGTATTTTGAAGGGAGATGCAATGGCTGTGGTTCTCCAGTAGATGGAAGTGAAGGCTGATAGTGGATAATTCACTCAACATCATCAGACCTGTGAAGACACTCCGCTGGAAAAGTTGAGGTAGGTTCCACGTTTTCATAAGGTCAACGGTCACTACCTTTGAAACATAACAGCAATAGACATTGATGTAAAACATGACATTAAGTCGGCATCTCCTCAACTATTAATTCTATATGGACTTCACTATCATAAAATGTGGAAATCGTATTTGTGGAAGAAAGCAATAAACAGGGAAAGAAAGCACTTTTCACCCAAATGTAAGATCAATCTAACCTCTACCATTATCAAAGACTATCACCCGTAATTTAATCTAATAGCTGCTTAAATGTCCATAACAATGCCAAACCACTACCCTCTCCAGCAAAGCATTCAGCGCCCCTGCCATTCTCTGAGTTAAGCATCTATCTCTGACGTCTCCCCTATATCTACATTCACCCACTTTTAAACTATGCCCCCTCGAAATAGTTACCTCCACCCGAGGAAAAAGTGTCTTGCTGTCCACTTTATCTATACCGCTGATCATCTTCTACAGCTCTCGCCTTCAACGTTCCAATGAGAAAAGCCCTACCTCTACTCAACATTTTCTTCAAACGCCTTCCCACCATTCCAGGCAACATCCTGGTAAATCTCCTACGCACCTTTCCAACACTTCCACATCTTTCCTGTAATGAGGCGACCAGAACGGGACACATTATTCCAGACTTGTCCAATCCAGGGTTTTGTTCAGCTGGAGCATAACATCACGGCTCTTGAACTCAATCCCACGAGTAACGAAAGCTAAGACACCATAAGCCTTCTGAACAAAACTATCCACCTGAATGGCATCATTCAGGGAACTGTGATTATGAACCCCAAGATCCCTCAAACTCCTCCACACTGCCAAGAAACTGTCTGTTAACCCTGTTTTCTGGTTTCATGTTTGTCCTTCCAAAATTAATCACCTCACGCTTTTCAGGGTTAAACTTCATCTGCCACTTCTCAGTCCAGCTCTGCATCTTATTTATGTCCCTTTGTAACCTCGTACAGGCCCCGCACTATTCGCAACATGACACACGTTCATATCGTCCGTGAACTTAGAAATCCACCCTTCCACTACTACATCCAAATCATTTTCAAAAATCAAAAATTGAAGAGGACGCAGAACAGATCCTCGTGGTACACCACTCGAAACTGATCATTATGTGCACATTTTGCTGTTCACTACCACCTTTGTGTTCTAAGGTTCAGCCAATTCTGAATCCAATCTGCCACATCTGACCTGTCCAATGCCTTTTCACTTTCTGCATGAGCCTACCATCGGGAACCTTATATCCATGCATCCCACAGCAACTGCTCTACCTTCATTCACGTGTTTGGTCACCTCTGGAAAGAATTCAGTAAGGGTTCTAAGGCATGCCCTACCCCTCACAAATCCATGCTGAGTGGCACACATCAAACTGTGACTACCCAAGTGACCATTAATACTAGGTCTCAGAGCCTTTTCCAATAATTTGCCCACCACGGAAGGAAGGCCAACTCATCTGTAATTTCTGTGGTTATCCCTATTTCCTTTTTTGAACAAGGGAATGCTGTTTGTCTCTCTCCAAACTTCCAGCACTTCACCTCGAGACAGTGAGACCGAAAAGAGCATCGCCAAAGGCCCTCTGCTCTCTTCCCTCGCGTCCCATAGATTCCTTGGACAAATTCCATCAGGACCAGGGACTTGTCTATCTTCAAGTTCCTCAAATTTCCCAGGAAATCTTCCTTACTCACATCCATCTCCTGTCGCCGACCAATGTGTTTCACACGGTTCTTCCCTACAACGAGCTCCCTCTCAATTGTGAAAACTGAAGAAATCTATTTCGTAAGGACCTCTCCTGTGTCTTTAGGCTCCGTGCACTAATTATTTTTACAATTGTTGATCGGCCCTACTGTTTCTCTGGTCATTCCCTTACTGCTTCCACCCATGTAAAAAGCGATGAAGTTTTTCTGGAACCAAACCGCCAAGGTCTTCTCATGACCCCTTATTGCATTCCTCTGACCTTTCTTCAGTTCCTTCCTGGCGAACTTGTATCCGTTGAGAGCCTTTTTCTAACTTTTTTTTCCTAAATATTATGTGAACATCCTTCTTCCACTGAATCAGTCATTCGACCTCTCTTGAGAACCAAAGTTCCCTTTCTCAACCGTATCCTCCCTGCCATTTACGGACAAACATATCACGCACACGCAGTGTGCATTCCTGAAACAATTTCCACATTTCAAAAGTGCTCTTCCGTGGCAGCGCCTGTTCCTATTTTATGTTTTAGATTTACGATAATTTCCCCAAAAATGCTATCCTCCCAACGGGTCTAACACTTGGCCCGGTTGATTGCCAAGCACAAAATCCAAAGTGGTCTCTCCTTCTGTTTTTCTACATCCATACTGTGTCAAGAATCCTCCCTGAATGCACTGGGCATAATTTGTTCCATCTAAATTATTGCAACTAAAAAGTTTCCAATCAACAGTTGGAAAGTTGAAGTCAACCATAACTCCAATACAGTGACTTCTGCCTCTTTCCAATATCTGCCTCCCAATTCTCTCCAAAACTTCTTTGCAACTATTAAGGTGTCTGCAAATAATTTTTTTAAAAAAGTAACTGCTCCTTTCTTGTTCCGGCCCTCAACCCAAACTGATTCTGTCGACGTATCATACTCCAATGCCTTTCAGGAGCTGCTATCTCAGCCCAAACTAACAACGCCACTCCCTGCCTCTCTTAGCGGCCTCCCTATTTCTTTGATAGCATCTAAATCCTGGAGCTTCCAAAAACTATTCCTGCCCCTGAGTTACCCAAGTTTCCATATTGGTCACAAAATCGTAGTATCAAGTAGTGACCCAAGCTCTAAGTTCTTCTGCCTTATTTCTGAAACTTTGACCATTGAAATATACACACTTCAAACCATCCCTATGTCCACACTTAAGCTCCATCGAACGTACATCTTTATTAACAGGGTCCCTCCAGGTTGTGTCTGTTGGAAGGCTGAATACCACATCCACTGAATCACAAAACCCGTTTCCCAACCCCTGCCAATCTAGGTTAACCATCCCATACAACTTGAGCAAACTTCCCTCCCAGGGTATTTGTGCCCTTCCTGTTCAGGTGCAGACCATCCTTACAGTACGGGTCCCACCTTCCCCAGAATGTGGTACAATTAACCACATAATAGAAATCCTCCTTCCGACACAAACCCTACGGTAATCTCGTTAAGTTCCATTCTCTCCATATTCCTTACATCGTTATCACATGACACTGTTAATAATCCACAGATAGCGACCCTGTTTATTGCTGACATGAATTTATAACCTAACTCTCTACAGTCATTTTTCACATTGTCAGTCCTTTTTTCTACCTTTGTTCGTTGGCAATGATGTGTACCATGACTGCTGGTTGCTTACCGTCCCCCTTGAGGATCTTGAAAACACGATCAAAGACGTCACAGACCCTGGCACCCAAGAGGCAACATACATTCTGTTTGTCTCATTCGCATTCACAAAGCGGCTTGTCTCTGCCTCTTACTATTGAATTTCCCCTCAAAAATTGCTTTCCTATTCTACCCCCTTCCCGTCTGCGTTGCAAGTCCAGGCTCACTGCCAGAGACCTGTCCACTACAGCTGTTTGCGGGACAGATTCCTCCAACAATATGTTGTGCATCGAACCTGACAACTTGACATGTTGGATCTGGTAATGCAGAATGCGGCAATTTTAGTAAATAATGACAGATTCTAAGATTAGATGGGAACAACAAAATTTAGTATTCAGTTGGAGAGACAGAAATTTGTGTTGGAAACAAGTGTACATCAGGATAATTATAAAGAAATGAGGGCAGAGCTGGCTGGAATGGACTTCAAACGTGTTTAGCAGCGAAGAATTATGATGGGCAATAGCATGCAATAAGATTTTCATATTTCATGGCTCAGAGCAAAGATATATCCCAGTGAGATGGGAGGATTATAGGAAGGAGTCAAGTTATTACGGTTAAGGAGGGAAGTTAAAGACAGCAAAAAAAGAATAAAAAGACATAACATGAAATGTCATAAATATTATGGCTGCAGAGAGTATTATGGAAGTTTAAAAAAACTATCAAAGGGAAAGCAAAAAATTAATGATGCGTGAGAAGGTAAACATTGAATGAAAAATTACAGGTAATATTGAAACGGACAGCAGAAACTTCCTTAAATATATTGAAAGGAAAAGATAGGCCAAAATTAATGGAGCTGGGGATGAATATTTAGGAACCATAATGCGACAGGCGAGTTGAAAAAATCCCGTGCATCTACCTTCACACTAGCATTCCAAAATGGGTAAATACGAAAGGGCAAAAATAAAAGGTGAGGAATACAACGCAGTAACTTTCACTGGGTAAAAGAGCAGATAAATCAATAGGACTAAATATAACTAATTACATTGCAACTAATGAGATCCGATTGAGGATTTAAAAAAAGAATAAATAAGGGCAGAAGCGTTCAACATACTGGATTCAACTTTCCAGCAATCATTTAATTTTGGAAAAGACCCTGATGATTGGATAACACCTTTATTGAAAAAAAGACAACAGAAAGGGTGAGTAAAGTCACTTTGTTGAATATCATTACTGGGGAAAATGTAACAACAGTGCGTTTAAAAATTACATAGCATAATCAAGAGGACAGAAAATAGTTTCATGCAAGTGAAATTTCGCCTGGTAAGTAACATAAGAAGATGTGATAACGTAGAATAAAAAATAAGGAGGGTTCAGCACTTGCAATATGTGGAGATTTTCCGAAGACATGAGATCTGGTCCCACCTGTATGATAACAACCAGATAAGAGCTAGTGGCTTTGGAGGTAGTGCAGTAGCCTGGACAGAGGATTGCCAAAATCAAAGCAGAAAGACACTTAGATGAAGAATTTTATTTTATAGGATGTCAACGTCTAACTAATGTAGCATCACTGGAATCAGTGTGAGGTGCACAAATATTTGAAGGGTACAATAATGACTGAGTTGAGGAAAGTCAGTATGTTTTCAGCAAGTTTGCAAATAAAACAAAAAAATCAGAAAAGGTAAATGGTGAAGATGGCGCAAAAAATGCTGAGGGATATAGACAGGACGTGACAGTCAGCACAAAGTTCAAAAAAAAACTTGGCATATTAATGAAGAAGAGATGAAAAGAATGAGAATAAATGGAAAAGTTGAGGTTATGCAGTTTGAGAGCAAAAATGTAACGGTTCAATCTTATTTAAATAAAAATAAATTGAGAAATCAACACAACAGATTTGCGTGTGCTCGTCCTTAAATCACAACAAAATCGAACTTTTTTTAAATTTAACAATCACTTATAAGGAAAGCGAAATTAGTGTTGGGCTTTATTTCCTATCTATTGTAACTTTGAGAGTAGGAGTAGAAGAATAGGGCATATGATTGTGTGGCTGATGATGTCTTGCAGGGGACAAGTTTTGCCTTTTTTGGACCGTTGGGATCTCTTCAGTGGTACAAATGATCTGTGTAAGAGGGAAGGTTTCCAGCCGAAATGGAAGACAACCAATATCCATGATGGGGTATGCGCTTACACTGTTTGTGAGGCTTTAAGTTAGTTGGGGGAATGGTATGGCAGTGGTGGGAACCAAAGCAATAGGAAGAAAAGAGTAAGTCTGAAACCAATACAGGAGATAATATGATCAATTAAATAGGCAATAACGACAGGACATTGACAAAGACAAAGTAAGACGAATTAATTAAACATTGTTATTTGAAAGCAACAGGACTGACAGAGAATACAGATAGGCTTCAGGTATGTTCGGGAAGATTGCAATTAGAAAAACTGCGTCAGAGATGGACAGGACTGGCAGTTGATGTTCCAGGGGTACGGCTATAGTAAGGAGACAATGGGAAGCAAGTCAGAAGGGGGAGTGGCGCTTTTATTTTGTGAGAACTTTACAGTTATACAAAGTGGAGGTATTGCTGTGAAACCGGCTAGTGAAACCATGTGGGTCAATTTTAAAATGAGAGAAGGATGATCATCTTATTTGGTTTGTGTTAGAGGCCTCCCAAAAGTGTGTGGGAAAATCAGAAGCAAATATGCGAGCTGATCTCGGATATCTGGAAGAAAAATAGCATAATGGGAGAGGGTTTTAACTTTCCAAACACAGAATGAGACTGTCACACAGTTGAGAGCTTGGACGTGGAGGAAATTGGCACTGTTCACAAGAAAACGTCCTTATTCAATACGTGGTTGTACCAACTGGAGATTTTTTTTTTCCTTGACGTTCTGTTTCGAAGTAATGCAGGGCAATTGACTATTGTCTATGTGGAGGGTAACTTTGTGGCTAGTGACTATAATTATATCGGTTTGAAAAGAATTAGGGGAAACGAGAGAACTGCGCAAAAAATAATATTCTGAATTAGAGTGAGGACAATTTTGATAGCTTAAGGCAGGAGCTGTGCGAAATTGATTGAGAGAAAATATTCAAATTTAAAGGAATGATTGGGAAGTCGGAGAACTTTAAGGATGAGATAACGGCAGTTCAGCTCCAGGACATACCTATTTGTGCAAAGGGTAACGCTGTTGGAGTAGGGAATGCTGGATGAGTAGAGGATTTGTGTCTCTAGCATACTAAAGGAAGGCAATCATGAGATATGGATAGCTTGGATCGAGTGTATATTGAGAAGAGTGTAATTGCAGAAATAGTATACCTGAGAGGCATCTTGGTAGGGCAAAGGTGGACATGAGACAGACTGGTAAATGGAGATAACGAGAATCTCAGTATTTCTTTGATTGCATTACGGGCAATTCAGTGACTCGGGAAAAAATAGAGACCCTTTAAGATCAACGTGGCCGTCTATGCGTGGAAGCAAGGGAGATGGGTGAGGTTCTACACGAATATTTTGCGTCGGAATTTACTGTGGAGAGAGGAGTGAAAACTTGGGAGCTGGGAAACGAGGGAAATGATAACGTGCTCCCTAGAGCTTAATGTGAATCTGGGGAAGAGATTTTGAGGCCCTTGACTGAGATATTCATACCATCGACAGCCACAGGTGAGGTTCAGGAAGACTGGAGTGTGGCTCCTGTGGTGCTGCTATTTAAATAGGAAAGACAAGATGAAGAATCTAAGGAACTACAGACTGGTGAGCCTGAAGGCAGTAATGGGTGAGTTGTTGGATTCTGTGGGATGGGATTTGCATGCATCCGGAATAGCCAAAACTGATGAGACAAAGTCAGAATATTTTCGGAGATGGAAAGTATTCAGCCTGGAGCACGGTGACCAGTGGTGTTCCCCAGGGGTCTGATGTGGGAGATCTGCTCTTTATGATCATTACAAACGGCTTGGATGAGGAAGTGAAAGGGTGGCTTAATAAATTTGGCGATGACACGAAGGTTGGTGGATTGTGGAATGCATGGAGTGCTGTTGTCGTTGGAACGAGACATTGACAGAATGCTGAGCTGGGCAAGGAAATGGTAGATGGAATTCAAACCAGTAAAGTGTGAAGTAATTCATTTTGGAAGATAGGATTTAAATGCAGATTACAAGCATAATGACCGGATACTCAGCAGTGTGGATTAACAGAGGGATATTGGGAACAACGTCCATTGATCTCTCAAAGTTGCTATTAAATTGATCGGGTTGAAAAGAGGTTGTGTGATGGATTCGTGTTCATTGACAGTGGGCTAGTGTTCAAGAACTGTTAGGTTATGCTGCAACTGTGTAAAATTCTGTTTGTACAACATTTGGAGTATTGTGTTCATTTCAGGTCCACCTCATCACTAGTGAAAAGTGGAAGCTTTAGAGAGGGTGCAGAGGAGGTTTACCAGGATGCTGCCAGGATTGGTGGCCAGATCTTATGATGAAAGGTTGAAGGTGCTAGGGCTTTTTTGCCATTGAAGTGAAGAAGTACGAGAGATGACTTAATAGAGCTATACAAGATGATGGGATGCACGGATAGAGTGGATAGTCAGAGACATTTTATTTTTCAAATGGTGAAAATTATTATTATGAGGGGACATAATTTTAAGGCGATTGGAGGGAGGTAAGAAAGACATCAGAAGTAATTTCTCACATGGAGAGTGGTGAGCATGTAGAATTTGCTTCCAACAGTGGTAGTGGAGTCAGACACTCTGGAAACTTCTGAGCCACTCGTGGATAGGAGCATACAGGAGAATAAAATGGAGGGTATGCAGAGTAGATTGATCTTAGTGGTATAACAGGTACCACCACATCACGGGCTAAAGAGCCTGTAATATGCTGTGCTGTTCTATGTTCCGTGTTCGTTTTATTTCAATGTGATGTGTTGTGCTTTGGTAAAACAACTGAGTCATGACATTTTTTAAAGTGACACTGGTGCTTTATGTAGTATTTTAATACCAAGAGAATTATTCTTTGAAGTTTGCTTCACATGTAGTCGGAATGGTTCAGACGTCGTTAAGCATGCATACCTTCATTTCTTAGACTGTTGAATATCAGAGTCACAAATCGATCTTGAGTTTCTGCGGGAGATTGATGAGGACCCTTCTGCCGGACTGTATCCAGCTCTAGTCGCCCTATTATAGGAAGTATGTTATCAAGCTGGAGAGGATGCAGAAATGATTTATCAGGATATTGTGGGAACTGAAGATTTGAATTATAGGGAGAGACTGTATAAAGTCATAGATTGATAAAAATGGACAACACAGAAGCAGACACTTCAGTCCAGTTCGTCTGTACTGATTAAATATTCTAAATTAATCGAGTCTCTTTGCCAGCATTTCGCCTCCATCCATTTGAAACAGTCTTATTATCTCTCAATTCTGATACATTTTATCTGTTTCAATGACACCAGCTTCAATCACTTCCTCCAGCAGTTCATTCTGTCCATGCAGCACTTCTGCGGGTAAGAGTTGCTCCTTTAGTCGCTTCCAAATCTGTGTGCTCCCAACTGAAACTTAACTTACACCATTTGTTTTTTTTACACTCTTACAGCGGGGAAACGACGTTGGCTATTCATGATACACATCTGCGTCATGCTTTGGTAAACATTTGTAAGGTCACCCCTCAGCCTCCGAAGTTCCACGGAAGATATTCCCAGCCTATTCAGACTCTCCTTGTGGTTGAAACCCTGCAAATTTGGCAACCTTCTTCTGACTCTCATCTGCGGCTGTACACATAGTTGGCCTTGCTGAGCTTTGAGGTCCTAATGTCTCATCAGTTAATCTGGTGTCCTGAATGTATTTGTAAAATCACCCTGTATTCTCCTGAAAAACTTTTTGCCAAAGCTATCTCATGTTCTGGAACTGCAGATTTTGATATAAGGAGGAGTTGAATAGATTGTGGCTTTTATCTCTCGACTGTAGATGTTTGCGGGGTGATCTTACAGGTTGTTATTTTAAAATATAAATCATGACCTGTGTAGATAAGGTGAACAATAGGTTTATTTTCCTTTTTTTGGTGTGTTTCAAGACCAATTTGCATATTTTTAAGGTTTGAGAATAAAGATTTAGAAACGACACGAGGGCATTTTCTTTTACACAGAGATTGGTTCATTTGTGGAAAGAATTTCCAGAGGAAGTGGTTGATACAAGCACAGTTAAAAGATTTGGAAACATTTGGACGAGAACGTGAATAAGAAAGGTTTGGACGGATATTGGCCAAGTGTCTGCACGTCTTTACATTGAGTTATGGTCTTCAGGAATGATCGGTCTGGCAAATTTGTTTCTGTGCTGTAAGGAGAAGAAGACATTTGGCACATTTGGCTTCATTGGTCAGAACTTTAGTGCAGGAGTTGTGATGTCATGTTGCAACTTCATAGGACATTCATGTGGGCACTTTTGGAATACTTCGCACAATTGTAGTGGGAATTATATCGGGAGGGTTTTGTTAAAATAGAGGTATTTGAGACAATGAAGCGATGATTCGCATGGATGGTGCTGGAACTGGAGTATTTTTTCTGTCGGCAAGGGCTGAATAGACATTTTCCCTGCAGCATCGGAGGCTGAGAGATGACCTTATTGAAATTTATAAATCTCAAGGGGCTTTGATTGGTTGAATCTCCAAGGACTCCTTTTGGTGTGCGTGAGCCCGAAACTCGAGATTATTTGATTAAGGTGGGAGGGGAATGTGGAAAAAGGATCTACAGGGTTTTTTTCACGGAGAGGATGCAGCATCTGTGGAACGGGCTGTCAGAGGAAATGATGTAGATACATAGAATAACAACATTTACAATGAACCTGGATGAGTCTGTGAATGCGAAGAATTTCGAGGAATGTGGAACAAATGCTTCCAAGTCATACTAAGTTAGCTTGGGATCTCTACTCGGTGCAAATAAGTTAGACTGAAAGGTTTTCTCGGGCAGTACAATTCTATGAAATTATACACCTTATTAAAGCTACGCAAGCACCCGTCACAAAACAGATGGAATGCTGGGACCTGCTTTGGGCTTTGTGTCGAAGAGAAGATGCAGTCGAATGTGAGATAATCGGAGATAATGGGAACTGCAAATGCTGGAGAATCCAAGATAACAAAGTGTGAAGCTGGGTGAACACAGCAGGCCAAGCAGCATCTCAGGAGCACAAAAGCTGACGTTTCGGGCCTCGAGCTCTGATGATGGGTCTCGGACCAAAACATCAGCTTTTGTGCGCCTGAGATGCTGCTTGGCCTGCTGTGGTCATCCAGCTTCACACTTTGTTATTATGCGAGATAATCGGCATTTGATTCAGTCGAATGATCCAAAGGAGGTAGGGACTGTCTTGTGAGTGAAGGTTGAGTATTTCAGGGCCGGTTCTCAACGCACTGTAGAATACTGCATGGTGACACAATGAAAGATGTATTATTTGGCAGGAACTGTATCGTTTTAGAAATGTTATTTCCTTTTTGAGAGAGTTTAGGAGCAAAGGATATGGTTTCTGAATTAGAGGTCACAAATTTAAGGCAGGCGAGAATTTCTTCTCCACAAATGCCTTGAATCTGTGGAATTCTTCATCAGAGAAGAATGTTGTGGCTGGTTTGTAATGTATTTTCAAAGGCGAAAAGAACAGATTTTTAATTGGTGATGGAATCAACTCACGCGACGACAAGGCTGAAATATGGAGGTGAGGATTGAATATTCAAACATGATGTCATTGAATGGAAGAACATTCTCCATCGGTAGAGTGCTTACTTCTGGTTGCAATTCTTCTGGCATTACAAGTGACATTTGCTCTAAGTTGGTCGGTGAGAATTAGTATACACCTCTTTCATGTTTACCCTGAGATTCATGTTTTACAAGAACAGCCAACGCACTTCACGCTCATTTCCTCGTGAAAAAAATCTCTCCATAATATCGTCCATAGATCTTCACTCTCCACTTTGGTGTGATTGCATCCTATCTCAAACGTAACAACTAAACCTATACATCTTTACTGTTGTTGAATATTTGTCGAACAAAGCAAAACAAAGAAATAAGTTTAAAGGCAGATTAAAATGATATAAACTACCCTATGACACACACGATTGGCCTTGAGGCATGGGATGTACACATGTTACACATATCATATATTATGTAGCTCTACAAATATAAGACACAAATCTGTAATGCAAAAGATTGATGCGGGAATTTGTCCCTGTTGTCTCTGATATCAAACAATGCGAAATCAGGAAAATAATGTTGTGAGTTAAAGAATTCTTTGTATTGTTGCATCAGATGTTGGCAGTGATTGCACAGACTCAGTATGTTCAGAAGAAATATTCCTCTATTTTATTCAAATTAACATTATCAAGTCAACTATAGTCTGATTTCGGCGCAGTGTCGAACTCCATTCAACATTCCTTTCAACACTGACACTCCTTGTGCATGTATGCCACACTCTCGTTGGGGAGTAAATACCCACTTCACTTTAATTTTCAACATTCCTTGAGATGTGCAATAAAGATTAATAATAGATTCAACGTGTATTGCATTCTAACATTCCTCACCCCTGAGAAATACTGGTGAGACACAACGAAAAGCCATTTCAACACGATCACAGTAAAGCCTCACAATCTCGATACATCATATACCAGATCTTGTTTAAAGACCACTCCATCCGTTATCGTTGAGCAATTCCAGATTGCTGGATTCACAGAGACAGGTTTTCGAGAAAACCTTCCTCAAGAGACTCAAATGCTGACGCATTAGTTGGACTGAGAGTATGTGTTAGTTGTGTGTTGACTTCATGTTATGGAGGAAAACATTTTCCATGGTGGAGCAGCAGAACACGTCGTCAACTGGCAAAAAAATGAAGAGGAGAAAACCGGATAGGAAGAGAGAAAAAAAGACAGACATAGACAGACACAGAAACATTGGCTGTGCCAATCTATCTTGCAATTCAAGATGCATATTTTCGCTAACCGTGAATATTGGTATCATTTGATTGTCCACTCATAAAACAATATGTTTTAAAAAGCATTCACGTCAATTGGCGTTTGACGAATGTGCTGTGATTGTGGGAAAGGATAAATTGTGTTTTTCTTGCTCTATAATCTATTCTGAGAGTTCTATTTCTGTATATATTTACATAAACGGTTCAATGGTTTCAAACAAGTGCTGATGGAGACAAATGCAAATGATTGAAACTTTTTTATCAGAAAGTTTCAAATCAAAACAAGTTTATTTTAAGAATATTGACAGTTAGCAGAAATGAATACAAATTTCTTGCACATTAATTGCAGTAGATGATATTTCTTTCCAAACGATAAGCACGAATTTTATAAGTTTAATTTAGGTTAAAAATTCAATCATGGGTGTTCTGAAGCCACAGTCAAGGAAACGCTTCTGTGCAACTTTATTTATCTGGAACATTCTGTTCATTACACTTCAATCCGTTTTGACCAGAACATATTCAAGAACTCAACAAAGCTCAAAGCTGGTGTTAGAATTTTCATTAAAAATGCTTGAAAGGACATTAGGACCTGCTACAGCAATTTAAATTAATTGATATTGTTTAGTGAGTTTTAGTGACGTTCATATTTTATTTTATTAATTTGTGGAATGTCGACATTACTGGTTCAGCAAGAATGTGTTCTTATCCAAAATCGCCCATTGATTAGTTTGCCACTGCCACTCCAGAAGGCAGGCAATTACATTACTGTGCATCTCGAGCCACATGAAGGTCAGACCAAGTAATGCTGACAGATTTACTTGTTAGTTGACATGGTAAAACAGGATATTCTATTATTTTCGATTGACTCTGGTTATATTGTTGCCATTAGACTTCATTTTTTCATTCCTGGCTTTCCTTTAATTCAAATTTCACGGATCAGTGGACTTCCTACTTTGAAAAAAAAACCCGAAAGAACTGTGAAAGCTGTAAATCAGGAAGAAAAACAAAGTTTTTGGAAAAGCCCATAGGTCTGACAGCATCTGTGAAAAAAGAAAGGCTGTTATAGCGTTTCTGGACCAGTGACCCTTGCACAGGTGTTGAGCACAACAGGATGTCATGATGCATCATTAACTTGACACTTCTGGCTGATGATTGCTGTTAATTCTTCAGCCTTAACATTTGCATTGATGTGTTGGCTCTTCCATCTTTGAAGATGGCAATATCTGTGGAGCTTGATTCTCCACTGTGTTATTTAATTATCCATCTCACATCATGACTTGACGTGGCGTCATGACAGAGTTTAGACCTGATCTGTTAGTTGCATGTTCACTTAGCCCGGTTCATCAAGTGCTGTTTATGCTGTTTGACATCATCATAGTCCCTCTGTGGTAGCTGTACCATGTTGAAAACTCTTCCCTATTGCTGTTCCAGGGATGGCATCCTGTACTTTCCATTAAACCGGGACTGATGCCCTCTCTTGGCGATAATTTCTGAGTGAGCAATATGCAGCACTATGAGGTTGCACATTGTACTGGAGAAAAATTCTGATTATTTTGATGGCCCAATGACCTCATTATTGCCAAGAACTGTGTTGCTTTATCTATGCCATTTAGAACGCCGAGAGTGCCGAACAACACAATGGAGAGTTTCCTCAATATGAACTTGAGACTTGCGCTCCACAACGGTTGTCTGGTTATCCTTTTTCTTATTATATTTTGTGCAGCCAAATAGAAGTAAGGGTAAGTTCAAACATATATTTTCCATCTTGTTGCTTCCATCACCAGCTGCGTCAGACCCAGTCTAACATCTATGCCTGTTAGGACCCGAGCAACTCGCACAGGAGTGTGGCCATGCTTAATAGTGTGCATTGAATTCCCCTTCCCCAAATACATTCTGCTTCCTTGACACCTTCGATGCTTAACCCAAATGTTGTTCAACGCAGAGGAGAACTTATTCATCAACCAAAGGAAGATGACACATTGTAATCAGAAGGTCCTTTCTTTGTCCATGTTTAACCTAAAACCGTATGACTTGTCGGTTCCAGCATCAAAACTGAGGGCAAGTTGCAGTTAACTGATGACTATATCATCAGGCTGTACCTTGAAAAATATGTGAAAAGGTTTTTAGAAGGATACTATTCGGTTGGAGCATGCTCAGGAATTACTCAATAGCATGGAAGGTGAGCCTCACAGGGAGAGGCTGGACAGAGCCACAACGACGTAGACCATAGAAATAAATTCTTCCATCAAATTCGTCAATGCCAATGAGATGTCCTAAATTAATCTAGCCTCAGTTTCTATCATTTTGCCCATATCCCTGTAAAAAGCCTTCACATTCATGCCTGCATCCAGGTGATTTTCAGTATTGTAATTGTACCTGCCTCTCCCACATCGTCTGGCAGTTCATTCCATGCATTCACCATCCTTCCCATGGAACATTTGCCCATTATGTCTTTTCAAAATTCTTCTGCTGTCAAATTCAAACAATGCCCACTCGTGTTGGTCTCCACTTGAAAAAAAAACATATCTTGGCTAGTCACCCTATCCGTGACACTCATGATTTTATAAACTTCTATAGATCACAATTCAGCTTTCGACACTTCAGGTAAAGTTATACCAGGCTATTCGGTCTCTCCCGATCGCTAGAATTCTCTAAACTTAGCAAAAAACCTTCTACCTCCTCTCTGAAAATTTTCAATTCAATTGCATCGTTCCTGAGGCAGGCAGTCAGAAATAAGTGTACAATCCAAAATTGGCTGAAACAATGTCTGGTACAGATAGACAATGACAAAATGGCGTCCCATTTCCCATCCTCGGTGCACTTACCAGCAAAGGCAAGCACAATAAACGCCCGACGCACGGCCCTGCCTTACATGTTATTCGACTTTTGAGCAAATGCAAAACTGCAGTCCAGGGTATGTTTCTTTGGCAACACTCCCAAGGACTTTAAGTATATGAATTATGACCTGATTTGCGCTAACAAAATGCAGCAACACAAATATACCGAACGTTGCTCCATCTGTAACTTTTTGGACCATTGTCCCATTCGATGACATTTTGATTTACCCGAAGTTCAGCTTCTTGGTTGTCCATTTCATGATGATTTTTTTTTGATTTCCGGAAACTTACTAAAAATTGCTACTATATTCACTTTCAAATCATTTATGTGAATGATGAAAAATAAATATCTAGCACCAATCTTAGCTGCACACCGCTTGTTATAGTCCTCCAGTCCGAAAAATTTCTGCCCACGACCATCCACTGTCTCCTATCTTCCAGAAACTTATGTTTCCCAAAGATTAGTTTCCCCTGAAATCCGTGAGCTTAAACCTGTTAACCCATCTACCATGCAGAACCTTTTCGAAAATCTTATTTGAGTCCATATCCTATGCCTTGAGTTCTTCCATTCTCTTCTGCGTGCCTTCAAGAATATCAATCAATTTAGTGAGAAACGAATCTCCATTGACTCAGCCATCCTTTATACTCTAACCAATTTCTGCCTTTCCAAATGCATGTAAAGCGTTTCCCTCAGAATCTCCTCCAACACCTTGGTCACCACTGATGTCAGTCACAGATCCTGTCTACAGATCCATGACTTTTCCTCACCACGTTTCTTTCATAATGTCAACATGGTGGCTCAACTCCATCTGACGCCATCTCAGATATCGTTATTGATGATGCCGCTATCTCAACAAGGTGCCCAACAATCACTTCCCAAGCTTTCCAAAAATTTTCTGGGCCACATCTGACGGGGTCCCGGAGGTTTATCAACGTTAATTCTTTTTCAAGAGGTACAACACATCCTCCTCTGTCTTGTGGATATTGTTCATGCTATTGCGCCTGGTTTTCCCAACATCCTCAGCTTATATAACCTTCTCCACAGTGACATTGATGCAAAATCCTCGTTGAGTATCTCATCCACCACCTGCAGTTCCATGCACAGTGGCCTCAGTGATCTTTGAGGGGTTATGTTCTCTAGCTTGTTATTCTTTTGGTGGTTGTCCATAATCGCATTTCCCAAAGCTATCTCATCTTCTGGGAGTAGAGAATTACTGGGACATGCTGAAGCTTTTATACCTCAAACGTAAACTTTTGTGGGGTGATCTTATAGAGGTTTAGTAAAATCATGAAAGATCTCGATCAGGTGAACAGCAGGTATTTTTTTCCCCCTGCAGTGTGGGTGTTGCATGACGAGTGGCATATTTTTAATGTGAGAGGATAAAGACAGGATGACAGTTATTTTGCACGGAAATTGGTTCGTTTGTAGAGTCACTGATTGATACAGATAAAATTACAGCATTTAGAAACACTTGTCGGAGAAAGTGAGTAAGAATTTTTTGTCGGGACAAGGCCCAAGCGCAGGCATGTGGGACTAATTAAAATTGGGGATATGGCCGGCATGGATTGCTTATATCGTCGAGTTTGTTTGCTTGTTGTATGACAATGCAATTCTGTGAGTGTCAGTTGTGGATTAATTTAGAAAATGTGAGGTGTTGCATTTGGTAAGGCATAGCATGTCAGGACTTACTCAGTTAATGGAAAGGTCCTGATGAGTGTTGCGGAACAAAGAGGACTGGGGTGCAGATGTATATTTCCTTGAAATTGGAGTCGCAGGTGGGCAGGGTGGTGAAGTAGGGTTTTGGCACGCAAAACATCTTTGGACATAACTTTTAATATCGGTGTTTGGATGTCATGTTGCTTTTGTATAGGACATTCGTGACGTCATTTTTGGAATGCTGGGCACAATCCTTTTCGATATTTGATTGGCAGGATTTGTTTCACTTAAGAACGTGAAGCAAAGATTTTCAAGGATGATGTCAGGCTTGGAGTTTTGTAGCTGCAGGCAGGTGCTGAATAGGCTGGTTTCCATCCCCACCCCACCCTGCACTACAACATCGGAGGCTGATGTGACACTATTGAGATTTACAACATCATGAGGACGATTTATAGATTGAAGAACCAAGAGTATTATACATTGACGGTCGAGTCCAAAACTACAGGATATAGTATTCGGGTGACAGGAAAACCGTCTAAAAATGACCTGAGAGTGTAAATCTTTCACCATGGCAGGGGTCATGGCCGGGGTGGGGTGGGGGGGGGGGAACGTGGTGGCGCTGATAGAGGAAGTGGTGGAGGCATTGACAATTACAACATATAAAACACATCTGTACCGTTATGCGAATGGGAAATGTTTGGAGGAATGAGACAAGTGCTTCCAAATGGAGCTCGGCCAGATTGGCATTTCTGTTTGGTGGAACTATGAAAGCACTAGGCACACAATAGCTGGAATGCTGTGAGATCTTCTGGGCCTCGTATCGAAGGGAAGATACACGGAAATACAAAGCAATCTATACAAGGTTCACTTCACTTATCCTGGGGATGGATGGTCTGTCTTGGGAGTGGAGATTGCATGTTTTTGGCCTGTCGTAATTGGAATATAGAAGATTTAGTAGTGACATATTGAAGCAGGTTTTAATTTCCCGGAACTTGTCAGTTGAAATGCAAAAATGTTTCCACATTGGTGAGATTTCAGTAGATAAGGAAATCATCACTGAATTCAAGGCACGAATTTAAGGCAGAAGATAATTTCCTCAAATTGAATGTCGTGAATCTGTGGAATTCCTTACCATGGAAGATTTTCGAGGTTGGTTCTTAAGTATTTCCAAAGGTGAAAGGGGCATATTTTGAAATAGTGATGGAATTAATGCTAAAGAGAACAGGATTGAAAAGTGGAGGTGAGGGATATCAAACACGCCATAATGTCATTGACTGGAAGAACAAATTCCATTGGAAGAATAGCAAATTCTGATTTGAATGTTTTCACAATACAATTGATGTTTGCTTTAAATTACTGACTGCAGAATTATTATTGTCCCCACCGATATTCCTCCTCAATTGCATGTTTTCTGAGAGCCACAAAGGCGCTTCAATTTCTTCTCCTCGTTAAAAAAGAGACAAGCCTTCAGACCATCATCCATAGATCTCCTCTGGCCCTCTTTGTCGTGATTGCATCCTTTCTCTAAGATAGTGACTAATTATTCATATCTTCAAGTTTGTTGAAGATTTATCAAACACAACCAAGATTGCTACAGAAAAGGTAAAGGCAGATCAAAACTACATTTAAACTGCCATATCAAACATACCATTGGTATGTGGATTGTGGAAGTTATGCACATTACATAAAGAATACATTTTCTATTTCCACACACGCAGAACAGAAATTTGGTTTGCAAAAGTTCGATGCAGGAATTTGTTCCCATTTTATTCTGGTATTAATCATTCCAAAATCACGAAGACAAAAGGAGGAGTTAAAGGCTCCTTTACACTTTTACACCAGGTATTTTCAGTGATTGCACAGCTCACATTGCGTTCAGAATAAATCTCCCACTACATTGCTCCAGGCAACCAAATAATTACATAAGAATAGAATCCCTGTCGTGTCAAATACAGTACGTTTTGGATGCTGGGTAGATCTGCATCGAATATTCCTTAAAAATGACAGACTCTTAGGCTCTGCACAACACAGCATCGAAGCAGAGTCTTCTGGACAGAAAGTGAATTACATAGTGCGATCAAACATTTTTTAGACATGAGCATTACTGGTGAGACACAATGAAAAGCCCTTTAAAGACAATCACAGTAATGTCTCACAGCCACGCTACAAGACAATTTTGATTCGGTTCAAATACCCCTCTGTCGGTTCCAGTCAAGCACTTCCAGGCCACTAAATATTCAGATACATTTTCCAGAAACCCTTGTTCTACGGTCTCAAATGTCTCAGGAAAGAAACGCATTAGGTGCACAAAAGTATGTGTTATTTCGGCATTGACTTCAAGTTACGGAGGAAAATGTTTTCTGATGGTGTAGAGTGAAAACATGGTGTCACATATTTTAAAAAAATCCCGGAGGAGATGAGAGAACAAGAGACAGACAGAAACACAAACATACACAACACAGACAGAAACACAAACATACACAACACACACACACACACACACACAAACACACACACACACGCACACACACAAACACACACACACACGCGCGCACGTACATGAAAGCGAGGAACTCGGAGGGGAGGAGAGGACGAGAGAAAGAGACAGAAAAAGAAGTATTGGCTGTATCAATGTATCTCACAATTAAAGATGCATTTGTTGGCTGTACGTCAGAGTTTGCATCACGCTGATTCTATAAACTTTTAAATTAAAGTTTACCAAGTCCTCACATCAATTACTATTGGAATTTGTTGAATTATTTGGATTTTAGCCAACAATTGTGTGCTGTGTTTATGGGGAAAGATAAAGGACTTTTGTTGATCTATGATCTATTCTGACAGTTCTATTTCTGCTTATTTACGTACATGCTTCATTGATTTCAAAGAAGAGTTAATGGTGACAAACCAGATGATCAGCGTTATTTATTGACATGCTTAAAATCAAAACAAATCTATTTTAAGCTTGTTCGCAGTAGGCAGAAATGAATACAATTGTTCTGAAAATCAATTGTAACAGATTTTACTTATTTCCAAATGATAAGCACAAATTTAAAATTTAATTTCTGTCATCAATTAAGTCTTGGAAACTTTACATGCACTTTAAATGACAAATTTCTCTATGACGAGATTAAGTCTAAACGTTCAATTGTTTGTTACATTAATCCATTTTGATGGGAACATATCGAAGAGCTCAATATAGCTCAAGTCGCGTTTTAGAATTTTCAAAAACAAAGTAAATTACTTGAAAGAGACATCAGGAAGTGCCACAAAAAAGAAATTAACTGATAAAGTTTAGTGAGTTTTAGTCACACTTTTATTTTATTCATTCATTGAATGCCGATGTTGCTGCTTCAGCCAGCAATGAGTCATTATCCCAAATCGGACATTCAGTCGGTTGCCACTGCCACTCCATGAGGCACTCAATCATATTTCTGTGTGTCTGGAGTCACATCAAGCCCAGGCCAAGTCAAACCTGAAGATTTCTATCAAATAGGCATGCATGGACAATTGCTTTTGTATTTTAGATTTTTTCTGGTTATACTTTTGCCATTGGACTTTTTATTTTCATTCCAGGTTTTCTTTGAATTCAAATTTCAAAAACAGAAAAACGTGCGATTTCACATCCTGTCAGCTAAACATCCAACTGGAGTTCAGAAATCCTGGGCCAGTGATATTACCACAGCAATCTTGATTCTCGAAATGTAGTCGGTATGTACAGAAAGCTGTAACAAACAGAAGAGCAATAAATCTCACATTTCACGTCAGAAATAAATATTGGAGTGGAATATGGTGAGAATTATTTCGCATTTGTAACAAGTTCATAGGAGACTTTGCATCAAATAATCGATCTCAAAACTGGAACAGATTGTCCCCATGCTGAACCTGAATCACCTACTGCCTGTTACCAGTATTCATCATCTGAAGTTGTTTCAGACTTCTATTCTCCAGCACACTTTGCACTTTCGAAACACTTGGTTGAAATTTAAACAAATTAGTTATGTATCCCAAGAATGCGATCATCACTGACCATTTTGTAATGCTGCTGTCTTACTGGATTAATTTGGCTTTTTTTTCAGAAGTAGCTTGAAAACGCATTGCTGGCTTCATATTCAGAATGGGACTGTAAAGGAACAGGCGCCTTGTCGTGGAACAAGTTGGACAGACCAGGCAGAAAGAACAGACCGCTTCCTCCAAGGAACCGTGTGGTCTTCTCAAAAAAATAGGAAGTGCGTGATTATCGCTGATTCAGCTGGCCTTTTCGTTTCAATTCCTTTCATGAATTGAAGCTACCATAACAGAAATTGAAATCCTCCCCCTGCGAAGTGACTGCAAGCTTTTAAATGTTTCTCAAATACTCACAATGCCTCCTTAACCGCCTTATCAAACTGTTGAGATTGCTTCAAGAATCTTTTGTTCGGTTGATTGGTGGAATACAGGCGGACTTTATTTCCTGTCATTCGTTCTCTGAATTAGATGGTGTTGAGCTGCCTTTCTGAAATGTCGGGTCCAAAATCACTTCAGGAATGCAATTCCAGGATTTTGAGTCAGTTACTCTGATGAATGGCTGATGTACTTCTAAGTCATAAGGATAAGTATCGAGGAGGGGAGCTTGCTGCTGCTGCAGTTCCTGTGCATCTGATCCTCTTATCCTTTGAGATAAAAGTGGCCATGGGTTAGGAAGATGCTGTCTGAGGATATTGTTATATTTCAGCAGTATATCCTGTATATACTACATACTCAAGCAGCTCATTGTCAGATTTGGAGACACTGGTTGCACGTGGATGTGCTACAATTCAAATGGGCTGCTTTGTTTCTGATTATGTCAAGCTTCTTGAGTGAAAATGACGCGACACCCATGCAGGCAGACGGGGAGGCATGCCATTACACATTCTTAGATAATGGGTGACTATGGCGACTCAGCAGGATGGGCTACTTGTCGCAGTATTTCTGGCTATTGACCTGCTCTTATCACTGTTGTGTGGATATGTTGCTTCCATTTCTGTTTCAATTCAAGAAGAAATTACAGACTTTTGAGATTGGAGGATTCAGTGATGGCAACATCAGTGAACGTCAGGTAGCTGTGGTTAGAATGTCTCTAATTATATTTATTATCTCGCAGTTCTGTGGTGTGAATGCTACTTGCCTGTTGTCTGCGCACATCTGGATATGAGACAGCACTTGAATTTCAAAATATATTGCCCCTATATCTGAGGAGTTACAGAAGATGCTGAATATTGTGACATAATCAGTGCCGATTTCAAATCTGATCTTGTGATAGACTGGAGATCACCAATGAAATAACTGAAGATAATAGGATCAGTGAAGATTCTCTCCATAATTGGGCCAAGGGCACGAGCCACGAACTCTGACAGAGACGTCCTGGAGCTGAGCCGAATGAACTCAAAAAGCCATAACTGCCTTCATGTTTACAAACGATGTCTCCAGGCAGTGAAGAGTTTATCATCTGATGTGCATTGATTGCAGTGTTGGAAAAGCTCACTCGATGCCACACTCAGTCGAATGAGCCCTTGATGTCAAGTTTTATCACTCTCCCCTCACCTGTGGAACTCAGTTTTTGTTCATCTTTGAACCAAGACTGACATTCATCCGGGAGCTAAGTGACCCTTGCATAAAAATCACAATACGTCTCTGAACAGGCGATTACTGAGCTAGTACTGCTTGGTCACACTGTTAATGACAGCTTTGCTAACCTTACTTATCAGTGAGGGAAATATACTGAGGCAGTAATTCGCTGGACTGGATTATTTTAGTGCCTGAACAATTTTCAAAATTATCTGGTTTGAGCCAGTGTTGTAGGTGTTTTGGAAGTGCTTGGCTCATGGAGTGGCATGTCAGAGCACATTTCGTCAGTCCTGTTGATAGAATCTTGTCAGGTCCAATAAAATTTGCACATCCACCACCCCCAACCAAATGTTAATATCCTTGGAGAGAACCGAATTTGTTGAAGACTGGTATCTGTAAAACTAGCGACACTTGGAGGAGGCCAAGATGGATCATCGACTTGGCACCTCTGGTTGATGATTGCTGTTAATTCTTCAACCTTAACGTTTGTGCTGATCTTTCGGCACCGTCTTTGAAGATGGCAATATCTATGGAGTTTCCTTTTTGAATGAGTTGTTGAATTGTTCACCTCAATTCATGACTTGATGTGAAAGCACAGAATTGTTTATATATGATCCGTTAATTGCAAGTTCACTTAGCTCTGTCCATCACGTGCTGTTTATACTGTTTCAAATGATAGTAGTCCCTGTGCTGTCGCTTCACAAGGTTGAAATCTCTCCTCTGGTACTATTCCTGGGTTGGCATCCTGCACTTTCCATAAAACCAGGGCTGATTACCTCGCTTCGTCATAATGTGCGAGTGGGGAATATGCAGAACCATAAATTTACATATTCTAGTGTAGTTATGCAAATGGCCAAATCACCTCATTAATGCCAGGTGTTGAGAGGGGCAAACAACAGAACGAAAGGTATTCTAAATGTGAACTCGATACTTCATTCCCCCAACGGCGGTCTGGTGATTGGCCTTATTAATATTGTCATGGACAGATGCATCTGCAGCCAGACTTTTGAGAAGAATGAGTTCAACTACACATTTTCCCCCTTGTCGGATTCCTCCTCAGCTGCTGCAGACCCACACTAACACTAAGTCCTTCAAGGCTCGAGAAACTCGGTCAGTAGTTTTGCAGTGTCCCCTCACAGAATATATTCTGTATACTTACCACCTTTCGTGCTTTCCCCAGATGTTGTTAACATTGAGGAATGCATTTTTGTCAGCTGAGAGAAGACAGCACAGAGTAATCAGAAGGTTTTTTTTTGCTTTGCCCATGTTAAACCTGAATCCATGAGAATTACTGGGTCCAGAAGGAACGTTGACTGCTATGAAAGAAACTCCTTTCCGTCTGTATATCACTGTGTTGCCACCTGTGATGGTGATGCCCTGCTGAAGGACCATGGAATATACAGGGGTAGTGATGTTTGGATTATTGCAGTTAAACTATGAATGCATAATCAGGCTGTTGCTTTACCAGCCTTCCATAGATTTCTGACCGAATTCATAATTCTATGTCTCTCTTCGTTGGAAATAGATATATAAAATACAATTTCAAATATATCAGAGTCATCCAGCACTACAAGAGTTCTGCAGTTAGTTTCTGCATCAGTCCTAATCTCTTTCTCATTATTATCTTCCTCCCTGTGTACTCCTATAGTTTGGCAAGAGTCACCAGATGTTTGACACACAAGGCCATTGGTGCCAATGTCTCTTCCAATGCCTAGGTCAATGTCGGGTCGCCCATTTACTTTCATTCCATTGTTGCAATTCTGCAGCAACTGGTAAAATTGAGTGGCTTGCTAAACCATCTGACAGCGAACCACTTTGCTTTGTGGCTGGAGTTGCATGCACACCAGACCACGTGAGTATGACAATTTTACTTTCCTGATTGGCATTACTGATTTTTTTTTCTGACAATTAGTCATGATTTCATGACCTTCACTGGAATCTTACCTCCAAATATGTTCTTAAATTTAAATTCCAGCATTTAATGATATTCAAAAATTGACCCACGAATGTTAGTTGATATTGCTGTATTAATAACAATATAAAGAACAACAATAGCTCTAAATCATCTCCTTCACGGCAAAATGGATATGTACAGCAAGTGACCGCTTAAGATTTGTATTTTGTCGGGAACAACCACGCATCATTCTTTCTCTTCAATTGATAGTCCTGGAACATGCATTCATTCACACGTTTCGGGGCAATATTTTTTCGTTCTTTGTTCTGCAATCTAGAGCATAATTTGGCCTTAGGTTTTCCGTCTGGCTAATTGCAATACCGCACGTTTTTCACCTCATCTGTAAACTTTGTCATCAAAATTCCTACATTCATGAATCGATCATTCATGAACACTACAAACAGCACAGGATGTGCCACCAAAAAACTTACAGTGCACCACTGAACACAGGGTTTAGTCTCAAAGACTACCTTCGGCCATTACCTTCTGCTTTTGACTGATGCCACAAAGTAAATTTTGGAAACGACTTCCCAAATTGCATTTGGTTCTGGTATTTCTTCAATAATTTAGGATGCAAGATCTTGTCAAAAACCTTGTTAATGTCAAAGCAGATTTCTTTTTTTCCCCCTTAATCATGCATCTGATTGCCTCCTTAGAAGGTAGTATCAACTGCGCAAGGTGTGATATCACTTCCATCAAAGCCAGGCCGAATTTTCCTGCTTAAATTTTACATTTATAACTTTGAATCAAGGTTATGTCTCCGATTTCTTTTCCAAATTCTTTCCCTGGCACTGATACTAGACTCGATCGCCGGTAAAAAGAAACCTGAATATTTATTGATTCATCATACTCTATGAGCATTCGTGATCTGCCATTTTCTGGTTGTGCAAAGACGATTTTAATATGACTAACTGGTCCTTACAATGCAATCCCTTGCCCAGGATACTGGGACTCATACCTGAGGCAATTGTATGCCCGCTAAAAACCCAAATACTTATTCCAGTTCAATAGAAATTTCTGAAAATTCCACAGCTTTCTGACCTAATTCATAACTCGATATCGTCCTTCGTCAGAAATGGAGATGTAAAATATAATAGCAAAATGTATCAAAGTCATCCACCGCTACAAGATTTCTCCAGTTAGTTCCTGCATCGGTTCTAATCTCTTTCGCATTATTCTCTTCCTCTGTGTATTCCTAAAATGCCTTTTGGTATTCATCTTTTTAAATTAAAATTACCTATCTTTCAAATTTAAAAAAAAATCGAAAAAAAACCTTCCTACAGCTTCTACAGTCTTCTCAAGCTTCTGATATGCTGAGCTTTGCTGGGGCCTTCTTTTGCCTACTCCTTTACGTTTCGCCACCTATCGTAATGTTTTCAATTCTTACTTCCAGTCTTCCCCTTTCAGGGATATTTTTGGCCTGCAAATTCGTTATTTTTCACTGCAAAACCCCCCACTGCTCTGGTGTAAGTTTTTCTGTAGGTCATTGCGCTCATGACCACATTGGCGTGATTGAGTTTGATGAGAACAAAATCGACCTTGAACCAATTCAAAACCTTTACTTCTCGCTGATCATTGTCACTTTCCACCGATAGGTAATATCCAACAGAGTTGCACTCACTATCACCAAAATTCTCTCCAAATGACTGTCCAACATCTTGCTGAGCCTCTTCCCATAAAATGAGGCACTGCATGGCAGGACTTTGTGGCAATTTGTTGTTTCAAGTCTTATTTCTTTTTTTTAATAAAGCCTCTCATGGACACGTTTTAAGAATTCAGACCAGTCTGCGCGATTCACATTGGTGTTATCCCATTTAATATTTGGGATGTTCAAACCCATTATTCATGTTGGATTGTAGTGTGTCCACTTCCTGAAATGTGCCAGATAGCCTCCCTTCCATCTCTCCATCAATGTTTGATAGACGAGTGAACACTCCCAGAAATATTATGTAACATTATTTACTCTCAGTTACCTTCTGGAATTACACAACTGGCCACTCAACTGATTGAGAGTTCGAGATGGCTCACAAATTCTAGCTGTGTCAGCGATATTCATATGGGAGGAAATTCAAATACACAGGCTATTCCACTGGGAATTGGAGAAGTGGGAATTTTTGTTTTGCTGATTTGCTGCAGAAGATCTCTCCGAGTATTACATGTGGCTTCATCTAAGGATTTGCTGCGTTACTTCAGACTCATTCATGAGTTAACTGATTAGTATCTGACCTGAAACCATTATTTAACTTCCAAATTCTTTTTCAGTTATTAATGGAATTAACATTAATACAATTCACTGCAATGTAAAATACATAGACAGATATAGATAACGAAAGTGTGAGATGTATAACTGAGTAATAATGCAATCAATTCCGCATAAATACAAGAAAGCCCAAAGCGTCGACCCCGTTCAGCCATTTAGATTGCCTACCCGTCTACATCTAATAATCGTTTATTCCCCTGTTAAGCAAGAATGCATCTGCTACTGCCTTACAAAAAGGTATAAACATATTATGCTTCAACAGTTTTTCATCAGGAGAGCTTCAAAGACTACAATCGAGCAGATATTTTGAACGTATTTTAGTGTTCAATGGAAAAATCCTGATTTATCAACTTTTACCAGCAGTTGCGATGGAGGAAACGTGGTTTTCCCCATTTACCATATCCAGATGATTTATGTTTTCGAAGGTTTGAATGAAGCACTCGGCACTTGTTCAAACTTAAGTTTGTCTCAGCCTATCTCGCCCAAACGTTGCTCATTAATAGTCACATAATTTTTCACTGAACTTCTCCCATGATACTTTCATGTGGCCTCATTCAATGGAATTAACCGTCACAGTCTGTTAGTTTTCGGAGGGAATTGCAGTTCCTGTATTCTCACCTTTAATGATTCATGCACAATGAAATTCTGCTGCCCCTGCATCACAGTTTCTACTTTGCAATTCCTGAAATCATAGACAAACTGTGAATTTAGACATGATTCTGCAATTGGTTCAACTTTTCCATTCACTTAATCGGTATCTATCTGTTTGTAACTTCCTCATGTCCTGTTCACAGTGAACAATCCTGTTTATCAATGTGTTTTCTGCATATTATCAACCACTCTTTTCGCCAATTCAGCCAAGTCATTTAAAACTGTACAGCCTTGAGGCTGCATGACTGATCACTTCCCATCTGGCTGATTGAAATCTTGCCAATCAGAAAAGCACCAAGTTATGTTTGTTCTTTAGAGGGGGTAAGCTAGCCATAGTCAATCCGTTCCAATGTAGCACCATTGACTCTGACCTTTTATGTTCTGCAACAAAATTTCATGGGACACTTTATTCATGGACTTTTGGAATACCGATGGAACATTAGCCATGTTTGCACGGTGTTTTTAAGACAGGCGGTGTGAGCCTTCTGAAAAAATAAATTGTATAAGGTCTTGCTGATAATGTAACTGACATACGGATTGCAGTCACGGTCACATTATCTCAGTAAAGCCATTCCTACCAGCTGAGGGATTACCTCAAAAGGTTTCCAGATTATGATCTGCTATGATGATATTGAATCACACAACAAGCTCAGTATTATGAATAATCATCTGCTTTTCTCTCTTTTCCTAGTTTTCCATAATTTCTGGATGTCTGAGTGCTGATGCTGCTTTATCAACTGTATAAGTTTACTTGTCAAAATTCTGCAATGAACTCTAGGCATGCTTTTCCCTTTAGTTAGTACTATGGATTCCACCTGATAGTTTTGATGTTCTCTGTTAGTAGTTCCTTCATAATAGGTCCTGGCATATTCCTTATGCCAGAAGTCAAGTTAACTGGCAAGCAGTTTTCTGCTTTCTGTATCGTCCCCTTGTCATAAATGACTTCAATTCACAACTGTACAATCCATTGGAACATTTCGAGAATCTCGGGAAATCTAGATAGTAAAAACAAGTACATGAAATATTTCTCGACTCATTTCTATTAATATCTCAGCATAGACATCACACAACAAAGAGCTCCAGCTATTTTGTCAGTAACACGTCACTATCGGTTGTAATTTTAATGGATCTTAACCATATTTTCGTTTTCTTGATTTACCAGTTACTTCTGGTGACTGACTGATATCTTCATTTGAAAGAGTTGTCGTAAAGTGCCTTCAATGAATTGCCCATTTTCTCATTGTTGCCAGTTTCAATCACTATAGCTTTGAAGTAAATGAATATTATCTCTGTCTGTTTAATCTTCTCAGTTAAGTTTCTTTTTGGCTCTGATATGTTCTTCATTGTTTAACTTTTAATCTATACATTTTCCGTATTCTGTCCTGTCACCGCGACAATAGTGAGTTCGTTGTTGTTGCATTATTTCTAATCATCGATTGTGACACTTTCTCTTGATTTTTTTTTGTTTTGTCAGTTTACAGAATTTATCTGTGCGTTATATTCTGAAATATCTCGTTATATTTCTGTTTTTGTACAAATGTTCATAATTCCCTTAAATGTTTTGCAGGCTCAATGTCATTCGTTTTGCTTTCGTGTGTTCACAGTTGTCTTTATTTCATTTGATAACACTCGACATAAGTTCATATTTTTCGACCTGAGAACAAATGCAGATTTCTTGAGGTCTTTGCTGCTAACTTAGGTGGCAATTAGATGCTTAGGTCGCAACTGATTATAATTTAGTAGCATGGAACCAGATCCAGGAAAAGCTTCATTCTTGTCTCAATCATTTGCTAATTCTCTTGTTCAAATAAACAGGGTCTATGGCTGACAACCCAAAAGAAAAAAAGTGCCTTGCTTCATCGTGAAAACTTAAATGAATTAAAAGAGGCGAACGCCAAAATATTACCAGACGAAATTTCAACGGCAGAAACACCTGTTCACTGTTGCAAACTCGCCTTTCTTTTTGTCCCTGAGATAGCGCTGAACTTCCCTAAAATGTTCTATTTTTTAATCAGAAGGTTGAGAGCGAATCTATTTATTGTCTTTTAGCCCCCTTTTGCAGTGATTACACTCAGCATTTTTTTTCTTTCACAGTTAACATAGAGTAGTTAAAATACTCTTCTGTGTTATATGTTGTATTCTAAAAACAAAAAGAGAATGGAGTTGAACACAGTGTTAAGACCAAAAGCAATCTGCAAACTTGTTCCTGAGGCTGACGGTGTTATTTCACCCGCACACGCAGGAAGTTTGTTTGTGCTGATAACAGGAAAGGGACTCCTGTTGTATCATTCTCATCTGATACACAGCTTCCTGTTTCTCTGTGCTGCTGGCAAGCCACACGTGTCGCTTTTCATCAGAAAATAAATCTCTTGAACAATCTGGAGGAAACATCTGTCAATGTGAACTATATTTGGACAGAGAGTACGTGGGCAGTGATCGATCACATTGAACTGACATGTATTAGTCACTTATTGTGGTCTGATTAAAGGCTGGTGCCAGGACGTTGTTGGGCAAGTCTCTGGACATTGTAATAAACTTATACGTTTCTCTCAATTCTGGAACAATTAGATTGCACCTTTAATGTTTTGTTCCTTTTTATATTTTGTAACTTACTTTTCTTTCGATTTAATGTCTCTTTGATCAGTTTTAAATTCTGTATCCATCATGTCCCCATCCCGATACTTCTAGTTGATCTAATTATTATTTTATTACACTAGACAAGGGCAAAAAATAATAATATTTTGCACAGACAGTTGTGTCGTTGCAGAAGACAACAGAAATAATATATAGAGGGAACCCCTTTTCTGCCGTGACTCTGATGATTATCAGCTTCATCTGAAGCCACAGGTGAGGAACAGTGGCTCAGTGATTAGCACAGCCAGTCGCGTCAAGGCCCTGCATTTGATTCCATCTTCAGGCCACTGACTGTGTGGAGTCTACACCTTTTTGTATTTCTGCCAGCTGCTTCAGTTTCATCCACAACCCAGAACTATGCAAGTTGGGTCGATCAGCAATTCAAAATTACCCAGAGTGCCTCGGGATGTGTAGGTTTTCTGCCTGAGCTCCGGGAAGGGTTCGGATGGGGCGCCCTTTGGAGAGTCGCTGAGGACTCGGTGGGAGATTGTCTCTCTTTGAAAGAGCTTGTTGTAAAGGTTGATTACAGTCTGATATCTGTCAGAAACCATGACTACATAAAAAGTCCACTTTGGCCAAAGTTTCAAATGTTATTACAATTATGATACTGACATTCCTTCTGTCAGCGTCTCGTGTTTAATGTTTTTACTTGTAATTTGCTTCTAGCAGAATATCCAAACACTGATTTTCCCGAACTTCCTACTGTGGCTCTTGCTTGTTGAGAAAAATTGGCAAGCTGTTGATAAGAATCAGAAAACATAGAATGTTTTTGGATCCTGTAACATATGTTCATTTTTAAAAAATACATTATATATATATTATGTACAGGCTTCTCTGTCTAGCCGGCATTACTGCCAATCCTGAGTTTCACTTGAGTAACTGATAGTGCGATGCCTCTTTTTGATCCACTGCAGTCCAATATACCATTAACGGGGGTATTCCAGGATTTTGACCCAGTTGTCGCAAAGGAACGGTGATATATTTCCAACTCAAGATTGTGAGTGGGTTGGAGAGGAAATTGACCATGATGGCATTCCTATATGTTTGTTGCCCTTGTCCTGCTTGATGGAATTGGTCGAGCATTTGGGAGATAGTGTCTGAGGATCTTTGATGAATTTCTGCAGATTACCTTGTAGTTAGAACAGACTGCTGCTACTGAGCATTAGTGGTGAAAGGACTGTTTGTTTGTGAATGTAATGCCAATCAAGTGGGCTGCATTGTCCTGGATGGTGTCGAGCTCTTTGAGTGTTGTTGAGGCTGCACTCATCCATGCAATATGGAGTAATCCATCACACATCGCACTTGTGCCTTGCAGATGTTGGACAAACTTTGAGGAGTAAGGAAGTCAGTTATTCGCCGCAGTATTCCTAGCTTCTCACTTGCTTCTGTAGCCTCTGTGTTTCTGTTGTAAGTTCAGTTGGAACTTCTTGCCAATGATAAGCCCCAGGATGTTGATATTAAGGTTTGCAATGATGATAACACTGTTGACTGCCGGGGGTGCTGGTTATATTGCTTCTTTATGCATGTTAGTTACAACTTGATATTCATGTGGCGCAAATGTTACCTGCTGCTTGTCAACACACAACTGGATGTCGCCCAAATCTTGTTGCATTTGAATATGGTGTGCTTCAGTCACTGAAGAGTCGTGAATAGTGCTGAACATTGTGCATTCATCGTTAAACATCCCCACTTCTGACCTTATGATGGAGGGAAGGTCATTGATGAAACAGTTGCAGATGTTTGGGCTTAGGATAGTAGCCTGGTGAATTCCTGCAGAGATGTCATGGAGTTGAGATGACAGACCTCCAACAACCAGGACTATCTTCCGTATGTCATGTGAGAATCCAAACACCAGAAATTTAGCCTATTCATATGCATTGACTCCAATTTTATGCGGGGTCTTTGATGCCACATTCATTCGAATGCAGCCTGGATGATAAGAGCGGCCATTAAAACCTCACTTTTGGAATTCAGTTCTTTTGCCCATGTTTGGACCAAGGCTGCCATGATATCAGAAGCTGAGTGGCCTGGCGGACTCCAAACTGGGCAGCACTAATCAGTTTATTGCCGAGCAGGTTCTGCTTGATAGCATTGTTGACGTCACCTCACACAAATGTACTGATGATCGACTTCAGACTGATTGGGCAGTAATTGCCAAATTGGATATAGCTCCCTTTTTTATGTGCACGTCATTGGCAATTTTCCTCATTGTTGGATAGATTTCAGTCTTGTAACTGCACTGAAACGACTTGGCTCGGAAAGCAGCAAGTTTTGGAGCACAAGTCTTCATTTCGATTGCCAAAATGTTTTCGCATGGAGGCGAGACCAGTTGAGGATTGCAGATTTCCTTCCTTGAAGGACAGAAGTGAATCAGTTTTTTTTTCTGACGACCAGCAAGGCTTCCACAGATATCAGTACACTCTTAATTCCAGTTTGTTTGAATGTGAATTCAATTTCCAACATATGCCGGGGCTGGATGACACCTTCAATTGTGCTAAATCCAAGAGGCCACTGTGTCTATCCTCCAGTTGGGAAAATAAAAGAAAACAAACAATTCAGACTCAAATGTTGTCAGTTCAAACACACTAGTAATGAAGCTTGCACTCAATGGAGGGCTGTGTCTTTTACTTTCTTTCCTGCAACAATAATTTCATAACATTGCTGAACAAGTAAGCGTCTGTTGCTAATCTACACTAGATCCTGCCGTGGTCTGTATCATAGAGATTAGCGTCTTCTTTTATCTTACCCAAGAGCCATTCCCTTTGAGTACAGCATTCGTCTTGCTCTTCCCTTATGCCCCACCGAATTCTATTGTTGTTATTAGCGTAATGGCAAACTTTTTTGCAAATATTACACCAAAGCCAGACCTGATTAACCAAGGGCCACACAGAACAGTCAATGGCAGTTGAGTCAACGTTAAAACAAAACGTGGAATAAGTTTAGAGATAATGTGAACTGCAGATGCTGGAGAATCCAAGATAACAAAGTGTGAAGATGGATGAACACCGCAAGGCCCAGCAGCATCTCAGGAGCACAAAAGTTCCATAAGTTTAGTTGACATTCCGAATGCTTAGATTATAATAGTATAAATCGTATAAAATAAAAGTTGCTGATAACGGGCTTTAAGAACAACAACAGAAGCGAAGGCTCTCGTAACAGTACGTGATGGATGTTGCATAGAAAAAGCACAGTGCGATTTTGATTTACATCTCAGAAAGTCATAGTGTAATATTATCCATGACATGATTGAGCATAGTCTTACATAAGAATACCAAATCAAATTTAAAGAGGATTTTGGTTCAATGATGTATGTACTAATCATGCCTTATCACAGAAACAACTAAGAAATGATTTGCTTTGACATGGTCAACGACAAGATTAAGTGAAATGCATTGTTGTGTCAACGCTGTGGAACAAAAAAACAACTATTCCAGTTGTGCCTTTTGGCATTTGCTCTGGATGAAGAGAATTATGGAGTTTCTGCGATTCCTGTCTGCTTTAAACCTCTGAAAAGTCAATCACTTTGATTGTTTCTATTTTAGATAATGAGCGAATGCCTTCTGGAAGTATGCAGTTCCTGCTGCCTGCGCTATATTCTGAAGAAGTGCTTTCCACGACCTAGCGACGTATTGTGTCATGAAATTTGGTTTCTTCAAGTCATCGTTGGTCCACTTGTTTATCCGGTCAAGCCCCTTATTATTTTTAACATATCTATCAATCACCTCTCATACATTTCTGTAACAAAAAAGCTGCCCAACTTCTACAACATGCCTCCAAACTGACTGCATTCTGTGCACTCAAATCTAACCCTAACTTTGTCATCAACCCTGCCAATAAGGGGCGTGCTATTGTTGTCTAGCATACTGACCTCTCTGTTACAGAGGATGACCCCAGGCTCGCAGATACATCCTCCTACCTTCCCCTTGACCATGACTCCACCATGGCAAATCCAGCCATTGTATCCACGTTGCATATTGATCTCATTTCATCCGGTGATCTCCCCTCATCCGCTTCCAAGTTAATAGTCCCTCAACCCGCACAACTCGTTTCTACCTCCTTCAAAAAATCCAAAAACGGGGCTGTCCGGGCAGGCCCATTGTTTCAGCCTGTTCATGCCCCACAGATCTCATCTATTCCTGCCTTGACTCAAGCTTCTCCACCCATTCCTTCCCTACCCACATACATCCATGATTCATCTGATGTCTTATGATGGATTCAAACATTTCTCTAACAACTCCTCTCATTTTTTTTTTCAGATAAGAGGGATTGCTCTGGGCACCCACATGGGCATGAGGTAAGCCTGTCTCTTTGTCGGGTACCTGGTACATTCTTTGTACCAGTTCGATTCCAGCCGCCACCCACGGATCTTTCTCAGACATATCGATGATATCATCAGTGCTGCTTCCCTTTCTCGTCAAGAATTGGAAAACTTCCTTACTTTCAACCGCAATTTCCACCCTGCCCTGACTGTCACCTGGCCTATCTCTGACTCCTCCCTTCCCTTCCTCGACATTTCTCTTTCCATTTCTGGGGATAGACTGGCCACTAATATCCTCCGTAAACCCACCGACTCCCACAGCTACCTGGACTACACATCCTCACACCCCACTTCCAGTAAAGACTCCATCCTATTCTCTCAGTTTCTCTGCCTCCATAGCATATGTTAGGCTGAAGCCAACTTTGACAAAGGAGCCTCTGAAATGTCCACATTCTTCCTCAACTGAGGATTCCCCACCTCTGAACCCAATCAGGTCCAAGCTACCTCATGCACCTAACACAACCCTAACCCTAACCCTAACTTTATCGCCCTCATGCCTTCTCTTCCCTCCCACAACAGCAATAGCGTTCCCCTTCTCCTCACCTACCATCCCACCTGCATCCACATCCAGAAAATCATCGGACGCCATTTCTAGCACCTCCAGCAGGATGCCACCGCCAGGGGCATATTCGTTTCCACTCCCTTGGCTGAATTCCGCAGGGCCTGTTCCCTCTGGGAAAACTTGGTCCATACTTCCTTCACCGGCAGCACCCCTCCACAGCCCTATGGGACATGCCCCTGTAACTGGCAAAGGTGCAACACTTGCATATTTACCTCCTCCCTCCCCGGTGTCCAAGGGCTCAAACATACCTTCCAGGTGAAGCAACACATCACGTGCACTTCCAAGAATCTAGTCTACTGCATTCCCTGCTCACACTGTGGTCACTTTTACATTGGGGAAGCGAAGCATAGACTTGGTGACTGCTTTGCAGAACATCTACATTCTGCTCGCAAAATAGACCCTGAACTATCTGTTCCCTTCCACTTCAAAGCACCACCTTGCTCCCTGGCCAACATCTCTGTCTCCGTCTTTCTGCAGAGTACCAGTGAAGCCCAGCGCAAGCTGGCTGAAAAAAAAATTCATTTTCCACTTGGGGACCCTCCAGCCCTCTGGACTCAATATTGAGTTCAATCATTTGAGGGCTGAAACTCTCCCATGTCCCAGCCCCCGAGCCCACACACCAGGACTTGCTAACAAATTGCCTGCCACTCCAGACCCCACGTTTGTCAGTCACGAACAGTTCCCATTCACAACTCTTCACCCTCCCAGGCTGATCATTAGCAAATCGTTTTTCTGTCCAACTGTCTTTCTCTCTCTTTGGGCTCTATCATATCCATAAGTCCCGACCCCACCCACATCACAATTTTTGCATGTAAACTGATGTTTTGCCCAGCCGGCATCAGTTCTGAGGAAGGGCCCCAGATGTTAACTCTGTTTTCTCCTCCACAGATGATGCCAGGCCTGCTGAACTTTTCCAGCAACTTTGTTTTTGTTCTACAACATGCCATTTAATGAAAGCCCCTTGATTGGATGCACATTCTTGAATCTTGAAGACAAGTTTTATGTCAGGCCTTGAATTGCTACCCAAAGGTGAAGATGCACTCAACTGAGGTCTAACCTGTTGTTTTCAAATACCCTTCTTGTTTTTTATGCATTATTACATGTTGTACTCAATCTTCTGTGTTCTCGCTCCACACTTTTCTGCCCTTAGTAAATCATGTCAAAAGCTTCTGTGCTAAATTTCATGGATCTCTCCGAGACCCAATCCACAAACCTCACTAGATCCTAATGAAATTCTGAACCACGTTCCTCTGGTTCAGAATAGTTACCTGTCTCTTGTTGTAGCAAATTGTGAAATACTTCAATGTCTTTGTCAAAATCATAAAAGCAAACAATCAGAAGTCGAAGCAGTAACACCTACAGAATAACGCTGTGGACTTCCCTTGAGTCTAAAGAACAACTGTTGATTTTGGTCCATGATTTCTTGAATTTGCTCTGCTGTCTGTTATGAAGGACGTGTCCAATTAATCGGATTGGAGCAACATTCAGTGTGTTAAACCAAAACGAGGACAAAACAAATTTGTTCACACTTGTTGCTGTAAGGAATCCACCTACAATGATTCGAACAAAACCATTCCTAATGCCATGACGGCTCATCTATCTGCGGTGCAATGTTTTGAAACTTAAGTTATGTCTACTGCAGATGGACGTGGCTTATTTATATCAAAGTAAGTTTAATATCTTTAACTTTGTTCATTCATTTTGCTGACCCTAGCTGAATCAAGGGACGTAGCCCTGGGCATCGTCTGGGGAACATTAGATCGTTAATTCCCGAAACAGGCAGAGTTTAAGTTTATTAAAATTTGATATGATCGAAATGGAAGTTTGGGACATTCCTTTTATAAAGCAGGTGAATTAGAGCCTCTGAATTGCACAAGCATGGATTTCGAGCTATTGAAGATTTTCACCACAGAAACAATGAATTCTCCTATTGGAACTGTGCCAAAAGAAAACAGAACCTTCCAGCCTATGCCTACTGTCCGGCGTATTAACTGTAAGACTGAAGGTTATAGCACTTGAAGTATATCACCAAACTCATTTTAAATGTTATGACTGTTCCGACCTTCACCATCTTTTTTCTGAACTGAGCATCCTGAACCTTCCAGCCGATCACTTATATCTCAGCATTTTATTTACAGAGCATGCCCCTACGTTCAAGAGGTTTTTCTCTCGTCTTTTGCACAGCATGATATTTGTGTAAATCTCAAGAAAAAAAAGTCCTCTCAAATTCCACTGTTCCAACATGAATAAATCCACCCAAACTAAAATTTCCTGGCTGGTGATTTTGTTTCCCAATCTTAACTGATCCGACTAAACATACTATAACATGTTTACGTTCTGTCTGTAATGAGTTGTGTGTGTGTTTGAGTGTGTATGCATGTGTTTTTTTTTGTATTCAATGTGTTTGTGTGTCCGTGTGCGCGCGTGTTCACAAGTATGTCTGTGTTGGTGTGTTAATTTGTTTCAATTGCCATGGTTTTCCTTGTTCTGGTGAACACTGATTGATAGCTCATTGACGAATGCTTCATCAGGAACTGTGGAAATCATTCGTTGTTCTCGAGAATTTGCAACAAAATTTGATTAAAACAGGGAACAGATAATGAGCAAACATTGCAGTCAAAAAACGCGCGTAAGGTATACTCCAGTTTTGAAGACAGATATGATCTCCCATGCTGTAAATACTAGCTTCTGGACGAAATGTGAGTGCAGTCTTTGCTTGTGATGATCTCAACAGTTGTTGTAAACAGTTGGCTCAGATCTGAGAAGCTGAATGCCCCGGTTCTATCTTTTTATTTCTACAGTCATTGGAACTATTCTAGGCTTACTGATCAAAGTGAGCTGACATGGCAATTAAAGCTCACATATTCCATGTACATTTCACAATCAACTTGTCTGTAATCAGACAAGAACAGCAACATAAATTAGCGAAAGTAAAGACACATGCCTTTCAATGATTTACGCAACTTAGTTTTCACGAAGACCAAAGCAAATTGGTTATTTGAGGATTGGTTCACTATTCCCTCGAGACCCTTGCGCTTATGAGCAAGAGATGCATCTGCAAATTATACTCAGGATGGTATTGTAGACATTTCAGCAGGCAATGTGTTCACAAGGACTACCAAAAAAACAATGATGTCATGATGTAGCCATCTATTTTTGTGACTGTGGCTGAAACAATATAAAATTGGCCAATAACACAGGGACAATTCCCTTTCAGTTCTTTGAAATAGCACTGCGCAATCCTGTGTGTGAAACTGGGATGGCAGAAGAATCTTAGTTTTCACACTGTCAGGGAACTTCAGGGAATGGACCCACAATTGGCATTTCAGATAATTACTGCCAGTGCAGAAGACATTAATAAAATGAAACCCACACATTCAATGGCTGAACAGCAACTTGTGGATGCATTTGTAACTCAGACTGACTCCGCACCTCCCAATGACCACCCTTGTGCAACCTTCCTGATACTACAGGGAGGAGTTCCCGATGTTCGATGTTTCAAGAACCAGGGGTCACAAACTAATAATTCGGGTGGAACATCGAGGACTGAGATTAGAAGACATTTGTGCTCTCGAAGAGTGGTGAGCCCTTAGAATTCATTACAACACGAAAGATTTGATTGCAAAACATTGGATGCATTCAAGAGGTGGTTACATATAGCAGTTGGGGGGACTGGGATCAAAGGTAATTGGCGAAAGCATGGTTGGACGACAAACCATGATTGTAATGAATAAAAAGGCAGGCTCAAATAGTAGAATGGTTTTCTCTTGCTCCATTCTTCTGTTTTACTCTGTTTCTCCAGGCACTGACTGTGATTGTGGCCTTGAAGCCAAATCCACATTAGCTCTATTATTCTGGGAATTACACTATAAGTAGCAAAACATATCATAGGCCTTACGTCGAACTATAAAGTAATTCAACGGAATTGTGCACAACCTGGCTTATCTTCTTTGACACAAAAATGCATTTTATCAGTCTGCTGATTGGAGATCAAATATACATTGCGATACAACAATTAATTTAAAGTGATTGCAATGTTCGTAATCATTAATAAAACGGGAGACATCAATCAGTTACCAGGAACCAATGGTTTTAGAAAATAGAAATTAGGAAACTCTGAATGTACTGAAATCGTGCATGATGAAGGAAAAACTAATTTCGTATTGATACTTCAGAATTGTGAAAATTTTAAGGAACGTCAATTGCTTTCTAATATGGTGGTCTGTGAAATAATCATGGGCTGGAATTGTGATTTTACTCATATTTCCCTCCTTCTGTTCGTTGAAGCTGAAACAGTTCTTGTTATTCGTTGCTTTTTGAAGGCAAATTGAAACTGCACACAAATTGATTTGACAATCTCAGTTTATGGGAGAAAGCCTCTGAAAGTGAGGAGGACCGCTTCGTATTGATCAATTTTTCAGCTATTTCAAAAATCACTTCAGAAATTGCTGATCAATAAAAATTGTTTATTTTTCTTTACTACGAAACACTTTAACAAGATCTTCTGTTTTCAATTAAAACAAAACAGAAACCTGCCTAGCAGGTTATTCGCCAATATTCTCATGTTGATACATTGTTGGAGGCTTTCCCCATCAACATATCAGTCTCAAAATGTTCATCAAATCTCAAAACAGAGGGGCAACTGTGTGAAAAGGGGCAATTGAATTGCTCGCATATCACAGTAACAAAACACAAGTGTAATAAGCATCTACTTTTGATGTGATTGAAGTAAATTTGGTGAAGATATGTTGATTGTACTGTAACAGAGCCACATATTTGAAATAGTGATAGGATTCCTCTGAATCTCGGCGAGTGCCGGTTTTGTATCTTTGAGATGTAGATTTACAATCAGCAGAGAACAATCAAGAGCACTGTAGGTGGATATTCAAGCTGCTATTGCTGAAATTCATTTTGTCATTTCAGGACACTTGTAGTATTTTAATTTTAATGGGACTGGGGAAGAACAGAAGGTAATAGGCTGACACATTTTAAATGTAATTGTCCTGCCTCGAGTAAAGAAGCAGGCAAACAAAGTTTAGAATTTCGAAGGCCGTGTCATTATCAGATAAAACAAGGCATTCATAAGTCATTCCATCTTGTCGTTCATGCATCCATTCATTTTTTTTTGTCTGTCTCTTTTCTATTCTTCCATCTAGATCACATGGTATTCATGGTGAACTTACCATTTGGATGCACAATTGGCTAAACGGCAAGTGACAGAGAGTGATGATGGAGGGTTCCTTTTGGACTGGTCAAAATTGCTGATTTCATGGACCATGAAGTACGTTATTTAAGATTTCAAAGAGACCTTGATCAATAAGACCAATGAGCTGAAGAGTGCAGATGGAGTTCAATCGAACAGAGAGAATAGTGGTTCAGGATCATAATTCATTGACGTTTGCATCAGAGAATGATTAATAAGCCGTGTAGCAGGCTTGCCTTCATTGTTCAGTCGTTTTGAGCATAGGAGCTGGGAAGTCATGTAGAGGTTGTACAGGACATTCTCGAGGCCTCTTCTGGGCTAATGTCTCCAGTTATAGTCTCCTTATTTAGGAAAATATATTATTTAGTGGAGAGTGTTGAGAAAATATTTTCCAGGAATTTGCTTGGATTGGGGGGCTTTACTTGTAAAGAGAGTCTGGATGAACTGAGACTTCTTCTGTGAGAGCTTAGGAGGTGAAATGGTGTCTTTATAAATGTTCATAAAATCGTGAGGGGTAGAGATAAGATTAATGACAGGTGTCCTTTCCCTGGGATAGGCAAATTACATGGTTTGGGATTATTTTAAATGTTGGAGGAAAAGGTTTTTTTTCAAAATTCTTCCGATCCAGGAGCCTATCTTAAAATCATGATGTACTGAAGCGATCCTCCACGGGATAGTGCATCTTGCCACAGTGTCTGAAAATGTGCAAATATTTCTTGACACAAGAAAGTGACACAATTGAAAAATAAACTTTTCTCCTGCGCTGGTGCTTGGTTTGTTTGTTTATGCCGAGTTGCTGGGCGTGTTTTGAAACTGGTTTTTAAACAAGCAGTCAACAGTAACGAAAAGAAAACTCTCAGATTTTCTCCAGAAACTGCAGATTCTTCTATTAAATGACGCTTTGAAATCCAGGATCTTTTTTCTGCAGTCGGTCCAATATCTGCCAGATATTGTGCTTTGCAAATTAAAGCCATATGAATTAACTCAGATAAAACATCACTAAACACATTAAAAATTGCCATTTGCACAAAACGATCTATGTCACTCAGCATGTCTTCATTGAAAAAAAGTCATTGAATACAACATTCACTGGGTGGCTATGAGAAAACTGGAAATATACTGTATGCCAGTAATTTTTTTTATTCCATCCAAACAAAGGTCGTTCGAGGTTGTTCAGCTGTTTATTAACTATTTGAAAGCTCTCTAATGTGAAGTCAATGGATCTAAACTTGCTTTGCAGTGATATTCGTTATCATCTCAAAGTACATTTTGAAAATTTAGTTGGTTCGAGCTCGGATGCATTGTTGTACCATTCTCTGAACTTTTCAGTTGAGTGGGCCCTTTACAATTGTCTGAAGCTGGTGTAATGTAATACTTACTTTTTACTGATGACTATTATTTAACAGGACCCCTCATAGCTTCCAATGGCCTGTTTGTGGCCTGCATCAGTTTCAATGATTGTATACTCTCTAACTGACTATACGGTCCAGATGTGCACACACGGTTGCCAGCAGTTATTTGGATGCTGCAGCGATTTTTTCTTAATTTATCGACTGGTCTGTTTTGATTCATTGGATTACCTTTCAAAAGTCAATCTGAGTGTCATGTTTGACTGAAAACTCACTGTTTATTTATCAGTAATGCAGTTTTCCTTGGCTGTGCATTTTCAAATGATTATGTTCGACTGGACCAATTTGGAGAAGATTAAAGGAGAGATGTTCTGCAAGAAAAGGAACTTTATCTCATCTCTGAGTGTAAACTTTTTCATCACATACAAAATATTCTAAACATAATCTTTGTGGACATGATTCACATTAAGTTGTCAAACTTGAATTTAGAAACACCTCTTCTGAATTATATGCTGTTTTGTTGTGTGACAGTGATCTGGAGTGTATACGAAAAGAGTCAGCAATTTTATTAGCTGGTAATGTTTTTAATATTTATAACAGAATTATCTGCTTGTCAACGAATTTCAAGATATGAAGGGATTTAATTTCCAATTGGAAATTTTACTGCCTGAAATAAAATAAGAAAAGTTATGTCCAAACAAGATGTCCAGCAAAACAAATATCCCAAGACGGAAAGATACCCATGCTTAAAAATAACCTCATATAAGTACATCAGCCCATCTGTGAGGGCTGTGGGAGGTGGTACGAAGATCTGGTCACAGCCTCCAGCCAACAGGCAGAGCCTCAAAACCTGCCCCCTCTGATGAGCATATAAATTCTGGTCACTGCACCTTCATTCAACACTCCTTGATTTGGGGTGTGTTTAAAAAGTTCTTGGCAGAATCTTTTCTCCCAAGTTACCAGAATGACAACGTCGACGATTTTTCTCAGTTTGTTTCTGACTTTCTTATCCTGTGAGTATTTTTTTCTGCAAGTTTCTGTTTGTTATCATTTACGTGTTCACGTACTCCTGGAATGTAAAAGATGTAGGAATCATTTCATCAGTAAAACTGGTCATATTTTATTTTCTTTTTGAAGTTGTCCAGTCGGAGGTTACTTTGACTCAGCCAGAGGCAGGGAACAGCCAACCTGGAGGCTCCCTGAGACTGACCTGTAAAACCAGCGGGTTCGACCTTGGCAGCTACACAATGTATTGGGTCCGGCAGGTTCCTGGACAGGGTCTGGAGTGGTTGGTTAGCTACTATACTTCATCAAGCAATGACTATGCGCCAGCGATTAAAGATCGATTTAGTGCGTCCAAAGACACGTCAAACAACATCTTCGCGTTGGAGATGAAGAGCCTGAAGTTCGAAGACACCGCCATCTACTACTGTGCAAGAGACCACAGAGTGAGGAACAACGGTTGGACATGTACACAAACAGCACGAGGAGACACTTTGTAGATACAACTGTAAACTAATCGTGAGTACTTGTCGTCAATGTGACATTCACAACTATAATGCGAAGTAGACCTCAAAATGCTTCTGACAAAACTATGACAGAGGAAATGAACAATTAAAACTTACCAAACAAGCAATAAAATAAAGTATGAAGTATTAGGCATGGCGTACGTACTGCTAATAGTTCCACAAATGAAAGACTTGAACATTATGCAAATTTGATTTCACCTGTATCCTCATGAAATCTCTGCTAATTGCATTATGCAAGTTATGGCATTCATTCCACAATGATCAGTACTAAATCTCTATTCCACATCAAAATTGAGGCAGAATATGGAACAAACAATGAGGGCAGCTTCTGTGCAGGTTTACATCACTGTGATACTACAGTGGGTCACAGTGATGTGAACAATGTCATCGTCGTTCAGAAACCACTTACAAGTGTTTCGTTCAAATTGGCGACGACGGCCATAGCAGGAGGGACAAATAATATCAGACTTAATTAAAATGCAGACCAGTAAAGCTCATTTGTAGGAATGAACAGAATTCCTCTGCTTTATTCCGATAGACCGACACGTTAAATGTACACCAAACATGAAATTATATTGCAAGCTCCTTTAAAAATACAATGGGAAGTAAAATCTACACTTTTGCACTGCATCATTTTTAGAGGAGGCTGAACCAGTTCTTTTTTTTAGGATTCAGTGAACATGGGTATCTGCATTTTACGGTATACAGCCCACCATAGTATTTGATATCATGCATCTCACAGTGACCTACTGGGGTAGCACAGCCAATATGATCAATACATAAACACGTTCATCTCTCATTGTAAGGAACTGGGTCAGTAATTACTTTTTGCAAACTATCTGAATGTTCGGTGCAGTATCAGTTCTGTGGGGTATGACTGAATACCACGGTTTAATTTGTGAAAACGGCGATAATTATTGATAATTAGTTGGTGATACTGACAATCACTTCATGTGTTATTCTAAGGAGTGTAAAATATTAGAATCTGTTATCAAGAATGAGCAGACTCCATTTGCACAATTATAACGTAATGAAGATTTGTTGTGATTTTGTTTTGCCTCTAGTTATGATGACTTAAAATAATGACAGTTTTTGTTTGTTTTGTGCAGAGGCAGTTACTGTGTGACCCAGTCCATGGAATGTAACATTGTGACGACTTGGATACTGGGGACAAGGAACCATGGTGACTGTGACTTCAGGTAAGAAACCTGAACGTTCTTATCAACCGTTATGTTTGTTAACTGTCTATTCATTTGATTAATTCATGATTCAAATGATACACGGATTCTGTCCTGAGTTTAGTTTTGTTCCAATTGTATTTTCTGCAAAGTAATTATAAGATTCATTTAAGTCCCAGGAAATAAACAAAGTGCTGGTGAGTGATTCAGTTATTTGGCGGTTGTCTCATTTTTATCAGATGACAATAGTGTTTAGCTGGGGTAATTGAAAAAAAAAGTTCCTTAAACAATACAACGTTTAAACAATGATTAATGCCAGTGAGAACAAACTTTACGAATTTAAAAATGTTGAAAAACAAACATTGACAAAATATGCTAAAACATTATTGTCAATTTCTTCAATATATTTCTCCTACATGTTGTATTTGTGTTGTGCTTGTACTTTGTGGTTTAGAATTTTAATTTTCTTGATGATAAACACGTTAGATTCTCTCTTGACGTTTCATTCTGTTGATTTGAGTTGATAGGTTTGAACAACTAAAATGATTGTCAATAATTTCAGTCAGTTGATTTCAGCTGATTGTATTCTGTGTTTGTTTTACTTTATTCTGTTGAATTGAGCTGTTCGGATTCTGAATTTGTTTTATTTGGTTTTGTTGAATTAAGTTGATTGCATTCTGTTTCTCCTTCAGTTGAATTTGTTGTTTTGAGTATGTTGAATTCTGATTCTGTTTTACTTGACTCTGTTGAATTGAGTAGTTGGGATTTTCATTAACTTTGTGGAATAGAGCTGGGTTTTAAATGGGTTTCATGATTTTCTGTAATTGGTGCTTTCTTTATTTCCCTGTTGATAATGTTGTCCAATTGGATTACATTTAATTAGTAAAATTTGCGAAGTTCTTTGCTTTTCCTGCATCTTTTCTGCTTTTGTTGAACTCATTTGGCGCCATTGGTTGACTGAAATCATTATATCCATTTGCAACTGTCTGAAAACAGACTTAACATAGACAAACGGAAGGTTCAAGGCATAACTAAACAACATTTTCGTGCAGTCAGACATAGTAGGAACTGCATATACCGGGCAATCTGAGATAGCAAGGTGCAGAGCTGGATAAACACAGCAGGCCAAGCAGCATCATAGGAGCAGGAAAGCGGATGTTTCTGGCCTGGAACCTTCTTCAAATTTCTGAAGAAGGGTCTTGGCCCGTAACATCAGCTGTCCTGCTCCTATGATGCTTCTTCGCCTGCTGTGTTCATCCTGCTCCACACCTCGATATTTTAGTGTATTGATTATTTTTAATCAGTCTAAATGTAAAATAATTAAAATCTGTTCTTACTAGCCTCAGATAAATGCAATCTGGAACTTACATCTTAAAATGTCGAATTGATCAACTTTCACAACTGAGAATAACGTTAATATAATGCACAATGAAAATGTGCTAATATGCGTTCATTAAACTAATCTTGTTTTGACATTAAAGTCATGAATCGATAGATGAATCTAGCTGCTGTGCTGCTCAGTGCTCACAATTTACATGACAGAATTGATAAACAGGTTTAAATAAATTGAAATGCAGCTCAAAATTTATTTTAAAAATGTGTTTTGCTTTATATATTGTTACATAAGACACCTTGCAATCAAGGCTGCTGCTCTGGCTTCTTATTTGTATTTCAATTAATGATTAGCTGGTTCATGGTGAGCAGCTTTTATGGATCCCAATTTGAGATTTCTTCTGTGATGTTACAGTTCTGCTGAAAATGCCTGCGGAGCTTTTTCTGCTGCAAACACACGCCTCTCCCTTAATGTTGTGATTTGGCAATTTTTCTTCTATTGAAAAGAGAAAATGCTTGGGGGCATCAAAGTCGTAATATTTGTGAAGCGATTTCTGATTTCTACATCTAATTCGCATTGTTTACATGGTTGTCGAAATGGAACTCTCCAGTTTCCCAATCTAATGCAACCCGCATTCGAGTTGAAATTTCCGAAATCCAAATATTAGGTGAAAGGCAGATGGCAAAGGTTTGCAAATTGAGGAAAAACAGATAACCTGTGGAGCACTTTTTACTGATATGTAATAGTTGCAGTATAACCTATTCCATGCTTTGCAATCAGCTGTTTCAATCGTAAGATCTTTCCTTGCATAGTTTAGAAGTCACACAGAAAGACGAACAGAATTTCAATAATATACTGTTCTATTCATTATTGATATTGAGCAAAAATGCCAGAACGTTGATCAACAATCACCTTTCAATTCCGTCATATATTACAAACAAGATTTATGGCTGGGAAAGATAATTGGCAAAGGCAAATCATTAAGTCTTCCAAACCCTTGGATGAAGAACAGATCTAATTCACTATTTTGATCATTTTCACAAACAACTTGTTTTAATTAATTGTTATATCCCTGATTAAGCTATGTTTGTGGGAATAAAAACAAATTTTTACTGAGCGAAATAATTGGCATGGTGTCCTATGTTTTCCCAATTCAGGTTGTGTAAATATATAGAGTTTCGTTTTACAACGTCACATCAACTCAAAAGTCACTCATTTGGACACAACTGATGTCAGGGATTATGTGGCCGAGGTTAGAGTTCGTATGAATTAAAATTGTCCAAGCTTGAACTCATCGTGTGAACACTTGCTGCAAATGCAGAGAATGTGTTATATACCATTGCGTTGGGGCATCTGCAGAGTTTACCATTTTGCAGAAGAATTAACTGCAGTGGATTAGAACACATTGCATATTTCAAGCAATAAAATTGAGTAATATTTACTTTAATTCATATACTTGACCAACTGATGCAACTAGCTATCTGAAGAATAATGTTCACATTAGTTCAGTGTGATGATCATTTATTTATACATCAGGTAAAGTAGGCAACTCCCGGCAGAAACATATTCTAAATTCATACATGTTGAAGACTTATCATTCATGCAAAGCAGTTCACAAGAAAACTAACTATCCGTTGCAAAGCAACCCTGACAGGAAATATTTACCTTAAGTTATTCGACAGAAATTGTTTTCCACAATATATTGCAAATTGATTTTGTACAGTGCGTGCAAAATCTCCAAATATAAAGAACTCTTTTAAAAATACGTAAAATTAATTTCGAACATTATCTATTTCCTCTTGAGCTTTGCTTAAATTGGTGAAATTTCTCACCTCAAAATTTGGTTTATCATGATGATTTATGAAGTTTATTTAAGGAGAATGTAATCTCTGATCTATTTGAATGTATTCCCATTCACATTTTTGCTTAGCTCTGACTAATTTATTTTATGAAAGTTAAATTAGAGTGCATCTGTGGTCTTGAACGTTGTAAGTTGTCTGGTTCAGTCTGCTGTATTTGAAGCAGTTGAATTTCATCTATTGCTTCAAAAATGCTTTGATCTGTCGATAAAATAACATTTGATTGGCGCCTCAGAAATGAAAACCATGACCAAATCGCTAAAATCAGAGCTAATAATTCAGATATTACTGCAGGATTTTTGAAATCGATTTTAGCAATAATGTGTGTGCCTTGGGAGTTTTTTGATTGAGTGAACTGATTGATTGAGTGAGGCAGTGGAAATAGCGTGTTGTAAATTTTATTCCTCGCTCAGCTTTCCGTGACAAGCTAGGTGGCACAGCGTAGAATCAGAATTTATTTTGCATCTTCTTCTAGGAGTAGCTTTCGTGGGCTGTTCGTGCGACTGTTAACGATAAAAGTGCACTTCAAAATATTTTTCTTTATTAAGTTATAGCGGATAGTCTGGTGCAGTAACACCCATGATTCTGTTGGAAAGGGACTTCCCCAAGGTTAAAATCTCGTGACGATGTATTTATCGCAATGCAATTCCAGTTTTATTCAGTTTTATTCCAGTAGTTCTTGTCGAAATTGTCTACTTCAGAAGGACTATCAAAGAGCGTTTGAATAAATTTTGAAATTCGTGAAAAGACTCTATAACTATGCCTGGTTGCTGAAAGCAGTTCATAGATAACATTGTTTATGTACTGTCAAACAAGTGGGCTCTGTTGTGCGAGATAGTGTCGAGCTTTTATATCCTGGTCTCTTGCAGTGCAGTGGTGGTGACCCTGAATTTGAGATATGTGGCCCGTGTTCAATTCCAATCTGTTACTGAGGTACATAATGCCACCGCTAAATGGGTTAAATCAGAGAATAAAAAACACTGTAATTTCTGTCGGTGTTTTCATAATTTCAGAAATAGAGTCCTGATTCAGTCCCTGTCTTACACAGTAGCTGGGATTGTGTGGGGCGTTGGGGGTGTTCGATTTAATTTAAATAAAAGCAGTCGTTGCTCTTGGGATTTGGGTGATGCTAGTGGGGTTAATTCAGTTACTCCCCACAGAAATTCCAGTTTTTGACTTGCTCTTATATCAATAATATTAATTTAAAAATCCTCGTATTAATAGACTCCAAAGAATACTTGAGGTGACAATGTTCAGCCTGTTTTATTTTTTATCAAACCAACAAAGGACCTAATCAGAATAGTTCGACTGTTCAGGAGGATGAATTTTCCGCTGAATCCAACACTGAGAGCAAATGGTGGCAGATTTGCAGCCAACCTTTCGTTGAGACCTCAGTTTGCCCATTACCTCTCGGAAAAATCCGTTTTCCAGCAGAAGCCAAACAAACTTACTCAAAGCCGAACTGAATTGATGTGTGTTCCCATGCTAGAAAACATGAAAAAAATTTGCTAAAGAGTGCTCGAAAAATCATCTTTGCGTTTTCTCTCCTCAGAATTTGTCAGACCGGCTGAGATTCTTCAGTAATTTGTGGTTTTATTTCAGGCTTCTCACATTCAGTTTGTTTTGATTTTTCGTTGAAAACATGCTCGATGGTCAGTGGAACAACTTCAGATGTTCATCGAGAAAATGTGTTATAGTAAATTAAGAATGTTCAGTGATATTTAGTATCAGATAATCATTGAAAGCGAGTAACCCAATCTGCAGCCGTGGTTTCAGGACGAATAGTATCATGAGAATCAACTTTAAACCTCTGACAATTTCCAGTTCTAACAGCACAATCAAGTTCGTCAGACCATTTTAATGGAACACTATATTTCGTTATTCCAGGCAATATTAACATATGGTTACAATGTTTAAAATGAGGAAACCTACATTTCTATTAAATAATGTAGAGACAGTTCTGTTAATTCAGTGAAAACATAGCCAAACCACACAGAAGGATGCCGTTTGGCACGTGGTCCCTGAATGGGCACTCAACAAGTCCCTCAAATATATTTCAATCCGTCGAATAGTTATTTGTGTCTCTAGACTTACCTGGGAGTGTCAGAACTCTTACATCTCCTTGCGAACTTTGTAAGCACCAGCCGACTTGAATTGTTACGCTTCATGTGGCATTTGTAGGTCTACAGTTCTGTTAGAAAGTGAGTTCAAAAATTGTGGTCCTGAAATAGGAAAGGGACAGAGAAATATTTGCAAGTGAAACCAAGTGTGATTTGGAGGTGAAGTTTCAAGTGAAGCACTTGCTGTCCTGTCCGTCCGGTGTCCTCAACGTCAACAGTTTTGGGACGTGCTGCCGAGACAAAATGTGAGGATACTAATTAGAGGCCGATGAAGGTCTCTTGGCACATTAAGAATGTTTGTCCATTCATGAGATCATGATATTTCTTGAGTGCAACAGTCTTCCTAACACCTCATAAAATTTTACTCATTTGTTTACTGATCAACTGGAGCGTGGGGAACCTCTTGAAAATTCTGCCAAAGGAAGTGATTGAGGCTAAAACATGATTTTTTTTCAAAGAGTTTATTAATTGTTAAAGGAAAGCGTGGTTATGAGGGAAAATATGAACAAGGCACAATATTCGGTGTTGAAACTTGAAAACAATGAATGTTTAACAAGTTTGTGGTGTCAACAAAATGGGTCTTAAAGTGGTCTATGAACAGCATTTTCTAAATGATCAAAGGGATCTTGATTAGCAGGATCAATTGGCTGAGGAGTGACAGATAGAGTCCAACTGAGATGAATGAGTGCTGTTGTATTTTGATGAGATAAACCAGAGCATGAATTACACAGTTTCTTGTCGGGCACTGGGGATTGTTGTCAAACAGAGGGACCTTCGGGATCAGGTACATCGTTCCTTGAAAGAGGTATCACCGATAGAGTGGTGACGAAGGCTTTTGGCATGCTTTTGTTCATTGGTTCGAGCGTTGAGTACAAGAGTCAACAGTCAATTGGCTGTACCCGACATTAATGAGGCCACTTTTGGAGTACAGTGTTAAGGTTTTGTTGCCCTGCTGCATGAATAATCCTGGGAATGAAGAAAGACCAAGAAAATATTTGCCGGATGTAAATGAGACTACAGGTTTTGAGAGATGGAAAGTGCTTGTTTGCTCTGGATGTTTCTTTTAATTTCGTGACTTTAGAAGATTTATAAAGGGGGTATATGTGGCTTTATAAAGGGTTTTATAATCATGAGGGAAATAGATAAGGGGAATAGCAAAGGTTACCCTTTCTTTCCATTGCAGAGAAGATCAAAACGAAATGCCATAGTTTTAAGTTAACAGAGATAGCTTTAAACGGGACCCGTGGGGAACTTTTTCAAACAGAGGGTGATAGGTATGTGGAGCATCTCGATGTTCTCAGGTGGTGAGACAGTGAGGGAAAAACGTGTGAGCTGGTCGGCTTTGATGTGTTGGGTGGCTGGTGCATGAGCTGGCATGCATGTAGCTGGGCAGTTTAGAATCCAGGCAGATGACTATGATTCCGAGGAACCAGCTTGGCTGAGTGGTACTTGTAAAGTGAGGGGTCGTTTTAGTGGAAATATTGTCGGTGCCTCAAGTGCCAGACTGGCTAGTTGACAGGTCAGCAGTATGCGGGACTGTTTTGGGTGGTAGGTGATCACAGCAATGAATTGGCAGGAGGGCATCATGCACAATGTAAAGCTCACAGTTTAGCAAAGTGGCAGGCAGTAAACAACGGATGAGAAGAGAGGTGGGATGCAATGTTCGCAGCTTGATTCGGTAAGATGAGTGTTCAATGATCAAGGCCTTAAACTCATGTGTTGGGGAGTTGGATACCATGATAGTGACAGGTACTGTCAGGGACAGATATAAATGGGCCATCTGCAGATTGGCAGAACGGGAATGGATTGTAAGGAATCGAGAGTACATCTCCAGCTGAGTAAATGATTATCTTGGAATGTGTAGTATTGTGTGAATGCGCTCAAGCACTTCAGAGTGAATGGCTGTGTGACAGTGTGGGGGTTATCAACGTCAGTGTTGGTTCAGGACAGAATGAGAGGGAGTGGAGGTCAGACTGAGAAATTAGAGTTTTGCAGTGAATTTGGTGTCAATTTGTTAGTTAAAGCGCATATGTTAATTTTTTGAATCGTTCCTGCAGAATTTGCAGCTGACCATAGTTCACCAAAGTCTCTGATTCTCAATGGAGGAGCGCTTATTTGCAGAAGCCTCCAGCATTCAGATAATTGCCCGTTATCAGTTGAAGCTTGCAGATAATTGGCATGAGGTCAAATGTGACATAGATACTCACAGCTCGTGTCCTCTGATTCTTTTGGCACTGCTGCAATGAACTTAGTCTGAGAAAAAATATTCTGACTTGCCTTCACAATGGAAAATAAGTTTCAAAACGCATTTGTGCCCAATATATTCCATCTCTCAGAAGACTGACTTCAAATATTTATCTTGGTAATGTTATTATCATTGATGAATCCCACATCATCAACATGCTGTGGGCTGTCATTTGAAATAAAAATGAATATGATTTATGATGCAAATGATATGGTACCAAGAATAGGTCTGAGGCCAGACATTTTCGGCAAGGAATTTATCTGCTATCCCCAAACGCCTACTCACCAAGAAGGCACGAGACAGAAGTGTGATGGGACAGTATCCACTTTTCTGGATGAGTGAAACTTCAGTCGCGCTGAAGAAGCTTTGCACCATTCAGCACGAATGAATGCACTTGTTTGGCATCCCATTTATCAAATGCAATATTCACTCCTTGACTTCAATTGCAGTGGGACCGTTGTTGGTTCTCTGCTGGTTCCACTCTCGAAACACGGCCAGAATCCATCCCCATGCAAATTTCGAGCCCAGGACCTCTCCCACTAAGAAGAACGGGGCAGCAAATTAAAGACAACGCAACCAATTGCAGTTGATCTCTATGCTGAACGATATTACCGCTTTTTCACGTTATTTCTGGGCCTACCACTCCCGTCCAAGCATAACTGTAAATATGTGCTTTGTAAGGTCAATAAAGTTGGAAGAATGCAACGGCACACACATCCCCATCGATAATTAGCAAAGGGCAAAGATAGCTTCTGTTGACAGCAGTTTCGAATCACAGGTACAAATATTAACAACGAATGTGTGGACCACATTTTGTTTCACACTGGGCAGCAATTTGCCTTTCATTACTTGTATTGTGATGCACATTAAAGTCTCTCCCATGAGGGCAGCCACTGCAAACATTATATTATCTATGTCTTCCAACTGGTTTTCAAATAGGAAGAACATTGAATTATCAGTCAAGATTCTGTGTAATGGCAGCATCAAACAATAAGAAGGGCCCTGCCTAACCCATTTCGTTTCTGAATTCAAGGCAATTCATGGACTCACAAGTCAGTGTTGACCACTGTCCTGGAAACGTTGCTCTAATGTTGGCAACCGCCCTGGGAACTTAACTTTAAAGTTGAAAAAATTGAAATTTATTGGCTGGCAAAGAACAAATATCCTTTCAGACACATCAAATTTATATCATGTCAGGCAGGGATCAGTCGGAAAGGGTTCACTCCAAGTCTCGCAACCCAGCAAGTCATAAAAGACGCTTCATATTCCTCCATCATCTTTTTTTATGACTGTTTTATTATAATACTGTAAGTACGACTTACACAGTTACTTCTGAAGCACAGTCACTTTAAAATTCTTGGGGCGCATGGCGAATCTGAGGTAGTATGAGGTGATCAATTCCAGTGAACTTCCTTCCACAAGAGCAATCATAGAAAGGACAAGGCAATTGATCATTCACACAAGTTTCTTGATTGAGAAATGTAGACCTGGTAAATGAACCATGAAAATCTATCTGTCTCTGTGACCCTCTCACTGTGTCTCTCTCACTCATACATAAATACACACACACACACACACACACACACACACACACACACACACACACACACACACACACACACACACACACACACACACACACACACACACACACACACACACACACACACACACACACACACCACCCGCAGTGCTTTGGTTTTAATTCGTTTAACGTCTCCTCTATTCACTTGTAATCCAAATGAATTTCAATCTTCTAATTGGCAAAATCTTGCAAAACTGAATTGTGATGAGATTGGAGTGTTCTTATTCCTTATGGATAACATAATGGTCAAGGTATAAGGCGTGTTTCTGGAGATCGAAATAACAGATCAACAAATAACATGAAATAAAAATAAGCTGATTTTACGTCACTATCAGAACCGGGATCGCTTTCAACCTCGGATAATTGTCAGTGCAGGATTTGCACATTCTGAGCGTATCTGCGTATGTTTCTAAAGGGTTTTCCCATTCCCTCCCACAGTCCAAAGATGTCCAGGTGAGCTAGAATGACCATTCAAAATTGCCCACAATGCCCAGAGGGATGCACAGTTGGTGGATTAGGCATGTGAACTTCCGGATTTTCGGGGATGGAAATGGTTCTGGATAGGATGCCCTGCCGACTGGCAGTGTAGACGTGTTGGATTGAATGGTCTGTTCGCACACTGTGAGGATTCTATGAATTAACAGAGTCTAATTTGCTTAATCTGGCATTCTTTCCCAGTGACACCGTCTTCCCCGATACTTTATGGTCTAGCCTCCTGTGAGCACCACAGCACTGACGGTTCTGTTATTTTTGGGTGTTTGGCGATGGACTATTCTCCTGACACCACCAAAGTGACCTGGAAGAAAGGTGGGGAGCCAGTTCCGACTGGAGTTATGACATATCCATCGGTGAGAAACAAGAAGGGAACTTACACCCTGAGCAGTCAGTTAGTGCTCACTGAAACAGAGGCAGAATGCGAAAAAATTATCTGTGAGGTTCGACACAGCGGATCCGACACAAGCACTGGAATGCCATGTAAGTGTTGTGGAAACCAGGTAAACAGATGTGTGTGCTTTATGTGAATAGGGCATGATTCTTTGCACTTTTCACAGAATCACAAATGCACAAGAGAGATGACCTACATCTCATCTATTAAATGCCAATCTAAGAAAACTACACAACTATTCTGATACAATTTACTAACACAGGATCGATTGCCTTGTTGATTTGACAATGCAAGTATTTACCTCAAAGCTTCTGATATTGTTCGGGTTGCAGCTTCGACATGACCCTCAAGCACTAAGCTCCAATTCCTCCCTTGTCTGAATGATTCATTCCACTCCAAACGAGAGGATGATTTAAATTACAGAGAAAGGCTGAATATGATCAGATTAATTTCCCTGGAGAGTCGACGACTAGAGTCCTGACAGAAGTTTAGAAAATTGTGAGGAATATGGACATAGTGAACAGCCAATGTGTTTTCGTTGGGATATGGGAGTCCAAAGCTTAGAGGACAAAGGTTTAAGTTGAGAAGGCCAAGATTGAGCAGGGGACATGCAAAGGAAGACATGTGAACCACGTGAGGTGCCAGAGGAACTGGTGGAGTAAAATTACAACATTAAAAAGTTATCTGGATGTGTACAAGAACTGGAAGGCTTGAGAGGGAAATGTAGCAAATGCTGGCAAAAGTTGTCAGATTCTTTTGGATATCTGTTCACAATGGACGTGTTTAAACGAAGTGTCTGTTCCCAAACTGTATACATCTACGACTCTGTGACTTTTTGTCAAGTCCCTGAGTGATAAGCAAGAGGTAGGCATGCAGAAATCTCGCGTATCTCAGGATTCCACTACTTGCAATGTCAAACCTTACTTTTTTTTTCAGCATGCATGCATCACCTCACACTTTCCCAGAAGGATGTCTATTTGTCATGATCAGCCCATCGAGTTACCCTTTTCTTTTTCAAATCTCCTATGCTGCGCAATTTTTGAGGTCAATACTTACCACTCAAAACTTTTCATTCCATCTGCGAAACGTCTGGTCAAATCTTCAAAATTAAAGCCCAAATTGTTGGTAGACATCACAAGCAGCAACAAAATTTATGCTGAAACCCACGGGCCACCACGAGGCATCGACCTCCAGTCACAAAAACACTTCACGACCATCACCTTCCAATTCCTGACACTCAGCCAGTTCTGGGTGCAATCAAATTTCCTCAGATCCCATTGCCTCTTAGTTTTGCTATCATCCCCCGACATTGTCAGTCTTTGAAAAATTCCCACATGTTTGTTCGATATGGCTACAACTCAATAAAATTTGCCAAGTTTTTCTTTTAATTAAACTGTTCCAAATGAAGATTATTTGTGTTTATTGGAATTGCTTCCAACATTTTTCCAGCGCCTGTGCCGCGTTTGACTGCCCCCAACTCTGTGGTTTATATTTTGCCCCCTTTTGCTCCGTGATAACACTTTGACTGACCCGCAGCCATTTGGGAGATCCCCTGAGGCCAAAAATGACTTTAAAATTATTGCCATCACCTCAACCATTTCCTCCTTTTCTTCTGTCAACAGCCCTGGGTACATTTCATCCGAACCGTAAGACAACACAGAACATCCACTCATCTAATGCAGATTTCCTAAAACATATCACAATTATTCTCCATGATTTCGACACCCGTAACTTCACTTTAATCGTGAGCTGCGACACAATGTATTCATTTATAATAGAACCGACGCGCTGTTAATCCAGGCAAATAATACTTCTCTTGCATTTAATGAGCCCTATTGATTCCATTGTTATCCTTCTGTCATTAATCAACTTGTACCTCAGCTCTTTTTTTATTAAACATCTTTTCCAATATTGTGCCAATAGAATTTTATGTTTTGTGTTTCTGTCTGAATTTCTCTTCTCAAACTTGGCCTTGTATATTCTGTACGTCTTGAGAGCTTCCACTGTTTTGAACATTCGACGCATGCTATAAGCTTTTAATGAATGTCTTGAGATAACCCAGTATGGCTTTGGATGTCCAGGACTCACTTCATTTTTCATCACATGTCCTTTCTTTGTTGATACATGTTAGCCTTTTAGTCTTTGCACTTCCTACTTGAATGCACCCTCCTGCTCCAACTCACATTTACTATTAAATGTCCGTTCTCAGTTCACTCTGGTCAAATCGTAGGTGATCATTACAAGTTTGACCATCACATGTTTCATAATTTGGATTCGGGCCTATTACTCTCACTTTGCAGAACAATATTTGATCCAATGAATTTGTGATCAATCTCTGCAAAATGCTTCTCCCTTGGTATATTCAGCACTTTTTCAGCCTCATTACCTTCAGTTAAGTCCAGGTTCAGCCTCGCTTGCAAAGCCTCCAACGCACTATTTTCAAAAGCTCAATTTCACAAATCTGTTCCTTCTGGACACTTGAAACGATGAAAGACCAGCCTACATTGGGGAAGTTGATATCTTTACAATCATTGGCCTATTTATGTATACTTGTCTGACAATTTGCTGATCTATCTGCATTCATATCTCTCGGGCCTGTCAAGGAGCCTTTCTTGCTCTCCTCGCAGGCTTCTTGCTTTATTTTGGTTTTTAAGTCATTTTCATATGCCTTCATTTGAGGAGGTGTCTACGATTTCGTTCCTCATTACTACGGAATGCATGCTGCTCGATATTACGACAGAAACCATCACCTCCTCCACCTCCCACCTGTGTTTCATAACTTTGCGTGACTCACCTGAAGGCTGTATCTCCAGTAATAATGTGCCGTTCCCCTCTGTCAACATATCTCTGTGATGTCAACTGCTTAATTTCCTCATTTATCTCTTCAACTCGTTGGAATTCTTTCATTGATTTGATTGATGTATAATTTCTGCACCACATTTAGCACTTGTTGTTTCTTCCAATTTTAGGCCTTGATAGCAACCTGCTGATCTTTCTGCCTGAATGACACCTTTTGCAGTATTCTGCATAAATAGTATCCTTGTAATGTTTCCTCAAGTATCTACTAACGGCAATGAGCATTGAAAGAGAAGAACTGGCATTATTTGTTCTCAAATCAGATAATTTACACGATCTGTTTTCTCAAGGTGGTAATGCCCATCCAACTATTCTCGTAACTGTGAGTTCCAGTGAAGAAATCGAGCACAGAAAAGTTGCAACCATCGTCTGTTCAGTCTTTGACTTCAATCCAAAGAAAATCTCCGTGACTTGGTTGAAGAATGGAGGGGAGGTAAAATCTGGTATCTTCACTTCTGCCGTGTGTGAAACAAATGGAAACTTCTCAACGACCAGTCAGCTGAGAGTCCCTTATAGTGAATGGTTCAACAGAGCAGTCTATACATGTCAGGTCGATCATGAAGGGCTTATTCAACGTCTAAACATCACTGGACCACAGGGTAAGAGATGCATTACTACAGAAAGAATCCTAATTCTGATCACTGATGCAAATCCAATACACTTACTATATCAAGCTGAGTAAACAGCATGGGACCGGTTCTAATCTGAGATCATGCAGGGTGTGTCTCATTTCATTGTGAGTTTTCCATCACCATTGCTCATAATTCAAATCAGAGAATCATGCTTTCCACTATTTTGATGACACATGATCGTCAGTTGGATTCATTTGTCGTTTGACAATACTTGGAGAGGGAGTGTGAATACAGAATCCACTGCTGGTTATGGGTTCAAGGATAAAGGAATTGTGGGGAGAGGAGCCCTCGAGAAGAGACCTCGGTGAAATTTAGAAAGCACTGAGAAACTGAGATAGGTTTGGTGTGGAGAAAATGTTTTCACTAAAAGTTTGACAAGGGCCTGATGACACAGCCTAAAAGTCAAAGGGATGACCATATAGAACTGGACCAAAGAAGAATATCTTTAGCCACAGAGTGACTATTCAGTGGATCTCACTGCGCCAGAGGGCTGTGGAGGTCACGTCATTGAGAATATTTAACATAGAGTTCCATTGGCTGGTGCTTAGTACTGGGAGAAGGCGGGAGAATGCATTTGAGAAACATATTAGTCATGATCGAATGGCAGAGGAGACTGGACTGACTGAATCTTCTGGTTATGGTCGGATATCTTTTGGTTTGTAGTCAGAAGATGACATGGTAAGGCGTGAAGTGGCTATTATTTGAAAATAAAACAAATTGTGTTCAATATTTCGTTCCAAGATTAGGAATTGCCTGTTGACCTGGAGCATTTGCTTGATTTTTTTAACATGTTACAGGGTTCATTAACATTCATCATGGCACTAAAACAGTGACCAATTGAGAATACAATTTGATTAGCAGTTATAAACTTGATCTTATCAAGCATGTTTTAGGCGTTTCCTGTAATTAGTGGAAATGACAGTACAATTAGTACTGTTGGGAATGCCGCAAATGGAATGAATGGACTCAGCATGAGAACCAATATATTTCAGCCTTGTTTCAGGATGGATATGTTGAGGCAATGAGTAGTGGAAGGTTGAAATTTTTCACTGCAAATATCAGGTGAGTTTACACATCAATGTTAAACTCTCCCGACTTGATTTTTTTTTCTGTGAAGAAATTTAAGATTGTTGTTCCCTTAATAAAGTGAAAGTAGGCCCAATCAATGCCTCGCTGAAGAGGGCGTAGTGGAGGGAGGTCTTGAGTGGACGAGTGTCCTACTCTATTTCGAAGGCTGTATTCTTTGTCTCTTTTTAACGTCGACTGCAAATTCGGCACACGAGGAATAATATTTCACGAGCTAATTTTGAGAACGATCTCACACCAATAATGCAACTTAATTTCCATTACGTTAAATTACATTGAATAGAATTTCCGTGAAAGCTCAATACTCCTGTAACATCGGAAAATGTCCATAATTACACGAGGAATAAGAAACTAACTCGTTAGATTACAGGTTTGCGAAAATTGGTAATTGATTTGGCACTCACCATGACCAGCAGCATTTCCACACATGCCTCATGAAAGAAAAAATGAATTCATTATTTTGATTGGAGATTAGTTTTCCCAAAAGTATCAAAAGTTGCCCTGAAGTGAGACAAGAAATCTGAAAGGAAATTCGTCCATGGGTTAAATCGTGGTACAAGTGATGATTTTATTTATTTGCACAGGATTCATTTGTTGCAAAGCTAGTTTTCTTTGGTAGTAATTACACAGGGCATTTCATAGGTAATCAACAATGTTTTCACAAGTCAAAATATATGAACAAAAGTAAGTATCACTGCAGGAATAGTTCGAAGTTTCCCTCTCGAAGGTGGTTTCTTCAAACTGTGAGTCAATGGACTGAATACTGGTATTTTCTTTCTCAAGCGGCATTTTTTCATTGATTCTGACTTCTGTTCCAATGTAGTTTCAGAGTGCCATGATTACACAGCTAAAATACTACCGCCACCAGTCGAACAGGTCTTACTGGAGGCGACGGTGACGTTAACCTGCATTGTGTACAACCTTCATTTTGAAGCCAACTTCACCTGGAGGCACGACAAGAAGACTCTGAAATCAGAGATTGTTGACCAGTCCGGAGAGCAGTCGGAAGGAGTGATCAGCAAGTTAGATATTTCGACTGAAGCCTGGCTGAGTGGGGATACATTTGAATGCGTGGTGAACAATCAGTATCTACCAACTCCACTGAGGCACTCTATCCACAAGGAGAAATGTGAGTGAAGAAATGAATGCACAAAATATGCCATCTGTAGTTTAGGCCCCTTTAATTATTACAATGCTTTGATTTTTGATGAAGTAACACCACTGGGAGGATTAAAGATCATTTCCTGCTAAGAAAGCTAAGTAACTGATAAAAACAAATTGAACTCAAGGATGTTCTGTTGTGACAAGTCAAACAAATTGTTAGGAGACCTCGAGTTTGGTTATGTAAACACCAGTGACGACAAATGGACGAAATGTCCGATTTCTGGGCTGATAACATGGAGGCCACTATTGAACTAAACGTTTTTTTTAATGAATAGAATGAATACCATTCTGTTTCTTTAAAAAATTAAAAAGAATAAATCCCAACGTAAACATGGAATATTTGAATATTCGGTGAAATTCCAATATTGCTTCTTGAACTTTTAAAAGTAATTTATATTTGTTTCAAATATTCTGCAGTGATAAATCCGTTGGAGCCATCGGTTTCTGTCCTCCTGCCAACGACAGAAGACGTCTCCGCACAGAAGTTTGTTTCGCTCACCTGTTTAGTGAGAGGTTTCAGGCCCCGAGAGATCTTTGTCAAGTGGACAACCAACGACAAGCCAGTTAATCCCACTAACTATAAGAACACCGAGGTGACGGCAGAGAGCGATAACACCTCCTTCTTCTTGTACAGCCTATTATCCATTGCTGCGGAGGAGTGGGCCAGCGGTGCTTCTTACTCCTGTGTGGTGGGACATGAAGCGATTCCATTGAAGATCATCAACAGAACAGTTGATAAATCCAGCGGTAAACCGAGTTTTGTGAATATTTCGCTTGCACTCATGGACACCATTAATTCATGCCAATGAAAATCTCAAGATTACACTTACGAATTCAATAAAATTAATAAACCATTTTCTTTCCTCCAATTGTGATGTAAATTGACAACAGTTTAATTGATTGTGTTTCCCACTTTTAAAAGTATTTTGTCCTGCCAGTCGATGTCGGCAGTTAGCACGTCCATAACCTTTGCTTGCACAGTTAATGGTCCTTGCTCAGATCGGCCCTGTTCAGTGACAGAATGAAGTTCACTAATCGCAGGATTCTGCAAAGTACCTATTCCAACCTAAATCACACTTTGACAAAATTTGGCAATGCCCAATTCATCGCAAATGAACATCACGAATTATGATTTTTGTTTCCCATATTCCTCAATGGCCCATGTCGATAAATTTCATTCCAGCTTTAAACTGCTCCGTTGCACTACCTGAGAAAATAAACGTTAGAGACATTTAAACGTATTCTCTATTGGAACAAGCCAACAAGATAGTACTGCTTTGGGCAAAAAGCATGTCGTGTTCAGAATGATTTGAATTTATCCTATTTTTATCTGGGGACTGTCAGGGATCTCGCAACAGTGCATCAGTCGACACAATGTATCTTCACTTTCACGTAAAATATGACAGGAAGAATTTTTTTTTTCTTGTCAAGCGACAAGAGAGAGTACAACAATTAACGGACTATCTGCTCAATCCCCTTGCCGAGTTTTCACGTTGTACGCCCTCTGCAATGTGATTTTGCAGCTTACAGGAACAATCAGCTTCTTCCTTACAACCAATGATTTAAATTTTCCACGCAACATACTTCCTTTGAAGCCTGTTGGACACGCTTGAACCATTAATCATTTGTTAAAATTAGTTCTGCATCATTCAAAGCCAAACTGGCATTATTCCAAATATTTGCCAGACTTTTGAATCAAAATCCTGTAACCCGTGGACTCAGTTCTGGGATACAAACACCGAATGTCACTTTCTTTCACATGCCTTGTACATATTTTATATCCAACATACCTGCATCAATCACAAAGTGCTTATGGAATCAAGTTTCCTCGCTGAGCTAGACGGTTCGTTTTCAGACGTTTCGTCACCATTCTAGGTAGCATCAACCGTGAGCCTCCAGTGAAGCGCTGGTGTTATGTCCCGCTTTCTATTTATGTGTCTGGGTTTCCTTGGGTTGGTGATGTCCAAGGAAACATAACACATACACAGATAGCAGGGCATAACCCCTGCGCTTCAGCGAAGGCTCACTGATGATGTTACCTAGAATGGTGACGAAACATGTGAAAACGAAACTTCCAGCTCAGCGAGCAAACGTCCACCCAAAACCTGAGCTATAAATCATCTCAAAAGTCCCTAACAAAGTGCTTATCTCCCCATAACGGCAAGAAATATTCCCCACACCATCTGGATCAGATGTAATCAATGGTAATCGATTAAAATAGCTCAACAATGAAAAAATAACAGTCTTTTTTCAGACCTTAAACAAACACATATACAGACAAACATTCACAAGCGGTCTAAATACACACATATACAAGCTCTCACTTGCAGGGACAAACATATGTGCGAACAGAAATGCACATACAGATAAGCTGTCACGGATGGATACACGCAGGCAGGCACACTTGCATATGATATATGAGCTGTCGTGTATTTTCTCACAAAAAAAGACCAAAGGCCAGTGCATAGAAGGAACACACCCAAATAAACAGTGGTAACTGCACATAATCATGAAAAACGGAGACACACCTCAGCACACAAATGCTCATGAATGCATGTCCATTCACACACCATAATACGTACGGACATGCATTTATAAACACACATACAATATCCCAGATGTATCCTTCCACAGGTGCACTCAAATAGTCATATATGAGAGCAACATAAATTTTAAACTCATTATTACCTCACTTGCGGAAAGAATAGTCATATGAAGAAAGATGCAGCTCAGTTACGTAATTTTAAACTATTTGATCAGCACATAAACACGGCCACGCGTACACACAATTTACGAGACTCAAATGTCGACTTAGAAGTGCAAAGATCAACACACAGTGGGATATTGGCAACAAAACGGGAATGGCACAACACCAGTGAACATTCACATGCATTCGCACAAGAAATCGCATCAGGGAGATGTTTGAGGATGCATTGCCAAAGAAATCACGTTATCACATAAATATACACATCAATCAAAACATGACGGTTCCTACTAACAGAACACATTTATGGAGTACAATCATGAAAATAATCTAAGTCTGGTAGATTCTGATATCGATATTTTAACACACATTTTCATTAGCACGACACAACATAAAAATCACAAAGTCAATAAAAAGTAAAGATCGGTATCAAAGAATGAAGTGGCATCTTAAGATATTGTGGCTTACACTTCTGGACTGAACACAATTTACCTACACATGCACAAAGATGTGAATGAACACATCAGCACCAAGGCGACATGAACATGTTCAGTTATGCATAAGCTTCAACGTGAAAAACTGTGAAGGAAGAGACACTCATAACCACATACCCAAACAATAAAGCAAAAACATAGGAAAGGTTCACAAAAATAAAAAAAACAACAGATCTTACTCTGAATCCAAATTTTGGTCATGATTTTTCAAGCAATTGAATGCATATAAATAAAGAAGATGAGTAATCACATTTGCACTCTTCTCCAATGATGACCACAATATTCAACTTTACCAGCTGCCACAGCCTGTTTGGAAAATATAATGAGCGAATTACTACAGTCATTCCCAATCAATACACCTGGAATGATAACAATGATCCTACTCTCCAAGAACATTTTAAATGATGAACTGCTTCGGAATGTTCAGACATGGATAACAAAGGAAGAACATGTGAAATTAGTATCAGCAAGTTATTCCTGAGAGTAATTAACTCAATAAGAGACAAAAATCAAGAAACAAATTTGAGAACAACCTGTCAGCTTTTAAAAATTGTAATGGTACCTGATGACATTATTTAGATAAAGATTTGTCATTTGGACCAATGGACAATCTAAATCCATTGTCTCGGCTTTATATTCATAGATTCGATAGATCATAATTGGATTGAAGATTTTGAGGATGATAACGGCAACATCTGGGCAACAGCTTCTGCATTCATCACCTTGTTCTTCCTGAGCATTTTCTATAGTGCTGCTGTCACGCTGGTGAAGGTGAGAATAATGAAATCATTCACCCATCAAACAGACCATTGTGGCTTGTGAAATCTCTAAGTGTGTCATTGAATTAAAATTAACACCTGAACGCCCTGACAATCGATATCTAAATCATTCCCCAATCACTCTTTTTCAGGTCAAGTGAATGAATTTTCCACGTCATAGAACTTCGTGGAAGAAATTTTATGTGTGTCGAGGCCACTGAGATCCAAATATACCATCTGTCCTTTTGTTGACACTAGCAGTGAGATCAATTCAGTTTGAGAGTGTGTAACTCAGAAACTATTCAATGAGTTTTCCAAATTACCTTGTTTGATATCGTCAAGATAATTATTGTTGCAAAATTTTGTTGCTTCCCAATTGTTTGAAGACAATTTGTGCTCTTGTTCTTGTTATTCCTAATTCAGAATTGTTCCCTGTCCTTTTCGTTGAACCCATTTCTTTTTTTTCCCCCTCTGGTTACTGTTACCGATGAGCGTAAAATTCAGAGCTCAGAGCTCATGCATTATCATCTCCATGTGGCATCGAGTCGTTATGTTCATTTTTGGTGATTTTGACATGAACTTTTCGGTACAAAAGCTGTCTGAAACGGTAAATAAACCTTCAATGAATATGCACAAACCTTGAATTTGCTTCATTCTTTCTTCAAGGGTCATCAGTAATGATATATCTTCCCAAGTTTGTACAGCTTTATACTGATATCTGATTTTGTTTCATGCAGTCATTTAGGTTAATGCTTCAATAACTTGCCACCCATTAATGTAAGCCCACCTTTCACTCAATATGTCTGAAGGCTTAATCCACAGGCTGAATGATGAGTGCGCAAAAAGTCAGCTTTTGTGCTCCTAAGATGCTGCTTGGCCTGCTGTGTTCGTCCAGCTCCACATTTTGTTATCTCGGACTTTTCAGCATCTGCAATTCCCGTTATCTCTCTTTCTGTAGACGTATCATTCTCCAAGTGCCATTCAGCAGCTACTATATCAGCCCAAACTAACAATGCCATTCCTCTGCCTCTCTTACCAGCCTCCCTATTTCTTTTTTCGCATCTGAATCCCAGAATTTCAAAAAATTATTCCTGCCCCCGAGTGACCCAACTTTCTCTATTGGCCAAAACATCGTACTTTCGAGTACTGACTCATGCTCTAAGTTCATCCGCCTTATTTCTGAAACTTCAAACATTGAAGTATGCACACCATAAACCATACCTGTGTCCGCACTTTTGCTCCATCCAGTGTATATCTTTATTAACAAACTCACTCCCTGTTGTGTCTGTTGGAAAGCTGAATACCATGTCCACTGAATTACATATCCCATTCCCCATCCCCGCCAATCTAGGTTAAACCATCCCGTACAACTTGAGCAAATCTCCCTCCCAGGATATTTGTGCCCTTCCAGTTCAGGTCCAGCCCGTCGTTTCTGTACAGGCCCCACCTTCCCCAGAATATGATCCACTTATTCAGATAATAGAAATCCTCCTTCCTACATGAACCCTGTAACCACTTATTTAGATGCATACTCTTCCTATTCCTTACCTCGTTATCACGTGGCACTGGTAGTAATCCAGAGATAGGTCCACGAATTTTTTGCGGACTTCAACTTCCAACCTTACTCCCAGCACTCATTTTTCACATTCTCAGTCCTTTTTTCTACCTTAGTCATTTGCAACGATGTGCACCATGACTGCTGGTTGCTCACCTTCCCACTTAAGAAACTTGAGTGACGCAATCCAAGATGTCACAGGCCCTGGCACCTAAGAGGCAACATTCTTTCTATTCATCTCGTTCGCGTTCACAGAGCTGCCTCTCTGTGCCTCTTACTATTGAATTCCGCACAACAATTGCTATCCGATTCTACCCCATTCACTTCTGTCTTGCAGGTCCAGGCTCACTGCCAGAGACCTGTCCACTGTGGCCATATGTGGGACAGATTCCTCAAACAATATGTAGTGCATCCAACCTGATAACTTGACACGTTGGATCCAGTAATGCAGAAAGAGGCAAATTTGGTAAATAATGACAGACTCTAAGATTAGATTGGAACAATAAAATTTCATTTCAGTTGGGGAGACAGTAACTTGTGTTGGAAACAAGCTTACAGAAGTGTAATTACAAAGAAATGAGGGCCACGCTTGCTGGAATGGACTTCAAATGAGTTTAGCAGCAAAGTCGTATGAAGAACAATGGCATACTTTTAAGATTTTAATATTTCCTGGTTGAGAGCAAAGATATATCCCAGTGAGAAGAAATGATTATCAGAAGGAAACAAGTTATTATGGTTAAGGCGGGAAGTTAAAGAGATCAAAAAAAGAATAAAGAGGCATTACATTAAACGTCATCATTATGATAGGTCAGGAGAGTATTCAGATTGTTTGAAGAAATATCAAAAGGCAAACAAAAAATTAATGAGGCGTGAGCAGGAAAATATTGAAATTAAAATTGCAGATAATATTAAAACAGACAGCAAACGCTTCCAAAAATATATAGAAAGGAAAAGAAGGGCCAAAGTGAACATACCGCCCTCATGATTGGAGCTGCAGAATGCATATTTAGGAACAATAATGAAATAGACATTTTGAAAAAATACTGTGCATCTGCCTTCACAGTAGAATTCCAAAATGACTGAATATGGAAGGGCCAAATAAGGGTGAGGAATACAACAAAGAAAGTTTCACTGGGGGAAAAGAAGCACTTAAATCATTGAACTAAATATGAATGAGTGCATTGCAAATAATGAGATCGAATCAAGGATTTAAAAAATGACAGAAGCGTTTGTTATGCTGGGTTTAATTTTACAGCAGTAATAAAATTTCAGAAAAGACTCTGATGATTGGATAACACCTTTATTTAAAAAGGAGAAGATAACATGAAGGGTGAGGAAGGCCATTTTGTTTAACTTCATTTACTGAAAAAAGTAACAACAGTGCATTTCAATATTACATAGCATAATCAAGAGGACAGAAAATAGTTTTATGAAAGTGAAATTTTGCCTGATAAATAACGTAGAAATATTTGATAACGTAGAATCCAAAAGAAGGAGGGTTCAGGACTTGCAAGATGCTGAGATTCTCTGAAGACATTAGATACGGTGCCACACGTATGATAACTTAACCAGCTCGGAGCCCGTGACTTTGGAGGCAGTACATTAATGTGGACAGAGGATTGCCAAATTCAAAGTAGAAATATATTTAGATGAAGAATTGGACTTCACAGGATGTCAACTTCTGACGAAGGTAGCATCACAGGAATCAGTGTTTGGTGCACAAATAATTGAAAGATACGATAATGACTTACATGAGAAAAATCAATGTGTTGTCGGTAAGTTTGCAAATGAAACAAGAATATCAGAAAAGGGAAATGGTGAATATGACACAAGAAAAATTGTTGAGGGATATTGGCTGTACCTGAGAGTCAGCAAAATCTGAAAATAAAAACTTGGCATATTCATGCCAAACAGATGAAATAACTGAGAATAGATGGAAAAAGTGAGATTATGCAGTTTGAGAGCTAAAACAGAGTGGCAAAATATTATTGAAATATGAAATGAATTCAGAAATCAACACGACACATTTGCGTGTGCTGGTCCTTAAATCACAAGAAAATCTAACTTTTTAAATTAACAGCCATTCATAAGGATGGCGAAATTCGTGTTGGCCTTTATTTCGTATCGACTGTAACTTTGACAGCAGAAATAGAAGGACAGGGCACATGATTGTGTGATTGACCGTGTCTTGCAGGGGAAAAGATTCGCCATTTTGGACCATTGGGATCTCTTCAGTGGTACAAGTGACCTGTGTGAGAGGGAAGGGTTAAGCTGAATTGGAAGAGGACCAATAAACTTGAGGGGGAATGTGTTTTCGCTACTTGTGAGGCTTTAAGTTAGTCACGGGAATGTATGGCATTGGTGGGAGCCATGGCAATACTAAGACTAAAGTAAGGCTGAGACCAGTGCAGGAGGTGATATGAGCAATTTAAGAGTCAAAAACAACAAGAGATTGACAGAGACGAAGTAAGACTGATAAATTTAACCAGAGTTATTTGAAAGCAGCAGGACTGACAGAGAATTCAGATGGGCTGAAGGTATGAATGGGGAGATCTCAATTAGAACAAAATGCCTCAGAGAAGGATAGGACTGGCAGTTGATGTTCCAGAGGTATGTCTCTCGTAAGGACAAAACGGGAAGCAAGACAGAAGCGGGAGTGGCGCTTTTAATTTGGGAGACCTTTACAGCTATACAAAGTGGAGATATTGCTGTGAAACCGGCCAATAAAGTCATTTGGTTCAATTTTAAAATGAGAGAAAAATGATCATTTTGTTGTGTTTCTATCAGAGGCCTCCAAACAGTGTGTGGGAAAATCAGAAGCAAATATGTAAGTGGATCGCAGGTATCTGTAAGAAAAGTAGCATAATAGTACAGGGTTTTAACTTTCCGCACACAGAATGAGACTGTCACCCAGTTGAGAGCTTGGATGTTGAGGAAATTGACACTGTGTACAAGAAGACGTTCTTATTCAATATGTGGTTGTACCAAGTGGAGAAGAAATTTAGTTTGACGTTCAGTCTGGATGTAATAGTGGTCAATTAATGGAAGTCTTTGTGGAGAACTTTGGGGCAAGTGATCACAATTCTATCAGTTTTGAAACAGTTAAGGAAAACGAGAGAACTGCTCAAAAAATAAAGTTCTACATTAGAGTGTGGCTAATTTTGATAGCTTGAGGCAGGAGCTTTGTGAAATTGATTGGGAGACGACATTCAAAAGGAATGATTTGGAAGACTGAGGACATTAAGGATGAGATAACGAGAGTTCAGATCCAGCCCTTACCTGTTTGTGAAAAGGGTAAGGCTGCACAGTGTAGGGAATCCTAGATGAGGAGGGAATTTGAGTCTCCAGCCAAATAAAGGAGGGCAATTATGAGATATGGACAGTTTGGATCGAGCGTATATTGAGAAGAATATAATTATAGTAAATGTTTACTTGAGAGGCATCTTGGGAGGACAAATGCGGACATGCGGCAGAATGGTAAATGGAAGTAATGAGAATCTCAATGTTTGTGTAATTACATTAAGGACAATTCTGTGACTAGGTAAAAATAGAAACCCTTAAAGAACAACGTGGCCGTCTATGCGTGGAACCAGAGGAGATTGGTAAGGTTCGACAAAATATTTTGTGTTGCAATTTACTGTGGAGTGGGGAATGGACATTTGGGAACTAGGAAACTAGGGAAATGATGAGGTGCTCCCTAGAGCTTTATGGGAACCTGGGGAAGAGATTTCTGGGCCCCTTACTGAGATGTACGTACCATAGATAGATACAGGTGAGATGCAGGATGCCTGGATTGTTGCTCATGTGGTACTACTATTTAAATAGGAAAGGCAGGATGGAAAATCCAGAGAACCACAGACTGGTGAGCTTTAAGACAGTAATGGGTGAGTTGTTGGATTCTGAGGGATAGGATTTGCATGCATCTGGAAGAGCAAGAACTGATGAGAGAGAGTCATCATGACATTTGCGTTGAAAGACTTGCCTCAAAATATTGATTCAGTTTCTTGTAGAAGTGACCAAAAGCATTGACGGGGCAGAGCTGGAGATTGTGTTGTCTTGGACTTTCATAAATCCTTTGACAAGTTTCCGTTTGGTCGACCTATTAGCTATGTTATGATTCAGGGTGAGGTTGCCAATTTGATGTTAAATTCGCTGAATGGCAGGAGAAAAAGATGGTGGTGGAGATAACAAGGTGTATAGCGGGAATAACACAGCAGGCCAAGCAGCATAAGAAGAGCTGAAAGGCTGACGTTTCCAGTCTAGACCCTTCAGTGGAGCGTTGTTTTTTCAGAATGGAAGTCTGTCACCAGTAGTGTGCAATAAGTTTCAGAGCTAGATCCGCTTTTGTTCATCATTTTTGTGAAAGACTTCGATGAAAATATAGAAGGCATGATTAGTATGTTTGTGGATGGCACCAAAATAAGTCTTATAGTTGACAGTGAAAACAAAACCCAAGATTATTAAAATATCTTGATTGAATGAGATGGTGGACTGAGGAGTGGCAAATCGACTTTAAGCAGATAAATTACTTATGGGTTAGGAAGCAAGAGTCGGGTCGTGCTCTTGAGGTCTACAAGGTAACCAAAAAGGAAATGAAGAATGCACATATGAGAGCTTCAAGCATGTGCAAGAGAACCTTCACGATTAGGATCAAGGGAAAAAAAAACAAGGCTTTCTACGTTTATATGACAAACAAGACAATAGCCAGATTGAGGGGAGGGCCATTCAGGGATAGTGGCGTGTACCTGTCCATAGAATCACCTGGAAGTGGCGGAGGTTCTTAATGAGTACTTTGCTTCAGTATTCACCATGGAGTGGATCGTTGAGGTTTGTGAGTATCACATGAAACAGGCAAATATGGTCGAATAGGTTGATGTTAGGAAGGACGATATGCTGGACTTTTCGAAAATCATGAGTGCAGATAAGTCTCCTGGGGCATAAGGGATAGAACCAAGATTATAACAGCAAGCGGGGGAAGCGATTTCTGCCCTTTTGACAATGATATTCGCATCATAACTGCCCAGTGGAGCAGTACCAGATTATTGGAGGGTGGCAGACGCTGTCCCATTGTTCAACAAAGGTAATAGGGATAATCCTGGAAATTACAGACCGGTCAGCCTTTCTTCTGTGGTAGACAGTTTATTGGAGAAGTGTCTGAGAGACAGCATTTTTGGCGATTTGGAAAATCGCAGTTTGATATCAAATGGTCAACCTGACTATGTGAGGGGCACGCCATGCCTCAAAAGCTTTATTGAATTCTTTGAGGATGTGAAAAGAACACATTGATGAAGGTAGAATATTGGATGTGGTATATCTAGATTTTAGCAAGGAATGTGGCAATGATCCAAATGGTAGGCTCATTCAAAAAGTAAGGAGGCAGGGGAATCAGCAGCACCTGGCTGTTTGGATACAAAACTAGTTGTCCAACAGAAGACAGAGGATTTTAGTAGATGGAAAGTATTGAGCCTGGAGCTCGGTGACCAGTGGTATACCCCAAGGATCCGTTTTGGAGACCTGCTCTTTGTGATCTTTACAAATGGCTTGGATGATGAAGTGGAAGGGTGGGTCAACAGGTGTGCTGATGACACGAAGGTGGGTGGGTTGTGGACAGCATGGAGGGCTTTTGTTGTATGTTGCAACAGGACATTGACAGAATACAGAGCTGGGCAAAGAAATGGTAGAGGGAATTCAACCCAGTAAAATGTGAAGTGATTCATTTTGAAAGGTAGAATTTAAATGCAGAATGCAGGCATAATGACAGGATTCTCAACAGTGTGGAGGAACAGAGGGATCTTGGGGTCCATGTCCATTGTTCCCTAAAAGTTGTTGTAAATTTGATACGGTTGTAAAGAAGGTGTGTGATGTGTTGTCTTTCATTTTGCAGGGGCCTAGAGTTTAACATCCGTTCAATTATGCAGCAGCACTTTAAAACACCGTTTGGACCACAATTCGAGTATTGTGTTCAGTTCTGGTCCACCTCATCACAGGAAAGATGTGGAATCTTCAGAGAGTGTACAGAGGAGGTTGACCAGGATTCTGCCAGGACTGAAGGGCATATCTTATGATGAAAGCTTGAGGAGCTAGGGCTTTTTCCAGGGAAGCAAAGAAGTTTGAGAGGTGACTAATTACAGGTGTGCAAGATGATGGGATGCATAGATAGAGTGGATAGTTTGAGACTTTTTTTTCCCAACGTGGAAACAATTATTATGAGGGCGGATAATTGTAAGGTGATTGGAGGAAGATAGAGAAGACATCAGAGGTAATTTCTCACATAGAGAGTGGTGAGCACGTAAAATATGCCTCCAACAGTGGCAGTGGAGTCAGACACTCTGGAAACTTATGAGCGACTCTTGGATAGGTGCATATACAGGAAAGTAAAATGTAGGCTGTGCAGAGTAGATTGATCTCAATGGGAAAACGGGTCGCCACAACATCATTGGCTGAAGGATCTGTACTGTCCTGTACTGTTCTATGTTCTGTGTTCTTTTTATTTCAATTCAAGGTATAGTGTTTTGGTAAAACAACTAGGCCATTTTGTTTACCGTGAAACTGGTGCTTTATGTGGTATTTTAGTGCAGAAAGACATATTCTTTGATGTTTGTTTCACATGATGTCAGAATGGTTAAGAAGGCGTCAAGCATGCATGCCTTCATTTTTCAGACTTTTGAATATTGGAGGCGCAAATCGATATTGACTTTCTACGGGAGGCTGATGAGTCCTCTGCTGCTGGACAGTATCCTGTCTAGTCACCCGATCATAGGGGATATGTTATCAGGCTGGAGAGTTTGGAGAAATGATTTATCAGTATATTGTGGGAATGGAAGTTCTGAATTATAAGGAGAGACTGTATTAAGTCATAGATTGATAGAAATGAACAACACAGAAGCAGACACTTCACTCCAGTTTGTCTGTGCTGATCAAATATTCTAAATTAATCGGGTTTCTTTGCCAGCATTTCGCGTACATCCGTACAAAATCTTCTCATTATCTCCCCATCCTGATGCATTTTCAATGTTTCAATGACACCAGCTTCAATCACTTCCTTCGGCAGATCATTCCGTCCGTGCACCACTTCTGCGGGTAAGAGTTGCTGTTTCGGTCTCTTCCAAATCTTTGTGCTCCCAATTTAAAATTACGTCATTTGGTTTTTGTGACACTCCTATAGCGGGGAAACGACTTTGTCTGTTCACTATATCCATGCCCGTCATGATTTAATAAACCTTTATCAGTTCACCCCTCAGCCTCTGACGCTCCATGGAAGATCGTCTCAGCCGATCAGACTCTCCCTCTAGTTGAAACCCTCCAAATTTGACAACCTTCTTCTGGCCTATCACCTTGCTAATCTTCTGGGGGTCCTCATATCTCACCAGCTAATCTGTTGTCCGAAGTGCATTTATAAAATTACTCTGTGTTCTCCTGAAAAATGTTTGACAAAGTTATCCCATGTTCTGGAACTGGAGATTTTAACAATGGGAGGGGCTGAGTAGACTGTGGCTTTTATCTCTCGACTGTAGATGTTTGACGGGTGAGCTGATAGTTTATATATATATATATATATATATATATATATATATATATAATTTTGGTGTGTGTGAGTACGAAAATCGAGATCATTCTAATAAGGTGAGAGGGGAAATGTTTACAAAGGATCGACTGGTTAATTTTATTTTCACGCCAAGTGTGCTGCGTCTGTGGAAGGGGCTGCCAGAAGAAGTAATGTAGATGTATAGAATTACAACATTTACAACGAACCTGGATGGCAAAATGAAAGCGAATAATTTAGAGGAATCAGGACCAAATGCTTACCAGTGGTATTCAATTAGATTGGGATCTCTCATCGGTGCAATAAGTTATCCTGAAAGGTTTTCTTCTCATAATACGTTTCTGTGAAACTATACACCTTGTTAAAACTATACAAGCAGTCGTCATACAACAGATGGAATGTTGGGACCTGCTTTGGGCCTTAGATCAAAGAGAAGGTCCAGTCGAAAGCGAGATCATCGACATGTGATTCAGTAGAATGACCCCGAGGATGTGGGGAGTGTCTTGTGAGTGAAGGTTGAGTATTTCAGGGCCTGTTCTCAACAAAATGTAGAATATTGAATGTTGACATACTGAAAGATGTATTTCTTTGTGTTCAGGAGTGTTATTGTTTTAGAAATGCTATTTCCTTTTGTGAAAGAGTTTAGGAGCAAAGGTTATGGTTTCTGAATTCGAGGTCACAAATTTAATGCAGTTGAGAATTTCTACTCCCAAAATATCGTGAATCTGCGGAATTCTTTACCGTAGAAGAAATTTGTGGTTGGTTTGTTATGTATTTTCAAGGGCAAAAGGGACAGATTTTGAATCGGTAATGGAATCAATGCACGTGAGGTCAAGGCTGAAATGTGGAGGTGAGGATTAAATGTTCAACCATGATGTCATTGAATGGAAGAAAAATCTCCATCGGAAGAATACTTACTTCTGGTTCCAATTCTTCTGGCATTAAAAATGACATTTGCTCTCAGTTGGCCAGTGAGAATTATGATAATCCTGTTTCATATTTACCCTGAGTTTCATGTTTTACAAGAACAAATGAGGCTCTTCACGTACACTTCCTCTTGAAAAATAAACTCCTCCTAGCATCATCCATTGGTCTTCCCTCTCCCACTTTGGTGAGATTGCATCCTTTCTCGAATGTAACAACTAAACCTATATACCTTTACTGTTGTTGAATATTCGTCAAACAAAGCAAAACTAAGAGATAAGGTTAAAGGCAGATCAAAATCACATAAACTAACCTATGTCACACACGATTGGCCTTTAGGCATGAAATGTACACATGTTACACATATCATATATCATGTAGCTCTACAAACACAAGACCGAACTCTGCAATGTAAAAGTTTGATGCGGGAATTTGTCCCTGTTTTTTCTGATATCAAACATGGCGAAACCAGGAAACAATGGCAGGAGTGAAAGAAGTGTTAACATTGTTGCATCAGATGCTGGTAGTGATTGCACGGTCACAGTATGTTGAGAAGAAATATTCCTCTATTTTATTCAGATTAACACAATCAAGTCAAATATAATCTGACTTAGATGCAGAGTCGAATTGCTTTCAACATTCCCTTTAACGCAAACACTCCTCGGGCATGTACACCACATTCTCGACAAGGAGTAAATACCCAATTCACTTTAATTTTCAACATTCCATGAGATATGCAGGAAAGATTAATAATAGATTAACCGTGCAGTGCACTGAGCCATCAAGCATTCTTCAGCTATTAGAAATACTGATGAGACACAATGAAAAGCCATTTCAACACTATCACAGTAAAGCCTCACCTTCTCAACACATGACAGATTAGATCCTGTTTAAAGGCCACTCCATCCGTTCCTTTTAAGCAATTCAAGATTGCTGGATACACAAAGACAGATTTTCGAGAAAACCTTCCTCAAGAGACTCGAATATCGACGCATTACTTGGACTGAGAGGATATGTTAGTTGTACATCAACTTCATGTTATGGAGGAAAACATTTTCCGATGGTGGATCAGCAAAACACGTCGTTACACAACAAAGAATGGAGGCGAGAAAATCGGATGAGAAGTGCGAAAGAGAGAGATACAAAGGCAGAGATAGAAGCATTGGCTGTGCCAATGTATCTTGCAAGTCGAGATGCATGTTTTGGTTTACGGTGAAAACTGATATTACTTTGATTGTATACTCATAAAACAATGTGTGCTCAAACACATTCACGTCAATTCATATTCAAAGAGTGTGCTGTGTTTGTGGGAAAGGATAAATTGTGTTTTTGTTGCTCTACAATCTATTCTGAGAGTTCTATTTCTGCATTTATTTACATAAACGCTTCAGCAGCTACAAAGAACTGCTGATGGAGACAAATGCAGTTGATCGAAGTTATTTATCGGAAAGTTTCATATCGAAACAAGATCATTTTAAGAATGTTGACAGTGAGCAGAAATGAATGCAAATTTCTTGACAATTAAATGCAACAAATGCCATTTATTTCCAAACAGTGGGCTCGAATTTTATCAGTTTAATTTTAGTTAGGAATTCAGTCAGGAATATTTTGAAGCCACACTTAAGTAAACGCTTCTGTGCAATTGGATTTACTTTGAACATTCAGTTCATTACACTTTAATCCGTTTTGACCAAAACATATCCAAGAACTCAACATAGTTCAAAGTTCGTGTCAGAGTTTCCATTAAAAATGCTTGAAAGGACATTAGGACCTGCCACAGCAATTTAAATTAATTGATATTATTTATTGAGTTTTAGTCACGTTCATATTTTATTTTATTAAATTATGGAATGTCGACATTGCTGTCTCGGCAATAATGCGTCATTATCCCAAGTCACCCATTCAGGAGTTTGCCACTGCCCCTCCAGAAAGCAGGCAATTACTTTACTGTGCGTCTGGAGTGACATGAAGGCCAGACCAAGTAATGCCTACAGATTTCCTTGGTAATGGACATGGTCAAAGAGGCTATTTTTGTATTTTCGAATGACTCTGGTTACATTGTTGCCATTAGACTTAACTTTTTTTCTCATTTCAGGTTTTCCTTTCATTCACGTTTCACGTATAATTGTACTTCTACTCCGAAAAATAAACAAGAAAGAGCTGTGAAAGCAATAAATCAGTTGGAAAAGCCCACAGGTCTGGAAGCATCTGTGATAAAAGAAAAGCAGACTTAACATTTTCAGACGGGTGGCCCTTGTGCAGAACTGACAACTGGTTGCTGACACAGAACATAGAACAATGCAGCACAGAAGAGGCCATTCGAACAGAAGAAGTGTCCGCACAGACACTCAACTGTTTAGTGAGAGGTTTCAGGCCCCGAGAGAGCTTCGTCAAGTGGACAACCAATGACAAGCCCGATAATCCGACTAACAATATGAACACCGAGGTGACGACAGAGAGCGATAACACCTCCTTCTTCTTCTACATCCTATTATCCATTGCTGCGCAGGAGTGTGCCAGCGGTGCTTCTTACTCCTGTGTGGTGGGACACGAAGTGATCCCATTGAAGATCATCAACAGAACAGTTGATAAATCAAGCGGGAAACCGAGTTTTGTGAATATTTCGCTTGCACTGATGGACACCATAAATTCATGCCAATGAAAGTCTCAAGGATACACAAAAGAATTCAATAAAAATAACAAACTGTTTCCTTTCCTCCAATTGTTCTGTAAATAGACAATCGTTTAATTGATTGATTGATTTCCAACGTTTTATAATATTCTGTCCTTCTAGCTAATGTCGACAATTAGCAGTTCCAGTACTTTAGCCTGCGCAGTTAATGCTCCCTGCTTAGATTGGTCCTTTTCAGTGACAGACTGATGCTCATTCATTGCAGGATTCTAGAAATTACCTTCTGCAACTTAAATCACACTGCGACGAAATTTTGCAATGCCCATTTCATCACAAATGAACAGCACCAATTATGATCTTTGTTTTGATGAGTCCTCAATGAGACATATCTGTAAATTTCATGCCAGCGTTAAACTGCCACACTGCATTAACTGGCAATATCAACTTCAGAGAATTTTATCATTATTTGTTATTGGAACACACTGACAAGTTAGCATTGACTTGGACACTTATTTTATAGGATTCAGAATGACTTGAATTTTTCTGTTTTATCTTGGGGCGTCCAGTGATCTTGCAGCAGCGCACCACTTGACAGAATGTATCTTCAATTCCACACCAAAGATAACAAAAAGAAATTTTGTTCTTGTCAAGGAGACGGAGAAATGAATACAATTAACGAGCTCTCAGCTTACTCCACTCTCCAAGTTTTCACGTTGTACACCCTCTGTTATGTGATTTTGTACCGAACAGGAACAGTCAGTTTCTTCCTGACTGAACAATGAGTTAATTTTTCCATGCCACATACTTCCTTTGAAGTATGTTGGACATGCTTGTTCCATTAATCATCTGTTAACATTGATTCCGCATCATACAAAACCAAATAAGCATTAGTGTAGCTATTTTACACAGACTTGACTAAAATTCCTTGAACCCGTGGTATCAGTTCTGCTGTACAAACACCGGATGTCATCTTCTTTCACTTACCTTGGACATATTTTATATCCAACATACACAGAAATGTTGCTTCACATCTCTGGAGTCGTGGAAATTTGATCTCAGGTCTTTCATCACAGAGACAGAAATTCTGCCTTTGCATCAAGCGTCAATCACAAAGTGCTTATCTTTAATTCAGACGAGAAATGTTCCCTATACCATCAGGATCAGAAATAGTCATTGCAAATCAATTAAAATTGCAAAATAATGAAAAATAAAACACAGCCTGTGTTAGAGCAGAAAGAAACACAGATACAGACAGTCACAACTGCTCTAAAGACACTCATCCACAAGCTTTCGCCTAAAGGGACATACATATGTGCAAATATAAATGCACATACAGATAAACTGTCACATATGCATACATGCAGAGAGGAATATTTGCATATGATCTATGAGCTGTCACATAGACTCTCACAAAAACATCCAGTGCATGGAAAGAAACACACCCAAACAAAAAATGGTAACTCCACATGAACTTGAAATCATAGACACATTTCAGCACACAAATGTTCATGAATCCATATCCTTTCATATATTCATACGTACAGACATGCAATTATAAACAGATATAAATATCCGAGCCATATCCTCCCACAGGTTCACTCACACGCACATATATAAGATCACAGAGATAAATTTAATCTCATTATTACCTCACTTGAAGAAATATAGTCATATGAACAAAGAGGCAGCTTAGTGGCATCTTTTAAACCATAAATGATCAGCGCATAAACACGGACACTTTTAAACACAATTAATGAGTCTCACGTGCAGACACAGAAGTGCATATTTCAACACACAGTCGGGTATTTGCAACAAAAGGGGAATGGCTCAACATCAGTAAACATTCAGATGCAACAGCACAAGAAATCCTATCAGAAGATGGTTTAGGATGCATTCCCAAGGAAACCATATCATCACTTAAATATACTCATCAAGCAAAACATGAAGGTACATAAAAAACCAACATATTGATGGAGTGCAAACATGAAAATAATTTCAGTCTGGTAGAATCTGAAATCGATACATTAACACACATTTTCCGGAGCACGACGTAAAAGAAAAAAACACAAAGTCATGAAAAAATAAAGATAGGTATCACCAAATGAAGTGATGTGTCAAAAAAAAAAATGATTTTGACACATTGTGAAATGAACACAATTTACCTCCACAAGCACAAAGATGTGAATGATCATACCAGCAACAAGGCAACAGGAATATATTCAGTCATGCATAAGCTTCAATGTGGACAAGTGCGAAGGAAGAGAACCTGATAACCATATAACCAAACAATAAAGAAAAAAAAAATGCACAGTAAGTGATAGACTGAAATAAAATAAGGGAAAGTTCACAGTGAAAAAAAATCTTGCTCTGGATCTAAGTTTTGCTTCTTATTTTTCAAGCAATTCAACGCATATAAATAAAGAAGATGAATAATCACATTTGAAATCATCTTCAGTGATGACCACAATTTTCAACGTAACAGCTGTAAAAGCCTGTATTGAAAATATATTGAGAGAATTAATATCATCTTTCCCAATCAGTATGTCCGGAATGATCACAATAATTATGTTCTCCCAGAACAGTTTAAATGAACAAATGTGTCAAAATGTTGAGACATGGAAAACAAAGGAAGAACGTGTGCAATTAGTGTTAGCAAGTTATTGCTGAGAGTAACTAACACAATAATAGATAGAGATCAAGTAACACATTTGAGAGCAACCTGACGGTTTGAAGAATGTGTTATGGTCCCTGATTACATTATTTAGATAAAGATACATCGGATTGGATAAATGAACATTCTAAATCCGTTATCTTGGCTTTATATTCATAGATTTGAAAGATCATAATTGGATTGAAGACTTTGAGGATGATAACATCTTCTGCTTCTACATTCATCACCTTTTTCTTCCTGACCATTTTCTATAGTGCTGCTGTCACGCTGGTGCAGGTGAGAAGAATGAAATCATTCACACATCACCAGGCCATTGTGGCTCGTGAAATCTTGATGTGTGTCATTGAATTAAAACTAAAACCTGTATGTTCTGATCATAAACATCTAAATCATTCCCTAAACATTCTTTTTTCAGGTCAAGTGAATGAATTTGTGACCCCAAGGAAATTCCTTGAATAAATTTTATGTTTATCGAGGCCACTGAATTCCAAATGTATAATCGCTCCTGCTGTCGACACTAGCAGTGAGGGGGAAAAAATAGTTTATGTGAGTAACTGAGAAAATATTCTAATGGTTTTCCAATTTACCTTGTTTCATATTGTCGAAATAGCTATTTTTTTCAATAATTTGTAGGTTTCCAGTTGTTTGAAGTCAACTTGTGGTTGTTTTTCTTGTTATTCTTGTTCCGAATTGATGTCTGTCCTTTATGTTGACCCCGTATTTTCTTCTTTTGGTTAATGTTACCGATGAGCATAAAATTCAGAGCTCAGAGGTCATGCATTATCATCTCAATGTGGCATCGGGTAATTATGTTATTTTTTGGTAATTTTAACAGAAACGTTTCGATAAAAATGCTGTCTGAAACGGCAAAGAAATGTGGAATGAATATGTATGAAACTTGAAATTGTTTAATTCTTACTTCAAGGGCCAACAGTAATGATATATTTTCCCAAGTTTGTCCGCCTAGATCCGATTCCAGTCAAATGCTACACACTTATGTCAGATTTCGTTTCATGAATTCATTTCAGTTAATGCTTCTCTAACTTGTGGCCCATTAATGTAAACTCATCTTTCACTCGATATGTCTGATAGAATAATCTGCAGGCAGAATGAAAGTGCAAGGAGGCCATCAATGTTTCCTCTGATACACAAAAGGTCACAGCCTTTATAAAAACATCACGACCATTGTTTGACAAGAAAGCTGCTAAAGACACACAATGGAGTTAAAAGTTCACTCGATTCTGCCTAAAACCACAAGGCATCCAACGTCGGTAGACCATGAGTTCACAATGAATAAGTTTCGACAAAACATGTCCAATTAAATGTTAATCAGCCACAAGTATCACATTCACTCAAGAATACAGATACATTGAGACATATGGGGCACAAGATACAATTCAGCGTCAAAAAAAGGAAACGTTCTCAGAGTCTGGAAACTGCCTGTTCTATATGCACTGAACATTTCTACACTCGTTATATTTTACTTACGCAGCAGCTACGCATGAAATACAAATTTCTTATGAAACCGGCTGTTTCAAAACACCAAACAATGAAGATTTGCTTCGGCTAGATCTGATGTCATGGTCTGGCTGGAGCACTAAAAGCTAGATAATTATTTCCGGCATTTTCGTAATTTTGTCAAATTACCATTTAATCCTTAAAATTGAACCTTATATCATGACATGAGATTAATGATCAACTTTCCTACATACAACCATTACATACATGCAAATTCAAAAAAGAGAAATTGCCCTTTGAATTAAATTGGGTACACAGAGAGACTCTTCCAAACTATTGGAGCAAAAGTCACATACTTTCACCACCGCTGGAATTTTTAAACGTGCAAAGTGTAGAAAAGATGTACACAAGCAGGTTTACAGTGTGGAAACCGAAACGAAAACAGCATTGATCGGAAACAAAGCATAAAGTAGAAACTGACAATAGAAGCTGTGCTGCTAAATGTGGGAGATGCTCGGACAGATTTGTTTGGTTACTTCTTTTCACAGACACCTACGTCGTTGCTGATAAATCACAAATATTGTTTCAAACCATCTCGCCAGGCTACAATACCTTTGAGTGCCGCGCATAATCCCGAGTTCACAGCGGAGTTTGCAGCAGGTTTAACTCTCTGAAACAGTCACTGCATTAAAATAAGCTTCACTTTATCTAATTTTGAGTTGTTCTAATTGCCAGTTATATTTGACAATCGTCTGAATGTTTACAATCCTTCTTCAATAGAAGCAGCTTCTCCCTGTACAACTCTACTAAAACGCAGTGGCATTTTATGGAATTCAACCAAATTGAAAATTGTTGTTAAACAGTGGAGGATCGGCCAGCCTTCGCAAAGCTCATCATCCCGGAAACAGCGCTTTAGCATGGTGATTTTGTATTGCCTCTGTTTCATGACTTTCCTTTCTTTCAAAAAAAAAGGTCTGAAAGTGGACGCGGTTTTCCAGGTGAGATCAGAGACTTCATTCTAAATTTCATTTTAACATATTTCGGTGTATGTGTTGCCTCCAGCAGTAATTTTAAAAAATCACATTTTTTGTTGTTTACATGCCATGGTACATTGTCTGATTTGTGAGCATACTCAGGGAGGACCCTCAGCAGATTGGATGACTGGGCGAATCTCTTTCACATGCTGAGCAGGTGAATGGCCTCTCTCCAGTGCCAATTCGCTGCTCAGTAATGAATTCACATGAACGCCTGGACCTCCTTCCACAGACAGTGCAGCAGAATGGCTAATCTTGAATGTGAGAACACACATATGACAGCAGGATGCTGGACTGAATAAATTCCTTCCCACACACAGAGCAAGTAAATGACTTCATCTTCATTTCACTGTGTGAATATCCCAGAAAGGAATGACAATCGAATTCTTGACTGTGCCCACAGATCCATGGATATGGTGTGGTGCTGGTCTCCTTATGTCTGTGGTCAACCTTTAGTAACCTGGATGGATAATTAAATACTCTCCCATAATCATTACATTACCACAGTTTCTTCATTTTGCTGGTTTCCAGGTGTCCCTGCAGTTTGGATGATCAGATGAAGCCTCATTTACCATCAGAACACTTCGTTTCGTTTGAATGTGAACAGCACAAGTTTTTTTTTAAATATTGCCAATTAAAACTGTTTCCACATACAGTGAGGTCGAAACCTCACGTTGAAATGTGTGTGTACGTCACAGAATTTGCTGATTTTTGAACAGTTTTCGCACAGACAGAACGAACAAATATTAGTTGTATCATATATAAAGAGCAATGACATTCAGACCCAGATAACTAAGGAGACGGTCAAAGTTTGATGCATTCTTTGGTTTGCGTTTCCATCTAAAGCTTGCACCACTCGATGAAAGGAGTTTACAAAAGACGTCAATATAACGACAGGATCAAAAAAGACGACTAATGAGACAATGCTAGATTCTATGGGTTGAGATACAAATCCATTCCCATTATTTCCTTCCTCAAATCTCACTGTTCTCCAATCCTATTCCATGTTTGGGTTCATTTCTCCAGCTTGCCGACAAACTAAAAAGTAAACCAATGAGCAAAGGACTTTCACACCAGGTGACTGACATCTTGAATGCTTCATCTCCATCCCCAACAATTGACAGATTCGTTTGGGTTAATTTATATACGATGATTGGTTTTGTTTTTTTTAATCCTGGATGCCACTCTCACTCCCTTTTCATGTTTTTAGGGATCATAGTCTAAACTCAGAGTCAGCTGTCTCAGAGTGAATTTAGCAAACTCTCAATGACGCAAAAGACTGACACAAAATAGGAATTCTGTCACAGAAATGGCATTTGATGGTGTTCTCACTACGATAGCCGCCAGTAAGGCCGGCGGGGTACAGTCGCAACGTGAGACTCTCTTATTCGAGGACTCAGACCGCACCCAGGAAATTCCGGCCCTGCTCTCTTTGACAAACTCTACCCCAGGAAGTAGTAGCATATTGACAATCAGGCCTGGCAACCTCCCCAAGGTGTTACTGAAACTTCTCATTCAACTGATAGCCTCAATCCTCCCTCACATTTGGAGGCTTTACTACCATTCTGCTGCGCGTGCTCCTCGTCAGTGTGGACCTTGGGTGATTGATATCATCCCCATGCCAAGAGAAAGACCTGAGTGGGATGAGTGCTGAGAGCCAGAGGCTGTTTATCCAACTATTGGGGTGCATGAGCCCATGTATCCCTCATTGATTGAAATTCCCCTTCATTTGGAAACCGAATTTGCCTGACAGTCTCGGAGAAAATTGGATCTTTCTATTGATGACCTTAAAAAGATGAATGCCTGTGGGGATGAAGCAAGTATTTCAACATCTGGTCCTGAAATGCGGTAACATCGTGAAAGAATTGACAACGAATTGGAGTACTGGCTGTTAGAAATAAGCACATAGACGGCAGTGTTATCATTCCAACAAAATTCAAAAAAAGGCTGAAATAGAAATTGATTCGGATCTAAGGGGGCCTGACAGCATCTTTGGAAATTCAACAACCTCAATATTTCCGGTACAGTGATGCTTCCTTCAGAGCCAAATGCACCTGGAAACAGAGATCTGTATGCAAAGGAAACGGGAAAGTCGGGTCGCCATGGATGTTTGCATTTAGTAAGATGGAGACAGATTGAGATGGATCTATATAAAACGCTAGTGCGGCCTCATTTGGAATATTGCACACAGTTCTGGTCGCCCCATTACAGGAAGGATGTGGAAGCATTGGAAAAGGTGCAGAGGAGATTTACCAGGATGTTGCCTGGTCTGGAGTGAGGGCCCTATGAAGAAAGACTGAGGGATTTGGGTCTGTTCTCATTGGAGAGAAGAAGTCTAAGAGGGGATTTAATTGAGACATATAAGATGAACAGAGTATCAGATAGGGTGCACAGTGAGAGTCTTTTTTCGACGATGATGACGTCAGCTTGTACGAGGGGGCATAGCTACAAATTCAGGGGTGATAGATATCAGACAGATGTCAGAGGCAGATTCTTTACTCTGAGCATGGTAAGCGCTTGGAACGTCCTGCCTGCAATTGTAGTTAACTCAGCCACATTAGGGGCATTTAAACAGTCCTTGGATAAGCAAATGGATAATGATGGGATAGTGTCAGTAGGATGTGCTTAGATTACTTTGCCGGTCAGCGCAACATCGAGGGCCGAAGGGCCTGTTCTGTGTTGTACTGTTCTGTGTTCGATGTTCTATGTTCTGTGAACTCAAAGAGAACAGCAGCTGGGCAGACAAACATTGTGCGTAATGGTGAGCTGGGGACCAAGAACAACTGATAATAGGGACCATTTATTGATATGTTTGTTTTCGGAGACCTTGACGTACTTGATGCAATAACAAGACACTGACCTGTTCAGAAAAAAACACAAATCCAGTATTAGGAAGCAAGTACAATCTGTGGAGGATCACTGTACTCAACCTGGCACAGAGTGCAGAGTCTCAGAAGCGATTGTCCCCGAGCAGTGGACAGTCCCCAATTTTTATACCTTATCGAGTGCATACCAGACAAAGCAATTTTACATCTCACAATGGCATGTTGCATGAAACAATCTCTACATCGGGCAATGACATGATACACAAACAATTACAACATGAAAAACATGCAGACAGCAGGATGCAGTATCGATCATTCGTGAAGTGACTGCTCGGAGCAGGAGACGATTTCAAGTAGCTGAAGTGAAAGAATGTAACTTCAAGACGCCAAAGTGTCTGGCTTGAAAAAAAAAATATTCAGTGCCCTGGCCCATTTAGCAGAAACAGAAGTTACATTCTTTACAGGATTTCAGAAGTCTCACACGTTTCCAAACACTACACACCTCAACTTATTTGAGACAGTTTCCACATACCCCTGCGCAGGAAGATAAAGTCTGGCAAAGTTAGTACATAATTCTATTTAGGCAGGAAGCTTAAGGGAGTGTCTTTCCACCTATGTGTAGGAAGATTGGAATTTACAAAGTTTTACACCTAATTCTAGTCGGGCAGGAAGTTTGAAGGCATTGTCCACATACTTCTGGGTAAGCAGGTAAAGAGCATTTACTTCTCTAGAATGTGGAAATCAATGGGATGTTGTCCCAACAACATCTCATTCCCTCCGTTTATTATTTCATGTTAACTTATGTCAGGGACAAGAAGGGAGCTGCTGATCTGGCAAACGCATGCCTGAATCAAGATTTCAGGCACACAATAAACACACAGCAAACGCTATGACAACTTGTAGAATAACTAGCTCATGTAGCAGGTATGAGACCCAAGACCCGCCCATAAACCATGCTAAAGAGCCACCCTGCCCCGGTCAGGGCCCCTCTCTCTACTGTTCCAAGTGCCATTGTATGGCTTGCATATCCTGGGTAATACTATAGGACTCATCTGTAACTTGGTCATATACTTGTCCTCCATGATAATACATTCTCCACCTTGCTGAGCCAGTTGATGGTCCATTGCATACCGGGTTGACTGAGCACAGAGATGAAGTTTGGCAAATTCTCGGTTGACTGCCTCCAATGCTTTCATTGTGCTGTTTCCCAGGGTGGTGAGTCTACATCTCAGGTAATTTCGGTTTATTTACGAACTCCACCGCGGGGATCCTCCCAAGCTAACAGTTCCAAGGAAGCCATAACACAAGGAAGAGCCCAAGGCAATTGGATCCTGCCATGCATCGCAAAACTACAGGCTCAGGAAGCGTGTGACAATTCGCCATTGAATCCACGCTCATTGGGGACAAGAGACCATGAGGCGCCCAATGGCCCCAACAGCAAACAGCACCAGCAAAATTTTAGTGGCAATCGTGAAGGTCTCATTAAGAAGGAAAACGAATCCCTTCTTGCCTGGTAGCAGGTAACATGTTGTCTGATTCCCGTGCAGTTGGACGTGTGTTCTGTGCAACAGATTGTTTGCTGGACATGCACTGTCAGAATAATCCTCATTCAAATGGTGAATTGCAAGGGGAAGAGGGAATCTGTCTTTTGCATTTACTGAGGTGGATCCAGTGATTCTGTCTTTTAACTTATAGAGCTGTTGGAGTTTTAAGAATGGCCCGTTCCACCTCCACCCAAGATTTGGGTGATCCCAATCTCGGACAAGTACGAAATCTCCAATCTGTCATCATGAAGAGCGATTCTAGTGCTTCAGGTCTTGGTCTAGTGCCTGCAACGGTGTTCCAATGGTACACTTCACCAGCTTCACCAGTGAATGGAGAATCTTTGGAGACGATGTTGGCTGCAGGAAATACCTTTGCATTTCTTCTCCCACAACATTCAAGTCAATTTGGGTGGGTGGGCTGGTATTGGCATCCCAAGGTGTTTTGCTGGGTCAGCCACAGGCGATTTCTGTTGCTGTGAGTCCAGTCTGAGAATAGGGTGTTATTCGCGTGTGGTGCAAAGCTGGCGGCAAAACCTTTAACTAGCTCAGGCCAGTCTCTAATATCAACTTGGTCAATTTCGCTTTGAGCGTTCCATTCTCTTTTTCCACTATCCCTGACACTGAGGGTTGGTATGAACGTTGAAATTGCTGCTGGATGCATAACGTATCACACAGTTCCTTATTAATCTTTCCTACAAAGTGATGCCATTGACAGAACTAAATTGTCGAGTCACTCCTAACCTTGGCATTATTTCAATTAATAATAACTTCACTACTGTTGAGGCTTTGTTTTGTGTCAGTGTGAAAGCTTCTCTCCACCTACTGAATGAATCTGCAATGACAAGACAATACTTACAACTAATTACACGAGGTAATTCAATCAAATCCAGTTAAATGCATTCAAACGGTCCACCTGATTTTTTTTCCTGGTGAGCACGTCTCCCCCAGACCAAAATTGTTTTGCTTGCATGTGAGAAATGATGGTCTTTGAGACTGGGACGGGGGGGCGGGTGCCTCAGCCAGTCGGGTGTGCCACAAGGTACGGAGCATAATACCACTCATTGCCTCTTTGCCAACGTAGGTGTCAGAATGCAGACAGTCAACAAGCATTGGTAACAAAGCAACAGGTATACACACTTGGCCGACGAGGGTAAGCCAAAGGCCTGACGATGCAGAATACGAACATCCATGCACCGTCCGAATGTCCTTTTCAGAAGCAGGGACATCGCCCTGTAGGTGTTGAACAGTGACTATTTCTGGTATGCCCATCTAGTCCGAATGAGGCATTGGATTTCCCACCTGCTTGTTCGTACATGGCACAATAAAGGTTTGATCTGCAGTTGCCTGTTTGGCCGCCTGATCAGCCCGAGTGTTGCCCTGAGTAACTCCAGATTCGTCGGAGGCATGGGCAACGCATTTGATAAAAACCACTTGGTTAGGGAAGAGAATTGTCTGGAGAGGGTTTTTAACAAACGAGGAATGTTGGAAGGGTGAACCTGAAGATGTTAAAAACCCATCCTGACACCATAACTGGCCAAAGTTGTGGTTGACTCTGAAGGCATACGGAGAGTTTGTGTAAATATTCGCTGACTTCCCTGTTGCTAGGATGCAAGCAGAGTAAGGACAAAACGTTCTGCTTTCTGAGCGGACACTGGGGGCTCAAACACCATTGAATCTAATCTGAGGCAACGTCGACAATTGGATATCCAGAGTGTTACCCAAGGGGAACTTGGAGGAACTGCCATCAACAAACAGGATAACATCCGGAGAAGGATCCGTGACATCAATCATGTACAGGCGCAGAAATGTTAGAAATTGGTTCCTTCGTAAGCAGTCATGCAGGTGTGCTAAAAACTCATCGAAGTTTGGTGCTCAAAAACGTGGTTGGGTTATTTGTGAAGCAGAAAGAGAATGTCAAGAGCGGATTGTGAAGGAGTGCGACTTCGTAGCAGCTAAAATGTGCCTGGGTAAGGTGTTGAGTCTGGTGGGAGGAGAGGATGACGTCAATGGCATGTGAGTTTTCGGCAGTAAGTGGCTGGTGGAGAGTAACTTTAGAGGCTGCAGTGACTGAAGTATAAATTGCAAGAAGAATCTTGGAACAAAGGTGTACGCCCATGTGCGACAGAGTCCAGGCAGGTAGAGTCGTCGTTGGCCGGTTGTTTGCCCATGCGACGAGTCTGTGTCAATAGCCCAGTGGTGCACCCATACACAACATTAACATATAGCCGGAAAGGTCTGTCATGTAAAGGTCTTCTCAAAGCCGGGGCAGCCGCAAGGTCTGCTTTTAAGTCTGCAAAGGCTGACTGTTGTTTGTCAGAGAGGGTGAAGGTTTTTTGGGTTTTTACAAGAAGCTAAAGGGGTCGGTAGTTTTTTTTAAAAGCAAAGGGACAGTAGGGAACCACTGTCAACAAGAATTTACCAAGCCTAAAAAGGCCCTTACTTGTTTTGGGGTTATGGGCGTGGTTCATCTGAATAAGAGCAATGCGCTGAGGGGTGAGCGTTTGTTCCCAGGCGCTGAGCAGAATCCTTGGGAACGGCCCCTGCTGTTCATTACACGTAACCTTCACAGTGGTCAGAAGATATGCCCAAGATTGAAGAGCGTTCAAAAGGCTGTTTGTATCCAAAACATTATTGGATTATGATGGGCTTGCTAAGAGCAAATCGTGAACATATTGGATAACAGTGGAGCCATCCAAGAGTCGGAGATCTTGGAGCTGGTGATGCCAGACCTGGGAAACTAGGGCAGGCGAGTGAATGAACTTTTGGGGGAGACATGTCCAGGTCTCCTGCTGTCCTTTAAAGGAAAAGACAAACCGATATTAAGGCCCCTGATGCAAGGGAATCATGAAAAATGCATGTTGCAAGTCCAAAACGGTGATGACACACGCATCTGAGGGGATGTTGCTAAGCATAGTGGCAGGATTAGGGGCAATCGGATGTCAGGGTCGCACTATCTTATGTATTTGTCTGAGGTCCTGGACCAGTCGCCATTCCTGGCGACCGGGTTTAGGGAGGGGCAGAATAGCAGTATTGCAAGGCAATTGACAAAGGAACAATATACCTGGTTGGAGGAACGACTTGATCAGGGAGGTTATTTCTTCCACTGTCTCAGGTTTGACGGGGTACTGAGGTATTGAGGGTAAGCGCACTCCTACGATGGTGACCGGCGTGTATCCTACCTCAGGTGTGGAAGTAGACCACAGGTCTGGAGAAGACTCCTTAGAGGCACTATGATGAGCATGGTGGCGACGTAATGGCCCAAATACAAGAAAATGTTCACTATAATATGTAATGAGACCATCAGCCACCTGCGCTGAATAACCCTTCACTTCCACGTATGATTGTGGGATCAAGAGGTGCACTAGAAATCCCAAGGACTTGACATTGTAGCCGGTGCTCACAGCCAGTGTGAAGTAAGGGAATACCAGGAAGGATTCATGGCATAGATGGGGTGGCACCTCCGCCAGAAACGCTGATTCTTCCTTTCCCTCTATATACCCGACAATAGTGACAGATAAACTTGATCCGAGATAGGGGGTAAATACCAGCCAATTAACAGGAAGTCCCTGTAGGGTCATAACACAAGTCAACTTGAGGACGAGGGATTTGGAGGAAAAGGGTGATATCTCACAGAGATAAGTCAATTGTCCATCATTGTGGCGATCGATGAACCCAAAAATGTCGCATAATCGGGTCACTTTTGACACTAATGCCCTTCTTGGGACACAGAATTTCAGTTTGAAGAAGGCACAACAAATCTGTCCCGGCTAAATTAACTCCCAAAGTGAGGGTCTGGGCAAAATAAATAATACAGTTTTCAGGGCCAAATTGAACTTCCAATGGTTCTGTTAAAGAGTATGCATTTGCCTGTCCAGTCTGTCCATTAAGGCTTACTGAGACGGGTGAGAGTGTAAACCCATATTGCTGTACACATGATGCATCCAACATAGGTGTCTTGGCCCCAGTAACAATCACAAAAGAACTTGCTACCCTTTGTGCAGTTAAATTAACAATAGGTTGATCCTCCGGATCTCTCTTTAAAATGTGCAGATTATGGGGTGAAGATCATCAGGCTGAAAAAGGATTATTAGTGGAAAAGGGTTGCCTTCTTCCTTGTGTTCTCCCTTGACCTTGATTCTGAGCACAAGTCCTCATCCACTGATCCCAACTGCCACAGTTAAAACATCCCTCATTGGAGTGTGGTGTTGCGCCTCGCGGCAAAGCGGCACTGGGTCTCCGGAATGGTGGAGCGGGTGCATATGGTCCTCCATAGTGAAGAGCATTAGGACCGTGTGGATGAGTGACAAAACCGTTACCATGATTGTCGACGCAGCCAGGAAAATAGTATTGGGATTCTGTGTGAAATGCCCTCACTAATTGAAAGCCCAATGCTGGATGAGCTGGTTTTCTGGACCTGGCTTGGCACAGGTGATGCTACACCATGTCATATGTGACTCTGGTCAGTAAGGATTCCTTCCGCTAATAAGTTAAGGCCCTTCCCACTTGAGGACGGTTATTATCTGGCCAATCCATGTTATTGGTACGAATAGCCACCGCCACAGCCTCAGGTATACACTGCAGCAAAAGAGCATTGAACTGTGGTGAGGAATTCCCTGCAAAGTAGGCAGTATTACCAGAGTAGGTGGCATATGTGGAACAGAAACATTCCCAGAACTCATTCCCCGCGTTTGGATTTGCACTCTGACACTCTGGGAACATCTACTGGTTTCTGCAATGTTCGCTTGAGGGGATCTTTAATGGTTAGTAGCTTAAGACCTTTAGCTACAAGACCTATAAAAGCATTCCAGTCTTGGGGAGCTGGGTCTCCCAGGGGGATTTTCCACAGAGAAAATTCACTGAGGGTAAGAGCCATACAGCGCAGTCTAAAGAGGGCTTGCGGGGTGCCTTGGTGCATATGAATACTGCTCAGGACATAGCCTATGAAGTCGTCAGGATTAGTCTTTCTATTAGTGGCTCTTTGCATAATTAAACACATCTCCTGCAGCTTCCAAGGAGTGTTGGCCTGCATAGTATTTTGATCCCCCTGTGTTGGGCTCAGGTGAGGGATCGTACGATTCAGAGATTGTGGATTTCTTTTATGGGGGTCTATCTTTCGGGGAGGGGTGTCCGAGGGTCTCTCCCAAGCGCTGTCCTCAGGTTCATTATCATCAGCCCTTGAATCGGAACTAACATCCCTCTCACCACTCGCAGCATCGCGAGGTGACACAAGACAGGAACTCGTGGGCTGAGGAAACTGCATGCGGGGCTGACATTTATTTCAGGCATCCCCTGTGGGTTTTAAAAGAGTGATGCACCCCACTCCTTTTGTCCACTTGTAGTCTGTTCCGTATTTTGTTTCCTGATTGTCTGTTTAGGCTCAGATGTACAATGACAGGAAATAGAGCCTATCCAAGCCATGGGTTTGTCAGAAGGTTCACGTGGACTGATTTCTGAAGGACTTGGGAATTCTGTAGTAGGAGGTTTCTTGTGGTCAGCGTGCAATAACAGTAATCGGGCTCCGGGCGATTCCTGAGACTGATGGCGGTATTGGGGCGCCTGCAGATGTAGGTTGATCAAGGATGGTTCGAGTTGTGGAGGGGTTAGTAGTCCCGATGGGACAAGGGGTGCCTTCCCCAGTTCCCGTCATCTTGCTTACCTGTGTCATTATTTTTTGAGAAACATTGGCATGCCAGGTATGTCAGGAGTTACCTCCGATTTTTTTATCTTCTGTCAGCAGTTCTCATCCCCGTTTTTTTACCCAACGTTCCCTTTCCAGCCTTTCTGTTTCACTCTTCCATGTTCATTCATTTCATGATCCTCACACTGCGGCGTTAAAATCTCCCAAGGTTTAGGTTTTCCCTTACTATCACATGCACTAATCCCTTTCCTCCGTGCATTTTCCACCCAACTAGCCATTTTTGATGTTTCATTCAGCTCTTCAGCTCTCTTTTTTTTCCGGGATGATATCAACCGTTTCCATTTACTTCCCGCATTACGTGTCGATATTGCCTCAAGTACTTTAGCACATAGATCAATATCCCACGTTCCACCTAATGGCGATTCTCATTTTCCTTTTTTTTTGTTTTGGCATTACAACAGACTTCGGTACTGTATATCCTCTTCGAGGTCATCCTGGTAAAACCGATGAAAAAGGGTTCCGACACCCGACTAATCTAACATTTGTCCCATTTTTAGTGCCTTTACTTTTTACTTATTTCTGTATACAACACCAGTCTCCTTAGTCTCAGCACGCACTTCGGGTACCCAACATTCGCGTCGGGCATTTCCCCTCTGAACAACCGATCTGAGGCAGGGTGGTTGAGACAGACAGGTACTGTAACTATCCGAAACCTACGTCTGAAGACTTATCCTACTTTTCCAATCTGAATCGAACACCCCAAGACTTACGAAGGCAGTTTTACTTCCTGGCCTAAGGACTCTGACCCCATCCACCGGGGGAATCTCACCTCCCAGACTTTCCACTTACCTGACCTAGGCACACTAACCCCGGCAACTGAAGGACTCTAACCTCCCGGATAATCCAGTTACCTGAGGAAACGCTGCCCAACTTAGTCTTATTTGAGACAGTTTCCACATACCGAAGTGCGGAAAGATAAAGACTAACAAAGCTTATACCTAATTCTATTCAGGCAGGAATCTCGAGGCAGTGTCTTTCTAATTATGTGTTGGAAGATAAGGATTTACAAAGTTTCACACTTAAATCTAGTCGAGAAGGAAGTTTTAAGACAGTGTCCGTGTATCCCTGTGCCAGTAGATAAAAACAATTGATTTCTCAAGAATATAGAAATCAATGCGTTGTTATCCCAACAACATCTCATTTGTGAATGCAAATTGGTTGGCTGTGATGAATGCACCTCGTGTCATGTCAGGGCCAGGGTTTTGGTCGTGAGTAAAGAACATAACATGAGATCATCAGGCTGCCCAATTATGGACCTCAATATTAAATTGTGATGATTGCAGATGTCCATTGGCCAACTCAATCCGAGTGGTGGCTCTGAAATTATCTGGGCGTTTTCATTCACGTGTCAACCATGCCTTTCAGAGGTTGAAATGATAAATTTGCGTAATTACCTGACTACATTGATAGCTTCATACAATGGGCTGCTTCCTGGGGCTATCCCATTATGTTTGACAGGCCAGGCACGCTGCGTTTCATCATCAATTTGACACCTGCTGGATCTTGTTCAAACAAGTGTTTCTAAAGCATTCAGATCGATGCAAGTTTCTGCTTGAAAGGTTGACTGACTTCCATCACTGTTCTTCTCATGGAGCAGTAACAAACTGTAGTATCAGCGAGCTACCAATACGACATCGATGAAGTGAGGATTTTAGCTGTGATTTCAAACTCTGCAGAAGAAATGGCCTTTGCACAATTTGGTTTATCTTCATTACCACTAATATATTTGTCAATGCAATCTCACGGTTACCAACATAAACAATTGACGTTCCGTGTGTTGTAATGGATAAAATATGAAGTAATTGTTTTTACTCTTAGTTTTTTTTTGAGAACAGGAGTGGAGTGACAGAATCTTCAAACCTCAGAACTGAGGAATATGTTTTAACAGAATAGGCTTGTTCATTTTAACAAGGCAGATATCTTTTTTAAATTAAAGAAAGAAACGAATTAGGTTGCCAATTACCCGTCAGAAATGATCCATGCGCAATCTTCTCAGCGCAGTTGCGAGACCAGTCAGTGCTGTGCTGTATTTGAGACACCGTGAAATGGAATACAGTCATTGCCAAACGACGATAATTAATTGAAAATGTGGATAAGAGTTAAATCCTTAATACGAGTGTTTAAATTTGCATGAGCGCTGACAGTGCCACCTCGACAATGCCTACTTTGAAGAGTGAATGACATTTTATTTTCTACATCAACTAATGGTACGAGCTGTCACTGAATGTTATTTGTCTATTTCTACACAATATGGCCGTCATCATTCGTAGAATCAATTATTGATTGGCCAGATAAATTCATGGAGAGCAATTACTAACAAGCATGGAAATGACCAACACGTCACAGCACCTCCCCTGCCGTACCTTAAACAATAGACCAACTGCAAGAGAGACATTTAAAATTTGGAACAAAAGTAGTGTGCAATACAAGGCTCATACCGAGCATGTTACTGGCATGAGGGATCACAGTTGATCAGTGCAATTTATCTCACTGTTCTTCTATTATCTAACCCTTTCATTTATGTCTACATTCAATTAACTGGTTCTTTATTCTTCTTTGTACCCTAGTCGTGTTTCACAGCTATTGAGTTCGCGATACCATCAGGGAACGGTTAAACAGAGATAGAAAAAATGGGAGACGTTGCATTTCTGACCGGAGACTGCGACCAGCGGTTTTCCACAGCGATTGCTTCTGGGTCCTCTTTTGGTTGTCATTTGTGTGATTTTTTTTACTGATAAAGATAACAAGTATAGTTATTAAGTTGGTGGACGACATCATATTTGTCCGTTTTGTAGACAGTGAAGAAGGTTTTCTCATATTACAAAGGGGTCTTGATCAAATGGTTAATTGGGTGAAAATGGAACCACGAGTTCAGTTTGGATGAATGCGAGGCTAGGCAGTTTGTTCCAAATAAGAAGGATAGAGCAGACACCAATTAATGGCAAAGCAGTCTAGGGGAGCAATCTTGGGGACGAGGCACGTAATTGGATGTGAGACTGCTCGCTGAGCTGGAAGATTAGTTTTCAGACGTGTCGTCACTATTCTAGTTAACATCATCAGTCAGCCTCCGATGAAGCGCTAGTGTTATGTCCCGCTTTCTATTGATCTGTTTAGGTTTCCTTGGGTTGGTGATGTCATTTCCTGCGTTGGTGATGTCATTTCTTGTTCATTTTCTCAGATGATGGCAGATTGGCTCCAAATCAATTTGTTTGTTGATGGAGTTCCGGTTGGAATGCCATGTTTGCAGGAATTCTCGTGTGTGTCTCTGTTTGAGAAAAAGAACAGGAAATGACATCACCAATGCAGGAAATGACATCACCAACCCAAGGCAACCTAATCAGAAAAACAGAAAGCGGGACATAACACCAGCGCTTCATCAGAGCCTCACTGATGATGCTACCAAGAATGGTGACGAAACGTCTAAAAACTAATCTTCCAGCTCAGCGAGCAAGCTCACATCCAGAAACTCAAACTGAGCCACAAATCTTTCAAAACTCGCTACTCGGCACGTAATTCTTGAAAGTGAGCCTCATATGAACACAGAATGATTGAAATGGTGTTTTGCAATCTTGTCTTCATTGCTTCGCCCTTTGAGCATAAGGTTTGGCGCGTTTGTGATGTTGGACAGGGAGATCGATGAAACCTCTTCTGGCATAGGTTCTCCAGTACTGGTCAGCCAGTAAAAGGAGGATGTTCTTGAGCTTGAGAGGGTTCAGAAGAGATTAGCCAGGAGGTTGCCGGGGATGGAAGGCTTGAGCTCCTAGGAAAGACTGGATAGGCTGCTACCTTTATTTCATTGAAGCGCAAAAGGTTGAAAGGTGTCGTGGTAGAAGTTCATAAAATAACAAAAGGCACAGGTAGAATCATTGGTAGTTCGCTTCTCCCAAAGGAAGCGAAATTAGAGACTATGGGCCACATTTTAAATGTGAGAAGAGAAAGATTTAAAAAAAGACATGAGGTTATTTTTTATACAGATTGTGGTTCTCGTGTGGAATGAACTTCCTGGTGAAGTGGGGAATGAGTTTAAAATTACAAAGTTTAAAATACATTTAGATGCAAATATGAGTTGGAAAGTTTCGGAGTTATATTATCCAGGTGCAGGAAGATGGGTTTACTACAGTTTGGAATTATTTATGACACGAACTGTTTGGAAAGGAGTGTCTGTTCCCATACTTCATGATTGTACGAATCTATGAATCTCTATCTCATCAAGAATCTATTTACTTCTTGAAGCATTTCATGTTCCTGCTTTCACAGTCTTCTGAATCAAAGTTTCAAAAGTGAACAACGACCTTGTCTCTCAGCTATCGCTGCAGATGCCAATTTGAAAATAGTCGTTCATATTTGTGCACTGGTAAAGAAGGCAATATGTGTGCAACCCTTGCCAAGATCATTCTGGAAAGTGCAAACTTAAATCACGTCACCACTCACTCGTGATCAGCTTCACTCCAAGCTATTCAGACACGACACTCCACTTTGTTCAGTCAACATCTCCCGTGAACCAATTATATTTACATCCTTCGTGAAAACTGAGAAGAAATCTCCACTTAGGTATGGTGTCATAATATCATGAATGTCATGTCGAAATAAATCACGTCATTGTTACCTTTATATTCAACTCATTTGGCCACAAAGGGTCACATCTCATTTGCCTTCCTGATAATGATCTGTGACTGAATACTGACTGTTTATGATGTGTGCACGTGAAACAGTTAAATTCTTCTGAAACTTTGCATTCTTCAGTTGTTCTTCATTTTTCGACTTCTGGGTATGTTCATATCTTACATTGCTGCACATTTTGTTATTGTTGACAGTACCTTCGCACCTCTCATCAACGTCATTTAGTTAAATTGCCAATACATGAGAGTCCAACATAGACCGATTCAGTTTGTCTCATCCTTCCAATTAGAAAAGAATTCCTGCTTACGATTTTCTCTATTTTTTCCCCACCAACCTATCTTTTTATCACTGATAATGGGAACTGCAGGTGCTGGAGAATCCAACGTACAAAGTGTGAAGCTGGATGAACACAGCAGGCCAAGCAGCAACTCAAGAGCACAAAAGCTGACGTTTCGGGCCTGCACCCTAAATCAGAGAGCGGGGTGGAGAGAGGGTTCTGGTATAAATAGGGAGCGAGGGGGAGGCGGACAAGAATGGAGAGAAAAGAAGATAGGTGGAGAGGAGAGTAGAGGTGGGGAGTTAGGGAGGGGATTCTTGTATTCTATTCCCAACAGCAAAAGCTTTGATTTGCCTCGAAAACGTTGACTTAAGCCTTTCGAAGCCTCAGTGCAGTCGGCCTGCAAATTTTCCTTTTCATCACAACTCATGTTGCTCCTTTCTGAATTCCAACAAATTGTTTGAACAGAATCTCCGATTGAAGAAACCACCTTGTATCTTCACAAGTACTCTGAGTATTGTCTCAGGGCACAGTTATGCTAAATTTAATAAATGCAACTGCTGGACATCTGAAACACAATCATCGATTAAAGGAGAAACCGAGCATGAAGGGCAGAATTTGTGGTGAGAAAGCAGTGTCAATGGCCCCAGCCCGGTGATTGTTTCTCAGAGCTCGGTTTTCTGAACAGTCAATGGATTTGAAATGCTAATTCAGCTTTCTCCGGACAAATTCTGCCAAATGTGTCAAATATCTCCAGCAGTTTCTGGAAAGATATAATCTCTTTCACGATCAATTACAACACCGTCAATAACAGATATTCAGCCAACTGACAGATCATTTTATGTTGTTGCCTTCCTGTATTCTTGATTTGAAAAGTCATATTTGTTCAGATCCAAATTCCTGGGTTCTTTCCAAAATCGAAGGAATTTTGGTATATTATCTTTAACTGATCAATTAGCATTTCATGGGTGACTTTTGAAATTCCTCCCCTGTGGAAATGAAATATAATAGAATTATTAAAGGATGCAAAAATTGGTCTTGCTGCTTTCATTCACGATGCAGCAAAGTCTCTCTACCAGGCTAAGGTATCAGAAATTTTCAGACATTTTGGGCAGAGCTAAGGTGAAGTTTTGCACGAAGCGGTTGTAAACCTGTGGATTATTTCTCAGACAGTTATTGGTAGTCAGCGGCCAAATCAATTCAAAATATCAATCAACAGACGCTCTTACATCAAAAGAAAGAAAGACATGGGACAAGTGCACGAAATTGACATTCATATACAGTAACCATGGCGTAATCTAAATGGAGAAACCTTGAAATCTGCACTGTCCTGCAATTGCTATTTCCTGTGTTATCAAATTTGATTTTAAACAATCGTGAAGCAAATGATGAACACGAATACATTCCAACTCGAATATTATAACTGGATGACTTGTATTTGGAAAATAGAACGTAAGGGTTTTTTTCGTTAGTTCCTTTATGCCATTTTGCTATATGATGTTACAGGATTTCCACATAGTCTGCTTGATTTTTGCCTGACTCTTAGCCTATAGTACGGTACTTCCTAAAGTCCAATAACTCCTTTGTACCAAAGGTCCAGTCGTTCATTTCAATATTCAGAAATGACCACCATTCAAAGATATGTTTCGAAAAAGTGAATCAATAACAGCAACAGTCTGACAATCACATAAGTGATACACAAACTGCCAAGGACCACATAAAGCATGCAATAATGGTCTTGTGTTGCAGATGCTGAAATGAATATTCCAGAATCATGAGATATAATAACGCTACAATAGAGGGGAAATGTAGATTGTGTTGATGAATGGACCTGAATTACATTTAAAAATTACAACGATCATCAATGTTGATTGTAATCAGGAAATAGCTACCTTGTTGTTTAACCTCATAACTGCTTCCTGCATTTTACTGCAGTCCACGCACACATGCACTCAAATGGATTTACTGAGTTAATTATCACGGATAATGTTAAAAAGAGCTAAAAGAAGGAAGAACAAAGAAAATCAGAAAAGACATGATTAGTTTCAGATGTTGCATTCCGCGGGAAGACTTGTGTCGAAAATAAACATTGGCACGGACCAGCTACAGTTCCTGTGCAAGACATTCTATGCAATACAATTCCAACAATCGCCAATTGTAGGCAATGGAGTTGTTAAGCTTCATTCATAAAACTAACAGTCAAATGCATTGTTGTGAGTAACGGAACGCTCGATCTTTGGAAAGTAAAGTGAATGCTTTTCAGCACAAGTCTTTCAGACATCTCGCTCATTACAGTCACTGGGAGAGTTTGGATTACGCAGCTGTGAACTGTGAAATCCCACACCATTTGCCTTCTGGATATGAAGTAACATTTCCCTTCATTTATTTCAAGCACAATCTCTCATCATTCGATCGCATTCTTCCCGTATCCTCTGCTAGTCATGACATAGTCTATTCTATTTGCATTAAGTTCCTGCCATCAAAAGGCTGATAGATTTGATTTGTTGAAATTACTGTCAAACTGCATTGACTCTTCCTTATCGATTGTTCTGGAAATGGGCCATTGCATTACGTTGTTTCTGAATCATTATATCCGGACAGTATATTATGCCCAGTGTTTGGAATGAGCTATAGAAGACTCACAGGAGATGGACAGGCAGAAAAAATACATTACACCAATGACAGAATCTCTTAGTATTAGTGAGATAGCAGGTTATTTTTCTTTAATGAATCTAGTGATGGTTCAAAGCGATAACTTCCACAGGCATATTGATAAAGCAGATCCAGCATCACCAACAATTACTAATAATATTTCACGAGTGACCGTAAGAGAAGGTGAGAATAAACGCAAGAAATGCAAGATTTACATCGACAAAGAATATTTCCTCAAATAAAATAAAATGCAACAGAAAATGAAAATGAGTTTGCCCAAGAAAACAGAAATCATATGATGACGAAATCTGCAAGGAGAATGGCTGTCCTGTATATTCTTGGATTATTTATATTGCAGGTACAAAAGAGAATGCAAAAGCGCAAAAGAAAATGTGCAAGGATAGTTGGAGTATATGGTCAATCGACACGTTACTTCAACATTCTCCATTTTTTGCGTTTTAGAGTTGAATCAGTTCAGGTTTCGAACTGTGTTTTTCATTTTGGTATGGAAATTACTACTCAATCTGTGTCTTCGTTTTGAAGACATTGTTTTCATTCAGGGTTTTCTTTCTGTTGTCAACAGTTGCACTTGATCGATGGTTTGTCTTCTTTACAGTTATCAAGACTGTTTCTGAGCTTAGTTTATGCAATATGGTTTCCAAAGTCACTCCCCACTTTTATTTTCTTAGAACTTCTGTTTGTTTTCATCTTCCCAAACCACGCCCCTCCTCCCCCGTTTCACTATGTTGAAACTAATAATTCACCAAATCTCTTCGGTTCCAAAGGAGAATGACATTGAACTGGAAAGTTTAGCTCTGATTTTTTTTAGCTTCATCTTTTCTCTCCATAGGTGCATTTGATTTTCTGAGAATTCCAAACCCTTCCAGTTTTTATTTCTGACCTCCAGCACCTGTGGTCTGATGATTTCAAGCAGAATTGGATCTGGATCACTCGCCATACCGTGTGCCCACACCCTTGCTACTGCTCCAAGATTCTCTTGAATTATTTGTAACATCAGATACTATCAAGTGAATTGGGTTTGACTATGACTCATTCAGTCACACTCGCCTGGTCCGCTAGTCAGTCAGATGAGAGCTGATCTGACTGTCAGCTAAACTCGACAACTCCAACTACCTCTGGTAATCACTGACACGGTTACACATGAAAGCAGTCTCGCACATCAAACTATTGACACAGGCATGGGTTAAAAGAGAAAATATTTCTTCAGTTATTGAAGCATGAATTCCCAAATCAACGAACGCCTGAATTTTACCACAACTCTAACCAATTCTAACGTCTCTCCCTCCGAATGTGCAGTGCTCCAATCTCTCCACACCATTACTAATTTCACTGTCAAGCCCGCTGACAAAGGCAGGGACGGTGTTTGTGCAGGAAGCAGCTCTGTGCCACAAAGGCCAAAATTCAACTCTCTGACATCATGTCTTAAATTGATACAACCCCGCTCATCAAGCCACTGTCTCCGAAACTGTCCCTTACCTCATTGCTTCTGGTGTCCTCTGCTGATAACCATCCTCAACCCCCCACCAAATTCCAACCTGATAGACACCCCAGACCAACACTGTCCGATTCAACTTGTTCCACAAAATCCATAAGCACAACTACCCCTGCCGACTCATTGTCTCTCCGAGCTACTGCCACAATGATCACATCTCTTCCTACTTCGCCTCCATTCTCTCCCCTTTGCACAAGCCAATTCACAACTACATTTTAAAACAAAAAAAAACTTCAAGATTTTTGAATGTTTTCAACGAGGATAAAGGAATAAGCCATGATGATCACGAGTCAGCATGATATTGCACTGATGGTCAAATTCAGGTCTGCACAATTACTGATGTCTCATGCTCTGAAATGTGCTGGTAATTTGCAGTGTCACAAAGGTGCGAAATCTGTTGAATGTGATTGGTCTGTGCCATGACCAACAGTACAAAAACAAGCAAAACTAAGAAATTGGGAGAAGTAAATGAAGAAAGAAGAAACATTGAGTGAATGAGAGAGAAAGACATTGAGAGAAATTGATGCATGTTTCGAGCAAGATATTGAGGTATCAACAGTGACACAACAGTGATTGAAATGATGTAGAGATAGTGACCAAAAGTTTGATAGATCAGTACATAATAAAGGAGATTAATAGATCGAAATAGCGAAAGCAACTGTTTGCAGATAGTACAGAATATGAAACGAAATCTAAGAAATAATAGACAACGGAAAAGGAATTGTAAGTAGAAACGATTTCGTGAGATGAGCAACTCTACACTTAAAGTAAGGGCTCCATGAAGAGAAAGAAAATAACTTAGTATGGAAGAACATCAGGGTGAAGTGACGGCCGAATGTTATTATCATTCGACTGTAAAACTGGAGACAAGATAATGTTATGGTTTCAAATTCCACTACGGCAGATGGTAGAATTTGAATTCAATAAAATATCTGGAATGGAGTGTCCAATGATGACCATGATTTCACAGTTGATTATCTGGAAAAAGTAAACAATCTGGTTCATTAGTGGTTTTTCGGCAAGGAAACTGCCATTCTTTCCTGGTCTGCCCTACATGTGTCTTCGAGACCCATAGCATTTTGGACTGATTTTTGGGCAATGAGGCATAGGCAATAAATTCTGCCTAGCCAGCGACGTCCTCATTTTGTGAACTAATAAAGGGTTTAGGGCGATTTCTGGGATGCACTAATCTTCCTGAATGACTAGAACCGCACAGTAATCATGGGGTTATCTTAAACGTGCATCGTGCAGTCTGCATACAGAAAGTTGAGAGAGCTTATCTGTTGGCGTTTAAATGTCTATGCCCATTAGCTAAAATATCGCTGAATCCTGGAATGAATGCAAGATATTAATGCATAATTTTTTCACATCCATTTGGGCTTTTTGCCACTCATTCAGTTCATTTCAATGCAGTGAGGTATTTAAATAAAGAGATAAGTTGAACAATTTGCATGGAACAAAGTTTTAACAGTATGAAGACACAAAGCTGCAGTGGGATGTTAACTGTTAACTGCTGACCCAAGCAGATAATGTAGATATAAGTAAAAACCGAAGGAACTGAAGATGCCATAACTCAGGAACTAAAGCAACGTTGCCGGAGAGGTTCAGAACATCTGGCAGCATCAGTTCTGAGGAAAGGACACTGGACCCAAAACGTTAACTCTGTTTTCTCATTTACAAATGCTGCGAGACATGCTAACCTTCTCCAGGAAATGTGTCTTTTGTTTCTGATGTAGATACAAATCTTCATTTAAATAAACCGAATCTATTCTCGAATTTTGAATCAAGGTTCTCTATTTTAACATTGTTATTGAGGTGTTATGATTATAATGCATCTGCTAAAGTTGTTCACACCAATGGGGAATATTGGTTAACTCAATGAAGCTGAAGTGGTGACAGAAAACCTCTGAGTTTCTATGCTTTGATAATTCAGACTGCAGTCACAAAGACAAAATAAATAGGAGAAGCGAGAAAATACAAGTAATTGCAAGCTAGTATTACTGTTAGAATAAACAAGCCCTATTGATCAGCTGAGATAACAAAGTGTAGAGATGAATGAACACAGCAGGCCAAGTAGCATCATAGGAGCAGAAATGCTGACGGCTCCGGCATAAACTCTAAGCCAGAAACTTCAGCGTTCCTGGTCCTCTGATGTTGCTTGGCCTGCTTTGTTCATGCAGCTCTGCACCTTGTTATCTCAGATTCTACAGCATCGCAGTTCCTACTACCTATTGATCAGCTTACGTTTCGAGACATAAAATAATAACGGCTTCAGGATCATTCCCGATATTTCCAAGAGTGGAAGCATTCTGTCTGTAAGGAACAAAAGCAGATTTTGTTGAAAAATCTCAGCAGATCTTATAACATTTGTGAAGGGAAGTCGGGGTTAATGCTTCATTTCCAGTATCCTTTCCGCTATGGGAACACTGTCTCTCATCTGTTTCAAGATGTTTCCATTCAGTAACAGTCTGCTGAACGCCGACTGGCCTCACAGTGCCACTGTGCAAACAAGGAGTGTGAGCAAGCTGACGCGCAACAGCAGGTTTTTGAGTTTGAGGAACGGAATGACCTTTGTATCATTTCTATCTCCACCTTTCACAAATCGGAGATGGAGGATGAAATTCAACAGTATTCAGCTTTTCTCACAGGTAATTATAAAGATATCACATATCAACCTGAGCAATGTATTCATTTAAGTTTTGAACACAAATCCATCTGATATTTACATTACTGTATGTTTCCAAATCAGCTGCTTTCTTCAGATTTTAATGCAGCATTAATGTTATCTTTATACTGTACGTGCGACATGACATGGAGCAGCTGCTACTTCCTGTGGTACCAACAACAAAACTCACAGCCCGATGTTGTATTGTTTAAATACTTGAACGATGGTGAGCTAAAAGGTGAATCTTCGAATATCTGTTTCTCTGGTGAGCTCACAACATCGGTAAAATTCAGCAATTTCATCATTTCGCAATTGGAATGAAAAGAAGGAAAGAAAGAAGATACGAAATAAAGAAGTAAGGAAAGGGGGAAAGAAAGAAGGTAAAAAAGAAAGAAAGCAAGAAAGAAAGAAAGAGAGAACGAACGAAAGAACGAAATTATACACTTTATTATTGTAATACAAGGAACATGTCACCAACTGTGTACAGAGGAATATTTCACTACTCCCGAACGGTGATCACAAAAACAAGCAGAAAAGAGATTTCACTGTTCTCTGTTAACATCGAAACATACACACAAGAAGAGAAAGAACAGCATATGTGTATTCCAGTCAGCTCCGCCATTCGTTACGATAATGAATGATTATCATGCTTAGTACCCTATTCCCGCTTACCAAACAAAGATAAATATTGGCTCAGGACTGTGGAGATAACTGTCTTGCTTTTTATTTCATGAAATGACGACGGGGTGTATTTCATTTTCCATTAAGAGGGTCCGTAACAATTCTACCAAGTGAGGCATCAACTCTGAGCATGCGTAATTCTTTTTAGCACTTTGTGAAGGGAATAAACTCTCCTCAGTTTTTTTCGAGATAGTAGGAACTGCTGATTCTGGAAAATCTGAGATAACACGGTGTGAAGCTGGATGAACACTGCAGGCCAAGCAGCATCAGTAGAGCAAGAAAACTCCACGTTTCAGATCGGGACCTTTCGCAGAAGGTTTTCTGAAGAAGTGTACCGACCCGCAACGGCAATCTTTCCTGCTCCTCTGATGCTGCTCGGCCTGCTGTGTTCATCCAGCTTCACACCGTGATACCCCTTCAGTTTTTAGTTTTTTTTTCTTCACAGTTTAAGTTTACTACTTAAAAAAATTCAAAATTAGTGTCTTATATTCTCAGCCACATTGTTATCAAAAGCCAACAGAACGGTGTTTTGGTGTGTCTTATTTTGCCATTTCAATCATTCAGTTGGAGCAGTGAAAGGACACATCAGCATTTTTTTCAGATCCTCTTCTTCCTTGTTCAGGGCAACAGTATAGTTAATGATATTGTTTCAGATTATATGGTGGTTGTTGGATATATCTTGAGGGATGTACTGCGGGTCTTTGAAGTTCAGGCTGCTGATGTAACCCTTATGTGAAATCAATCGATAAAGCAAATGACGAAAATAGGTTGTCCACTGGAGGAGGAAGCTGAGTTAGATAACGAACGTCAGGGCTACGGACTTCTCGCGGTTCATAAATTCAGGATCTTCACCATTTTCAGTTCCCCACAGCCTCCTAGCCAAATAGATGTATCTGATACTCACAGCATTGAACACAGGGCAGGTGATTTGTGGAAAGTGGGCATGATATTTCAGAGCTAGGGTACCCGAATAGGCTGTATATTGACTGATAACTGAAATAGCAAAGGGCGTTCTTGACACAGCTCAGAGCACTGGCCAATGCTAAGACCGGCAATGCAATTTTCTTGGCGCAATATCTGGTATCCAGCTTCTAGTATGAGATGGCCACATTACGGTGGGTTGTGAAAGCCAGCGAAGGATGAAACATAACTTTTAGGTGATGCAACACTTTACCTGCAGTTCCAAGAATCTAGCCTACTGTATTCGTTGCTCACAATGTGGTCTCCTCTACGTTGGGAAAATCAAGCAGAGACTTGACGACCACTTCACAGAACATCTACATTCTGCTTGCAAAACAGACCCTGAACTAGCTGTTGCCTGCCACCTCAATGCACCACCTTGCTCCCAACTTTTCTGTCTCTGGCTTGCTACAGTGTACCAGTGAATCCCAGCTCAAGCTGGAGGAACCACACCTCATTGTCCTCTTGGGGACCATACAGCCCTCCGGCCTCAAAAATGTTGAGTTCAATAATTTTAGATTATGTATTCTCCTGTATCCAAGCCACACACCACCCCACACACCAGAACTCGTTACCACATCGCCTGCCGCGACACACCCGCTGTTGTGAGTAACGAACAGTACACATGAACAACTATTCACTCTCCCAGCCTGATCGTGACAAACTCCTTTCTCTGTGCAATTGCTCTCTCTCTCTCTCTCCCTCTGTGTGTGTGTGTGTGTGTGTGTGTGTGTGTGTGTGTGTGTGTCTGTCTGTCTGTCTGTCTGTCTGTCTGTCTCTCTGTCTGTCTGTCTATCTGTCTGTCCCCACCCCGCTCTCTTTTGTTTCTATCCTATTCTTTGTTTTTTACCCGACCCATCTCCCTATTTACTTCATGTAAACTGGTGTTTTCCCAGCTACTATCAGCTCTAATGAAGGGTCACCGGACCCGAAATGTTAACTTTTTTTGTCCTCCTTGAATGCGGCCAGACCTGCTGAGCCGTTCCAGCAACTTTGTATTTATTTTATTCCTGATTTAGAGTACGCAGTTCATTTGGGTTTTTTTTTACTCAAGGAACACATGTCCTCAACAATGTTCAGGAGGCTTGCGGCCTTCATGGAAACGTTCCCAGATTCAAAAGGTTTTGGGACTGCTCTGCAGATGAGAGCAACACCTCTAAGGTTGCCGCGACTTGCCTCAAAGGCATTTTGGTCATGACACGTGCTGCCCACACAAGGGGACTACTCTTGAACATGTACAACATCCTGTTCCGATCATGTGTTGATTTCCTCTAAAAAGTTGCAGATCCAGTCTAGCAGCAATGTTCTTGATGACTTGCCAAGCTTGGGTATAAGTGCTGCCAGTCGGCCACGCGCTGCAGTGGGCATTGAACTTCTGCACCCAGAATATAATCTAAACCCTTGTCATCCTGATTGGCTCCTGGAAATGCTATTCAACATGGAGGAGAGCTGCTTCATCAGAGGCTGGTGGTTGGGGTGTGGGCGGACATTACGGGAGGGGTATAGGTACTGCTGACAGTATCTGGTAACCTTTAGATTTTTATCTCCCGAGCGTTTGGCCTGATGAAATGAGACTTCAGTGGATGAAGGCACTCGCGGAGTGGTTTGTAAAATGATCACAAAAGGGGTCATTATTTTTGAGGAGCGTTGATGATGGATTTATTGGAGGCATGGACAGAACGAGAAGCGATGGAACTTTTAGCGATAAAAGAAACACGGGGTATCCTCAGCAGTTTAGCAGCATTTGTGTCGAGGGACTAGAGATGTGTATCATGGAAGTTATCACTCTGAAGTTGAAGTCGCCACCAGTAAAACCCCCACCTCTCTCTCTCTCTCTCTCCCTCCCTCTCAAACTCTCTCCAATGTGAGGGTAGCTCTGCATTTATCTGGGTCTATAAAGATTTCTCTTCCACGGAGAGGGAGAGCATTTTGAAAAGAACGCATTGTATGTGTAACATTAAAATGACCTGCCGAAGTAACTGTAACGCCCAGCTGATTCGTTTGATTTTATGCAGATTATTCAATCCCTGCTTTCAGACCGATGTGTGATTCGCACCAAAGTCTAATCGTTTTTGAGATAATGTGAGCTATGTTCTCTCTCAGCTGGGTAGTTCAGTTAGTGAAGCACTTACCTCATACAGAGCAGTTAAACATCTGCCCTCCGTGTGGTCTCACTTCCGTGTCAATACAGTGGTTGAATGGGCTAACTCGCACAGATTAGATTAATGGTTTCTACCCAGTGTAACTCACAGGTGTACTGAGAGTTGAGATAATCCCCTGTAATTAGTTCCACAGAGAGACAATCATAAAGATCTCTCCTCAGTATGAAAAAAAAAATGGTGGGACCTCAGGTTCGAGGTGTTTTTTGCAGCAGTTTTCACAGTTTGGACATTTAAATTGTCACTCATCAATGTGAGCATGTTGATTGGACATCAAGTCCCTATGAAAAAATCGCTTCCATCACAGTTTGGGCATTTGATCGGTCTCTCCTCCATGTATGTATGTTGACTGTTCGTCAGGACCCCAGACGTTTTATGACATTTCCACATTCTGGACATTTAAAATGTCTCCCATTAATGTGAGCGAGTTGAAGGTTTGTCAAGTCTGAACATTTGAAAAGCCTTGATAGCAGTGCTGTCCAATTGACTTTTTACGACATTTCCCGCAGTCCAAACTTTGAAATGGTGTTTCAGGAATGCAGATGACTGAAGGAATCCTTCCCCACACACTGAGTAGCTTAATGAACTGTTCCTGGTAATTCAGTGTGAATTAATTCCCAGCTGAGACAGGGAAATGAATTCCTCTCCGCAATCCAAATATTTCTGCATTTTCCGCCCAGTTTGACTGCCAACAAATAGGGTTTAGCTGGACAGAAACTATGGAGATGTGGGGATTGTGGAGAGGAGTTCATTTCCCTGCCTCAGCTCGGAATTCAATGACGCAGTTACGCTGTAAGGCCTTCTCCGAACACAACACATGTACTTTCTCTCCACTGTGATTCTGGTATTTTCCTTCCATGTTAAAAATCTAATGACATGTTGTTTGTGATAACTTGTGTGACTCCATCAGACTAATTTGTCACGGTTAGTTTGTAAATCTTCCCCTTCTAATATTCTGTGAAATCAAAGTCAAACAAAAAAGAAGAATAAAAGAAAAAGAGTGGGAGGGGGAATTAATTACAAGACTCTGGCTTCGATGTGAAGACAGAGAGCCGAAGGCAGGGACTGAACAAGAGAGATTCTAGACACCTAAAAGTTCACCAGAACCTTTTCAGAATCCTCCAAACTTTCAGTCTCCACCAAAAAGAAGGAAAAGTGGAGCAGGTGGATGTGAATACTAGCAACTCCTAGATTAGATTAGGCAGATAAACAGCAGCTGTTAACATGAGCTGATATTCAATAGACATAGATTTAAGCTATTGGGCGAATGGTGGATATAAGAAAGGAACCATGTGTTGCTTTTTTCAATTCTTCAAAACTTACTTTCAAAGGCCAACAATATCCAATGTTGATTGAATAATGATTTGTGACACTGTCAGATCTTGATGTATTGTTTGGTTTGAGTTTCCAAAAAGCAAATCCTCTTTAAATATCCTAAAAAATAAATTCGTTAGTTCAGGATAAAAATTCGGAAGAGATAAACATTTGTCTTATTCAAACTGTGTCTAAAGGTTCCCTTCGTCACCCCTGTAAAAGCAATTTACAATCTAGGTCCCTTTAAGTCCAAAAGAACGAGATTCACAAGATGTTTCCCCTGGCACGAGGCTAATGCACATGTGCTCTGCTGCCATCCTGCATCAAAGAAGTTGGAGGTTACCTTGTTCCAATTGCTGAGAAGAAGCCTCGTGTTGCCAGGTTTTGTGTCCCGGGGAAGATGGATTCTTTATTCAGCGTCTTCTAAAATACGAATCTCAATTTTAATTCTTACTGGGTTTTCGACGAATTTTCACACACTTACTGCAGCAGACTATGAAAAGTGCATTTTCAACGTTGTTTGAAATTGCATTTGTTGAATCAGCAAGAACACCATCATGTCATTTTCTCCACAGGCTGTGGCTGAGTTGTTTGTGTCTCAAATTCTACATCGGGCTTCCCCTGCCACAAATATAAGTATACGATTCAGCTCATCAGAGTAATGTTCCGGTTCGACAGGGGGAACGACGTGAAGCAGATTTTTCCCGATGAATGATGGGAATCTATGTGTGTGTAACAGGAAAAGGGAATCAACCGAATTCTCCCTTCCTTTACTTCAAACAGTCTCTGGTTTGATGGGGGAAAAAAAGAGAACTAAAGCCCTTGCAGTCTGAGAAATGTTTTGTGCTGACATCTGTCACTCTTGGGGGATGTCTGTGCAATTCCGTTTTTGTGGAAAATGAGGTTCTGTTCCCAGAAGGGGCGTGAAAATGCTTAGCAGTTTCAACTTTACCTCCATTTGTTGAGTCGTTTATGATTACAACTTCGCAGGGAATATGTCATCGAGATAATCCCTTGAGACGTCAGGCTGCGGGCCAAGTTCTGAAACAAGGCATTGCAACAGATCTTTTATTCATTCATGTAATGAGGGTGACGCTGGCTTGGACAGCATTTATTGCCCATCCTTATTGAACCAGATGGCAGTTATGAGTTAACTGCATTGCTGTTTATCTGGGGGCACATGGAGGCCAGACCAGGCAAGGGTCGTAATTTCCTTCTCGAAATGACATGACTGAGGCCAGACTGATTTCCCCCCAATAATCGGCACTGGATTCACGGTCATCACAAGACTCATATTCCAGATATTTATTGAATTAAAATTCTACCATCTGCTGTGGTGTGATTGCGATCCAGGTCCCCAGAGCATCATCTGGGCCTCCGGATTGACAGTCCAGAGATAATACGACTGGCCCATTGCATCCCCAGCAGACAGATGTTTGAAGACTGAAGTTGACACGGTGGTCAGAAAGACCTCTTTCTGTGCTTTTACAAACTAGCTGTGTCGACCATTCTGGAGGACAATCTTAACTCCGGTTCAATAAAAATAAAATAATTCTCTGTCAATAGGAAAGATGTAAGTGTGCTTTCCATTCGCCCCGGGAGTCTCGTCATTTACTTATGGCGCAATCACCCGTATGGCCTGATTTGATAGACAGTTGGGGATCAAGTTTTACTGTTCCTCACAATGACAACAGAAAAATCCGTAAATCTGTACCAACAATCTTCTCAATTCCTCTGATCTGTTAATATCCCCGAGTGTATCAGTGGAAAGGACTGAGCCCCTTCAATGAGGGAAGTTGTCCTGACTGTCACTGCTCCCGCAGGGACGTTCAGCCTTCGTTCTCGACTGATTCCAACTCTAAATGAGATTCACAAAACTAGTCACTGAGTCTTTCCACTTCCTGGATCTGGAGTGATTTGCACATTGGGTTTGGGAACCTGAGAGCTGACCACAAGCAGTTTGCTTGATTATTTCAACTTCACTTTCTCTGAGGATTCTGAGACGTTGATGATCATAGTCTCAGGGGCATTGACTGCACTGAGGCGTCAAGAATACCCAGCTTCATGGGAATCAGAAAACTTCGCTCAAAAGTGGAGAAAACTTGAACCATGTGGGATTTGAGCCAACAATCTGCTGGCTTGCAGTCAGCGGCATCATTGATTGCATTAGTACCTGGTGCACCTCCAGCTTAAATGTGCTGCAGATTTGTGGTGTGAACGGGGAAGAGAACATTCACAAGGTCAGAAAGCAGTAAACATAATACTGGTCACTGCTGCATTTTAATGATCCCCGTTTTGTGAAGTGTTGAATTTCATTTGCAAATGAAACACGTTTGACCTCAGTTGGCCACTTCAGTGTCATCTCTCTCTACTGGAGCTTCCCATCATTTTATTTAAAGTCACTTAGATATTTCATAACCTATTCCAGTGAATCTATTTTCACAGCCTGAGTTATGGTTTTTTTTTTCGAGTCAAGGCCCCAAACAAATTCAGCGACAAACGTTTTGTCCTTTCTCGACTGGGATCTGGAATCAGACGAGTTGAATGATGCCTTTGTTAGAGGCACCCTTCACTGTAGCTCAGTACTGTTACCGTCGGCTTGTTTTGCACATTCCAACAGTACATTTCCTGAACATCAGATTATCACAGCTCCTCATTCTTCACACTGAAACACAGGGTGATGATACGAACCATTTCAAAGTATAGAAACTGGTGATGTTGGCTTTGACAGGATGAATATGCACAAGAGTGTGTCAAAGTAAGTTCGCAAGGGTCAGTTTCGGTATCGTTGTTGTTACTGATTCAGATTCTGAATTTACATCACCCATGTCTGGACACAACCCCAAGTCAAGAAATGAAAATTGTCTGTGAATTATCGAGACAGAAATGGATTTTTCATTACAAACAGAACAGCCATCCTGTATCTGTAGGATTCAGTCAAATGAGAGATTACTTCCATCGCGAAGGACAACGACAGTGGATGTACAGGACAACATCATCCACCAAAGCCCTTGAAGCCAGTCACCTTAAGTGCCAATGAGTCAAAATCCTGAAACTCCGACCTTAGGAGTATCAACATCATACCTACAGAACAAGGATTTCAAGTGTTCAAGAGAGCCACTCACCATCTCCATATCTAGGGTAATTCGGGAAAAGCAATATATCGAATCCCAGTGAGCAGCTTCCATAACGCAGGAACTAATTTTCAGAAGTTGCAGTTTCCAATCAGAGACTTGTCGTTGCACGAAGTTAAGAGTCGAAGTGAGGAAGTGAAATAAAAGTGAAAGGCAATGATGACTGGGAGGCATGGAGCAGGAAGTGAGCATGGGTCTGGCGCAGCAAGGCTCAATGTTGGTGCTGGCTGGTCTGAATTTGCTGCACACTTTAGATACTGGCTCATGTGTCACTCTTGGTCAATTCAACGCAATGGCCTCGTTTTTGTTGTGAGGTCATATTTAGCTTAGGAGCACAGTTAAATGGTCCTCAACAGAATGAAGAAGTCCCCTTCAAACCGTTGGGTGGAGATGAAAATGTCCGTTTTATGAAAATTACAAAAATAATTGTTTTCTTTTGCGCATTTTCAGTGTGGAATAATCATTTGGCAGCTGTCCACAAAAGCAAGAGTTTTGAAAATCTTGCTGAGTAAGATGGACGCAAAACAAAAAATACATGACGATACTGTGAACGAGTGGTGAGGGAAAAGGGCAAATGGCTCGACCCAGACCAATGGCATTCTGACGTGGTTGATTCAGGCCTTTGCTGCAGAAACAGGAAACCCTGGGTTCAAGCACTCAACAGTATCCATACCTTAAATTAAAGAATATTTGTGCAAGCTTCTCTCAAATGCCCTGTTCAGCAGATTTTGTGACGTTGAACAAAGCATCTATTGACTAAATGTGCTTCCTGTGATTGAATTAAACCTGTTATTATTCTCATCCTTGTTGCCGAGAAATGCCCCCCATCAAATGCCCATTGTTACTTTGTGAACAATAACAATTGATTGATTTTTTAAACCTCTGTTTCACAAACCCTGTGCTCATATTGTTTCTTGTTCATTGCCAGTTTGATATAAATACGAGATGAGGCAGGATATAATGCAGAGTGACTGAATAATACAATTGTAATGGCATACAATATAAACTTGCCATCCCCTTTCTCTGCCATCATCCTTCATTATTTTGCACAAACAGTGAGGATTTTTCAATAAATTTTGCAATACTTGTGGATTATTTTCCTGATGGTGATAAATTCTATTTAGAATTGACAAGATTCACAATCCATTGAGGAAGTAATGCCTCCACACATCAGACCGAAGTAATAGGCATGTTATATGTAGAAAGTGAAACCAATTCTCACCCACTCCAGGCAGGGGGTAAAAACCTCTGAACAGCTCCACTCACAGATGAATCTCAAGTTTCAGACTATTGAAAGAACAAAAATGGACCATGACCGAGAAGGACAGTGAGACAGAGAGAATAAAGGAGGGTGAGGTGGATTCACTGATATCACGAGGCACAATGAGAGACATGAAGTGCGATAGGTACTGGAGAGACCAATTCTCCATTCGACACGCCTGTTCAGTGACAGAAAGAAATAATTGGAGCACAGAAATTCACGACCTTACGTGAAATGCCGGAGTATTAGAGCCTCTCTTAAGTTGGTAAAATTGAAAATCGTAATCTGATGAGAGAGTTGAGAGAGTGTTTGATGAAAAGGAAATTGCTGAATCTATAGATAAACTTGATTTATTTTTGCCACTGCAGAATTTTAATGGGGAGTTGCACAACTAAATTTATACTGAAGAAGGGGCCCTGGATATGAAATATTAGCTCTGTTTTCTGTCCACAGATGCTGCCATCGTGCTGAGGTTCACCAGCAAATTCAGTTTTTGCTTCAGATTTGCAGCATCCACAGTTCTTTATTTTGTATTAACCTGTATAAAGTTTGGGATGACAGATATAATTTTGACGTCTCCACAGCTTGTTTCCCGTTTCTGAAATCATTCATAAATTGTATATTTCTGTTAAATTAGCAGAATCCTGACAACTTAACCTACATGGATCAGTTTCTGCCCCACATGCATATCTCCATTTCAACACATTTTTCTCACATTGGAAAAGAGGCTTCAGATCATCGTGTTACTGCCGGTCATCAAACATCCAACTGTTCTAGTCACAGTTTTCAGCACTTGTCCCATTGCCCTGTATGTTCTGATGTTTCAAATGTTCTCCTAAATGATATTTTCACTGAGACGCTTTCATCTGGAACGACATAATGAATGTGACTGGAACTTCAGGTGGTCAATCTGTGTTAGCTTTCCCTGAGGAAAGTGATCCTCATTTCTCTCACAGAGGGAGACACACAGACACGCTCTTCGTGAATGACAGAGGGATCAGGACGAGGCCCAATCCCAGCACTTCACATCTGCCCGAAGTGGCAGGTTAGATCACTCGAATATTTGAAGGGTTTACGGGCATTCTCCTTACTCAGTGGAGGCATATATGGAAAGGGCATGGAAGTTATTTTGGAGCTGCACAGAACGATTGTTAGACCAGACAGTGAAGCTCACAACCATTGGAAACTACAGAATGGCCACTTGAAATATCATCACCTTGAAGGAGGTGAATCTAGTCCTTGAAAATGGGGCCAATGTAGAATTAGTGCCGTTTTCATTGTGCAGTCTCATTGGGCAGAAGGGCTTCTTGCGTACTGATGATTGTATGATTTAATGTACAATGTCCAGTTCTATTCAATTTTGCGGACTTACACATCAAATGGGCTCAATTATGTTTTAAAGAGCTGTTGTGTTGTCTTGAGCACACAATAGTTCAGACAGATTGTTTAAATTAAATTTTCGTGAAATGTGCAATTTTCTGTAAAGAACTCACATTCACAATCCTCCCCGACACCCACCTCGTCTCCACCTCAGCTTTACATTAACACATGCTGGTCTCTATTCTTCTCACGTTGTGAGCTAAGCTGTGTGTGAAGTTCATTTGCCGCTCCATACCACATCTCCAGCACTGCTGATAACTCCAGACACATGTCAGCATTTTTAAACTTTACATTACCACGTTTTCCCACCGTCTTCTGAGTGGACGTCACTGAGAATGTCAGCTATTCCAGAGTGCCTGTGGTATTTAACTGGATCTGAAGCTCTTGAGATTGCTCAAGCTCGCAACAACTTAAGTGGTTATCACTGGGAGCTTTTATGCGATAAATTGTTTGACACTTGCCCTCAGGATTTCTTTTTTGTTTCTTTTCAGAGATGAAGAAATGCTGCACAGGCTCTGTATCTGTCTGCTCGTGTTCAAGTCCTGCAGAAGAAAGAAGAACCATCACAGATCAAGATGTCCTTCTGCTTGTCATCTTCACTCAATGTAACGTGAAGCACAAATGGGCATTATTCGCCTCAGCTTGGAGCTCAATATTATTCTCCACAGTGATGATTGACATTGTCAGATGAATCATAACACTGATCTCGTTAAAACATCTATCAAATAGATTTTTGGGATTATAACATCACTTATCACTTCTGATATTAACTTCCATTCCTGCACAGTATGTCCAGTCATTCTGCCCCGAAGTATCTGTATCCATGGACAACCTCGACAATCACACAGAAGCAGGTGTGAGTGAGCCAAATCAAACTGTATTCTATCTCTTCCATTTAATGATATTTTATTGTTCCATTGATGCTACTCACGTCTCCTAACTGACATAAACCCCAAGCCTCAACATTTTATGTTCACAGGATTATTATAATCACAATTCTGCATGCACACACAAAACAAAAAAAAACTGAAAGAAAGAGTCTCTTACGTCATCATTACCACTTTGTCCACCTCTCCTACTGATGTCAGGGACACATGTGAAGAACACAACAACAATCAGTGTCTTCATTCCATGCCAGACAGATCGGGAAAACCTACGTTGTTTAGAAGCAACTGCAAGGCATTGTTGTCGTCCTGGAGGATGGGTGAAAAGGCTTATTGCTTCATTTTGTAATTTTGCATGGGGACACGCGAGGCTATTGGTTTTAATGGAAATGTGTATCAAGCTTTCCCAGTTGGAACGCTGGGATTTGAAAATTGCATTAAATAGCACGAAAATTCAGCCGCACTATCAAATGGAGTGTTCCTGTTTCAAACTCATGTGTCGAATATACATCAAAAGAATGGAAGCATGTTCCCGGCAAATTGACTTTCTTCATGGTAAGATTCCTAAAGCCAGGCCACGAGAGATGCGCCAAAAGTCTCACTTCAAGAATGCTTAAGAATGATAGAAACAGCCTGCATATTGACTGTACGTGGGAGAGGTCTTTAGTGATGGAGACAAATGGTACGTTTCCGTTGCTTTCGCATGAACCGTGACAATGACCAGACAGCAGGTTTAGATGCCAAAACAGAGGTAAATAACTCATAACTGGCATTCTGCAGCATTAAAGGAGTTATTGGTGGGAGAAACTGCCTCTTAAGAATCGATGACTTCAGGAAGCATATAAGTTCCATTGCATGAAGTGGAGCAATCTGAGCACTTGAGCACTTTAAATCGACCTGAGCATGCTTTTCGCCTCAGACAACGAAATTAGCTTGCAGAAAGAATTATGGTCTTCAAGTGACCACAGACAAAGGCATAGACATACAGACATATCTACACACTGAATAACAATCATACATGCACAAACAAACATGGAACAAAACGACATCTTGTGTTAAGAATGAAGGAGAAAAAACGCTCTTCAAACAACAAATCTTTACTCCCTGGAGCAGAATCAAATTTGCTGGAGAAACATTGCAGGACGAGCAGCATCTGGTAACGATAAAAGGAGTCAACACTTCGGGTCCGGTGACCCTTCCTCAGAACTGTTGGAAAACGGGTATTTAAGTGCAGGAAGTAGAGACGTTGGTCGGTTAGGGAGAAAACGAGAGCATAAAAACCAAAGAGAGAAAAGGCAGTTGGACAGACAAAGGTGTTGCTCACGATCAGCCTTGGACGGTGAATGTCTTTCTGGAGGCTCTTTGTCATTGAAATTTGAGAGATGGTGTCTCTACACTATCTTTCAAGAGGGGGATGAATTATGTTTTGCGTGAAAGAACAAAGCACTAATTATCGGCACACTTTTCTCTGAGCAATTTCCTCTCAAATGAGATGATCAAAAATACGTGTCAAGCAGTTGATATTTTTTGCGCAATGGTGCCTTTGGTGTGGGATTAAATAACCTTTTCTATTTTCAGTAATTTGCGAAGTCAAATCTGGGAACACCAGTTCATGGCGATGAACTGGAGCAACAGCAAAATTGTGTTCTCTGTCGATCAACATCATTTTTCTGTTGTTGGTATTTTGAAGGGAGATGCAATGGCTGTGGTTCTCCAGTAGATGGAAGTGAAGGTTGATAGTGGATAATTCACTCAACATGATCAGACCTGTGAAGACACTCCACTGGAAAAGTTTAGCTAGATTACACGTTTTCATAAGGTCAACGGTCACTACCTTTGAATTTGTGGAAGAAAGCAATAAAAAGGGAAAGAAGGCACTGATGGAAGAAATTTATAGGGTGATGGAAATATATTTAAAGAAAGACAGAGAATATTCTGAAGACAACTACGCAGATTCAAAAAGGCATTACATTAATCATCGGCAAATTGAATCTTCACATGAATTGAAAAAAAAAGTCAGATTAGCAAAGCTAGTCATGAAAAAGAATTCATGGACTGCACATCATAGAGCATAGACCTTAAGACAGTGGAGCACAGCAAAGGGCCTGCGGCCCATGATGTTGTGCCAAACTTTTCACCCAAATCTAAGGTCAATCTAACCTCGACCATTATCTCAGGCTCTCACCCATAATTTAAACTAACAGCTGCTTAAATGCCCCTAACAATGCCAAACCACTACCCTCTCCAGCATAGCATTCAGCGCCCCTGCCATTCTCTGAGTTAAGCATCTATCTCTGACCTCTCCCCTATATCTACATCCACTCACTTTTCAACTACGCCCCCTCGAAATAGCTACGTCCACCCGAGGAAAAAGTGTCTTGTTGTCCACTTTACCTATACTGCTGATCATCTTGTACAGCTCTGACCTTCAGCGTTCCAAAGAGAAAAGCCCTACCTCTTCTCAAAATTTTCTTCAAAGGCCTTCCCACCATTCCAGGCAACATCCTGGTAAACCTCCTATGCACCTTTCCAACACTTCCACATCTTTCCTGTAATGAGGCAACCAGAACTGGACACAATATTCCAGACTTGTCCAGTCCAGGGTTTTGTTCAGCTGGAGCATAACATCACGGCTCTTGAACTCAATCCCACGAGTAACGAAAGGTAAGGCACCATAAGTCTTCTTAACAAAACTATCCACCTGGATGGCATCATTCAGGGAACTGTGACTATGAACCCCAAGATCCCTCAAACTCCTCCACACTGCTAAGAAACTGTCTGTTAACCCTGTTTTCTGGTTTCATGTTTGTCCTTCCAAAATTAATCACCTCACGCTTTTCAGGGTTAAACTTCATCTGCCACTTCTCAGTCCAGCTCTGCATCTTATCTATTTCCCTTTGTAACCTCGGACAGGCCCCCGCACTATTCACAACATGACACACGTTCATATCGTCCGTGAACTTAGTAATCCACTCTTCCACAACTACATCCAAATCATTTTCAAAAATCAAAAGTTAAAGAGGACAATGAACAGATCCTTGTGGTACACCACTCGAAACTGATCATTATGTGGACAATTTTCTATTCAATACCACCTTTGTGCTTTAAGGTTCAGCCAATTCTGAAACCAATCTGCCACATCTGACCTGTCCAATGCCTTTTTCACTTTCAGCATGAGCCTACCATAGGGAACCTTATATCCATGCATCCCACAGCAACTGCTCTCACTCCAATCACGTGTTTGGCCACCTCTTGAAGGAATTCAAGAAGGGTTCTAAGGCATGACCTACCCCTCACAAATCCATGCTGACTGTCACACATCAAACAGTGACTACCGATGTGATCATTCATACTAGGTCTCAGAGCCCTTTCCAATAATTTGCCCACCACTGAAGGAAGGCCAACTCATCTGTAATTTCTGGGGGTATCCCTATTTCCTTTTTTCAACAAGGGAATAATGTTTGCCTCTCACCAATCTTCCAGCACTTCACCTAGAGACAGTGAGACCGAAAAGAGCATCACCAAAGGCCCTCTGCTCTCTTCCCTCGCTTGCCATAGGTTCCTTGGATAAATTGCATCAGGACCAGGGAACTTGTCTATCTTCAAGTTCCTCAATATTCCCAGTACATCTTCCTTACTAACATCCATCTCCTGTCGCCGCCCAATGTGTTTCACACTGTTCTTCCCTACAACGAGCTCCCTCTCAATGGTGAAAACTGAAGAAAACTCTTGAGTAAGGACCTCTCCTGTCTCTTTAGACTCTGTGCACTAATTATTTTTACAATTGTTGATCGGCCCTACTGTTTCGCTGGTCATTCCTTTACTGCTTCTGTCCATGTAAAAAGGGTTCAAGTTATTCTTGAACCGTAACGCCAAGGTCTTCTCATGACCCTTTATTGCTTTCCTCTGATCTTTCTTCAGTTCCTTCCTGGCTAACTTTTATCCGTTGAGAGCCTTTTCCTCACTTTTTTTTTCCTATATATTATGTAAGCATCCTTCTTCCACTGAATCAGTCATTCGACCTCTCTTGAGAACCAAAGTCCGATTTCTCAACCGTATCCTCCCTGCCATCGATGGACAAACATATCACGCACACGCAGTGTGCATGCCTGAAACAATCTCCACATTTCAAAAGTGTTCTTCCGTGGCAGCGTCTGTTCCTATTTTATGTTTTTGATTTACGATAATTTCCCCAAAAATGCTCTCCTCCCAACGGGTCTAACACTTGGCCCAGTTGATTGCCAAGCACAAAATCCAAAGTGGTCTCTCCTTCTGTTTTTGTGCATCCACACTGTGTCAAGAATCCTCCCTGAATGCACTGGGCATAATCTGTTCCATCTAAATTATTACAACTAAAAAGTTTCCAATCAACAGTTGGAAATATGAAGTCAACCATAACTCCAATCCTGTGACTTTTGCCTCTTTCGAATATCTGCCTCCCAATTCTCTCCACCACTTCTTTGCAACTATTAAGGGGTCTGTAAATAAATTTTTAAAAAGTAACTGCTCCTTTCTTGTTCTGGTCCTCAACCCAAACTGATTCTGTCGCCCTATCATACTCCAATGCCTTTCAGGAGCTGCTATCTCTGCCCAAACCAACAACGCCACTCCCTGCTTCTCTTACCGGCCTCCCTATTTCTTTGATAGCATCTAAATCCTGGAGCTTCCAAAAACTATCCCTGACCCTGAGTTACCCAAGTTTCCATATTGGTCACATTATCGTAGTATCAAGTAGTGACCCATGCTCTAAGTTCTTCCGCCTTTTTTCTGAAACTTTGACCATTGAAGTATACACACTTCAAACCATCCCTATGTTAACACTTAAGCTCCATCGAACGTACATTTTTATTAACAAGATCACTCCTTGTTGTGTCTGTTGGAAGGCTGAATACCACATCCACTGACTCATAAATCCCGTTTCCCACCCCCTGCCAATCTAGCTTAACCATGCCATACGGCTTCAGCAAACTTCCCTCCCAGGATATTTGTGACCTTCCTGTTCAGGTGCAGACCATCCTTACAGTACGGGTCCCACCTTCCCCAGAATGTGGTACAATTAACCACATTATAGAAATCCTCCTTCCGACACAAACCCTATGGTAATCTTGTTAAGTTCCATTCTCTCCATATTCCTTACATCGTTATCACATGACACTGTTAATAACCCACAGATAGCTACCCTGTTTATTGCTGACATGAATATATAACCTAACTCTCTACAGTCATTTTTCACATTGTCAGTCCTTTTTTCTACCTTTGCTCGTTGGCAATGATGTGTACCATGACCGCTGGTTGCTTTCCGTCCCCCTTAACGATCTTGAAAACACGATAAAAGACGTCACAGACCCTGGCACCCAAGCGGCAACATATATTCTGTTTGTCTCGTTCGCATTCACAAAGCGGCTTGTCTTTGCCTCTTACTATTGAATTTCCCCTCAAAAATTGCTTTCCTATTCTACCCCCTTCCCTTCTGCGTTGCAAGTCCAGGCTCACTGCCAGAGACCTGTCCACTACGGCTGTTTGCGGGACAGATTCCTCCAACAATATGTTGTGCATCCAACCTGACAACTCGACATGTTGGATCTGGTAATGCAGAATGAGGCAATTTTAGTAAATAATGACAGATTCTATGATTAGGTGGGAACAACAAAATTTAGTATTCAGTTGGAGAGACAGAAATTTGTGTTGGATACAAGCGTACATCAGGATAATTATAAAGAAATGAGGGCAGAGCTGGCTGGAATGGACTTCAAACGAGTTTAGCAGCGAAGAATTATGATGAGCAATAGCATGCATTAAGATTTTCATATTTCATGGCTCAGAGAAAAGGTATATCCCAGTGAGATGGGAGAATTATAGGAAGGAGTCAAGTTATTATGGTTAAGGAGGGAAGTTAAAGACAGCAAAAAATGAATAAAAAGACATAACTTGAAATGTCATAAATATTATTGCTACAGAGAGTATTACGGAAGTTTAAAAAACTATCAAAGGGAAAGCAAAAAATTAATGAAGCGTGAGAAGGTAAACATTGAACGAAAAATTACAGGTAATATTGAAACGGACAGCAGAAACTTCCTTAAATGTATTGAAAGGAAAAGATAGGCCAAAATGAACAGAGCCTCCTCTTGAATGGAGCTGGGGATGAATGTTTAGGAACCATAATGAGACAGGCGAGTTGAAAAAATCCCGTGCATCTCACTTCACACTAGCATTCCAAAATGGCTAAATACGAAAGGGCAAAAATAAAAGGTGAAGAATACAACGCAGAAACTTTCACTGCGAAAAAGAGCAGATAAATCAATAGGACTAAATATAACTAATTACATTGCAACTAATGAGATCCGATTGAGGATTTTAAAAAAAGAATAAATAAGGGCAGAAGCGTTCAACATAGTGGATTTAACTATACGGCAATCATTTAAGTTTGGAAAAGTCCCTGATGATTGGATAACACCTTTATTAAAAAAAGACAACATAAAGGGTGAGTAAAGTCACTTTGCTGAACATCATTACTGGGGAAAATGTAACAACATTGCGTTTAAAAATTACATAGCATAATCAAGAGGACAGAAAAGAGTTTCATGAAATTGAAATTTCGCCTAATAAATAACATAGAAAGATGTGACAACGTAGAATACAAAATAAGGAGGGTTCAGTTCTTGCAATATGTGGAGATTTTCCAAAGACATTAGATATGGTGCCACACGTACGATAACTTAACCAGATAAGAGCCCATGGCTTTGGAGGTCGTGCAGTAGCCTGGACAGAGGATTGCCAAAATCAAAGCAGAAAGACACTTAGATGAAGAATTTTATTTTATAGGATGTCAACGTCTGACTAATGTAGCGTCACAAGAATCAGTGCAAGGTGCACAAATATTTGAAAGGTACAACAATGACTGAGTTGAGAAAAGTCAGTATGTTTTCGGTAAGTTTACAAATAAAACAAAAAAATCAGAAAAGCTAAATGGTGAATATGGCACAAAAAAGCTGAGGGACATAGACAGGACGTGACAGTCAGCACAAAGTTTTCAAAAAATAAACTTGGCATATTAATGCAGAAGAGATGAAAAGAATGAGAATAAATGGAAAAGTTGAGGTTATGCAGTTTGAGAGCAAAAATATAGCAGTTAAATATTAGTTAAATAAAAATAAATTGAGAAATCAACACAACAGATTTGCGTGTGCTCGTCCTTAAATCACAAGAAAATCTAACTTTTTTAAATTTAACAATCACTTATAAGGAAGGCGAAATTAGTGTTAGGCTTTATTTCCTATCTAATGTAACTTTGAGCGTAGGAGTAGAAGGATAGGGCATATGATTGTGTGGCTCACGATGTCTTGCAGGGGACAAGTTTTGACTTTTTGGACCGTTGGGATCTCTTCAGTGGTACAAATGATCTGTGTAAGAGGGAAGGTTACCAGCCGAAATGGAAGACAACCAATATCCTTGAAGCGGTATGGGCTTACACTGTTTGTGATGCTTTATTTTAGTTGAGGGAATGGTATGGCAGTGGTGGGAACCAAAGCGATAGGAAGAAAAGAGTAAGTCTGAAACCAATACAGTAGATAATATGAGCAATTGAATAGTCAATAACGACAAGGCATTGACAAAGACAAAGTAAGACGAATTAATGAAACCATTGTTATTTGAAAGCAACAGGACTGACAGAGAATACAGATAGGCTTAAGGTATTTTCGGGAAGATTGCAATTAGAAAAACTGCGTCAGAGATGGACAGGACTGGCAGTTGATGTTCCAGGTGTACGGCTATAGGAAGGAGACAATGGGAAGCATGTCAGAAGGGGGAGTGGCGCTTTTATTTTGTGAGAACGTTACAGTTATACAAAGTGGATGTATTGCTGTGAAACCGGCTCGTGAAGTGATGTGGGTCAATTTTAAAATGAGAGAAGGATGATCATCTTATTTGGTGTGTGTTAGAGGCCTCCCAACAGTGTGTGGGAAAATCAGAAGCAAATATGCGAGTAGATCTCGGATATCTGGAAGAAAAATAGCATAATGGGAGAGGGTTTTAACTTTCCAAACACAGAATGAGACTGTCACACAGTTGAGAGCTTGGACGTGGAGGAAAGTGACACTATTCACAAGAAAACGTTCTTATTCAATATGTGGTTGTACCAACTGGAGATTTTTTTCCTTGACGTTCTGTTTCGAAGTAATGCAGGGCAATTGACTAAAGTCTATGTGGAGGGTAACACTTGGGCTAGTGACTATAATTATATCAGTTTTAAAAGAATTAGGGGAAACGAGAGAACTGCGCAAAAATAATATTCTGAATTAGAGTAAGGACAATTTTGATAGTTTGAGTCAGGAGCTGTGCGAAATTGATTGAGAGAAGATATTCAAATTTAAAGGAATGTTTGGGAAGTCGGAGAACTTTAAGGATGAGATAACGGCAGTTCAGCTCCAGGACGTACCTATTTGTGCAAAGGGTAAGGCTGTTCGAGTAGGGAATGCTGTCTGAGTAGAGAATTTGTGTCTCTAGCAGACTAAATGAAGGCAATCATGAGGTATGGATAGCTTGGATCGAGTGTATATTGAGAAGAGTGTAATTGCAGAAATAGTATACCTGAGAGGCATCGTAGTAGGGCAAAGGTGGACATTAGACAGAATGGTAAATGAAGATAATGAGAATCTCAGTGTTTCTTTGATTGCATTACGGGCAATTCAGTGACTCGGGTAAAAATGGAGACCCTTAAAGATCAACGTGGCCGTCTATGCGTGGAACCAAGGGAGATGGGTGAGGTTCTACACAAATATATTGGGTCGGATTTTACTGTGGAGAGAGGAGTGGAATCTCGGGAGCTGGGAAACTAGGGAAATGATAACGTGCTCCGGAGAGCTTAATCTGAATATGGGGAAGAGATTTCGAGGCCCTTTACTGAGATATTCATACCATCGACAGCCACAGGTGAGGTGCAGGAAGACCGGAGTGTGGCTTATGTTGTGCTACTATTTAAATAGGAAAGACAAGATGAAAAATCTAAGGAACTACAGATTGGTGAGCCTGAAGACAGCAATGGGTGAGTTGTTGGATTCTGAGGGATGGGATTTGCATGCATCTGGTATAGCCAAAACTGATGAGAGATAGTCATCATGATATTTGGGTGGAAAATCTTGCCCCATAATATTGATTCAGTTTATTGTGGAGGTGACAAAATGCATTCACGGAGCAGAGCAGTGGATTGTGTTTACTTGGACTTTCATAAAACCTTTGACAAAATTCCGCTCAGTAGACCTAATCGTTATGTTATGGATTCAGTCTAAGGTTGCCAATTTGGTATTAAATTCGCTTAATGGCAAAAGATAAACATGGTCGTGGAGATAACAAGGTGCAGAGTGGGATGAACACAGCAGGCCAAGCAGCATAAGAAGAGCAGGAAGTCTGATTTTTCGGGTCTCGACACGTCATTGGAGGGTTGTTTTTCGGAATGGAAGTGTGTAACAAGAGGTGTACAATAGGGTTCAGTTCTGAGTCCTCTTTTGTTCATCATGAATATAAAAGACTTAGATGAAAATATAGAAGGCATGATTAGTATGTTTGCGGTTGACACCAAAATTGGTCTTACAAATGACAGTGAAACAAAATCCATGATGACAAAAATATCTTGATTAATTGGGTCGGTGGACTGAGGAGTGGAAACCAGACTTTAAACAGGTAAATGACTTCATGTTTAGGAGGCAACGGTCGGACGGTGCTGTCGAGGTCTACAAGGCAGCCAGAAAGGAATCGAAGAATGCACTTATGAGAGTTTCAACCATGTACAAGATAACATTGACAAGTAGGATCAAGGAAAACCAAAAGGATTTCTCCGTTAATATCAGGAAGAAGAAAATCGGCAGAATGAGGGTCAGGTCATTCAGGGATAGTGGTGTGAAACTTTGCATGGAGGCACCTGGAGGTGGTCGAGGTTCTTAATGAGTATTTTGCTTCAGTATTTACCACTGAGTGGGGCGTTGAAGTTTGTGAATATCGCATGAAACAGGCAGATATGCTCGAAGAGGGTGATGTTAGGAAGGAGGATGTGCTGGAAGTTTCGCAACACATGAGCACAGATAAGTCTCCTGGGGCAGAAGGGATATAACCAAAGGTATATACAGCAAGCAAGGGAAGCGATTGCTGCCCTTTTGACAATGATCTTCGCATCCTAACTATCCACTAGACCAGTGCCACATGATTGGTGGGTGGCAAATGTCATTCCCTTGCTCAACAAAGGGAATGGGGATAAATCTGGAAATTACAGACCGGCCAGGCTTCTTTTTGTGGTAGGCAATTTATTGGAGAAGAATCTCAGAGATAGTATTTATGGATATTTGGAAAATCACAATTCGATTACATGTGGTCAACATGGCTTTGTGAGGGGCACGCGGTGCCTGAAAAACTTTATTGAATAATTTGTGGATGTGAAAAAAAAGACATTGATGAAGGTAGAGCAATGGATGTGGTGTATATGGATTTTGGCAAGGCATTTGGCAATATTCCTAATGGTAGGCTCATTCAGAGAGTAAGGAGGCAGGGGTTTCAGGAGCATCTGTTTGGCTGGATACAAAACTAGCTGTCCAAGAGACGACAGAATATTTTAGTAGATGGAAAGTATTCAGCCTGGAGCTCGGTGACCAATGGTGTCCCCCAGGGATCTGTTCTGGGAGACCTGCTCTTTGTGATCATTACAAATGGCTTGGATGAGGAAGTGGAAGGATGGCTGAATACGTTTGCCGATGACACGAAGGTTGGTGGGCTGTGGAATGCATGGAGGACTGTTGTCGTTGCAACGGGACATTGACAGAATGCAGAGCTGGGCAAAGAAATGGTAGATGGAATTCAAACCAGTAAAGTGTGAAGTAATTCATTTTGGAAGATAGAATTTAACTGCAGATTACAAGCATAATGACCGGATTCTCAGCGGTGTGGAGGAACAGAGGGATATTGGGGCCAACGGCCATTGATCCCTCAAAGTTGCTTTTAAATTGATAGGGTTGCAAAGAAGGTGCGTGATGTACTCGTGTTCATTGGCAGTGGGCTAGTGTTCAAGAAATGTTAGGTCATGCTGCATCTCTGTAAAGTTCTGTTTGGACACCATTTGGAGTATTGTGTTCAGTTCAGGTCCACCGCAGCACTGGTGAGATGTGGAATATTTAGAGAGGGTGCAGAGGAGGCTTACCAGGATGCTGCCAGGACTGGAGGGCAGATCTTATGATGAAAGGTTGAGGGTGCAAGGGCTTTTTTTCCATTGAAGTGAAGAAGTGCGAGAGGTGACTTAATAGAGCTGTACAAGATGATGGGATGCACAGATAGACTGGATAGTCAGAGACATTTTATTTTTCAAATGGCGAAAATGATGATTATGAGGGGACATAATTTTAAGGCGATTGGAGGAAGGTAAGAAAGACATCAGAGGTAATTTCTCAAATGGAGAGTGAGGAGCATGGAGAATTTGCTTCCAACAGTGGTAGTGGAGTCAGACACTCTGGAAACTTTTGACCCCCACTTGTATAGGTGCATACAGGAGAATAAAATGGAGGGTATGCAGAGTAGATTGATCTTAGTGGTATTACAGGTCGCCACAACATCATGGGCTGAAGAGCCTGTCACAGCTGTTCTATGTTCCATGTTCATTTTATTTCAATGTGATGTGTTGTGCTTTCGTAAAACAACTGAGTCATGACATGTTTTGAGTGACACTGGTGCTTTATGTCGTATTTTAGTACCAAGAGACTTATTCTTTGAAGTTTGTTTCACATGTTGTCGGAATGGTTTAGAAGGCGTTAAGCATGCATACCTTCATTTCTCAGACTGTTGAATATCAGAGTCACAATCCGATATTGAGTTTCTGCAGGAGATTGATGAGGACCCTTCTGCCGGACTGTATCCAGCTCTAGTCGCCCTATTATAGGAAGTATGTTATCAAGCTGGAGAGGATGCAGAAATGATTTATCAGGATATTGTGGGAACTGAAGATTTGAATTATAGGGAGAGACTGTATAAAGTCATAGATTGATTAAAAATGGACAACACAGAAGCAGACACTTCAGTCCAGTTCGTCTGTGCTGATCAAATATTCTAAATTAATCGAGTCTCTTTGCCAGCATTTCGCCGACATCCATTGAAACAGTCTTATTATCTCCCAATTCTGATACATTTTAACGGTTTCAATGACACCAGCTTCAATCACTTCCTCCAGCACTTCATTCTGTCCATGCACCACTTCTGCGGGTAAGAGTTGCTCCTTTTGTCGCTTCCAAATCTGTGTGCTCCGAACTGAAACTTACACCATTTGTTTTTTTTTTACACTCTGACAGCGGGGAAACGACGTTGGCTCTTCATGATACACATCTCCGTCATGCTTTAATAAACTTTTGTAAGTTCACCCCTCAGCCTCCGAAGTTCCACGGAAGATACACCCAGCCTATTCAGACTCTCCTTGTAGTTGAAACACTCCAAATTTGGCGACCTTCTTCTGACCCTCATGTGCGGTTCCGCACATAGATGGCCTTGCTGAACTTTAAGGTCCTAATGTCTCATCAGTTAATCTGGTGTCCTGAATGCATTTGTGAAATCACCCTGTATCCTCCTGAAAAACTTTTGCCAAAGCTATCTCATGCTCTGGAACTGCAGATTTTGATATAAGGAGGAGTTGAATAGATTGTGGCTTTTATCTCTCGACTGTAGATGTTTGAGGGGTGATCCTAAAGTTTGTTTTTTTTTAAATATATATCATGACCTGTATAGATAAGGTGAACAATAGGTATATTTTCCCTTTTTTGGTGTTCCAAGACCAATTTGCATATTTTTAAGGTTAGAGGATAAAGATTTAGAAACGAAACGAGGGCATTTTCTTTTACACAGAGATTGGTTCATTTGTGGAAAGAACTCCCAGAGGAAGTGGTCGATACTAGCACAGTTAAAAGATTTGGAAACATTTGGACGTGAACGTGAATCAGAAAGATTTGGACGGATATTGGCCAAGTGTCTGCACGTCTTTACATTGGAGTTATGGTCTTCAGGAATGGTCGGTCTGGCAAATTTGTTTCTGTGCTGTAAGGAGAAGAAGACATTTGGCACATTTGGCATCATTGGTCAGAACTTTAGTGCAGGAGTTGTGATGTCATGTTGCAACTTCATAGGACATTCATGTGGGCACTTTTGGAATACTTCATACAATTGTATTGGGAATTATATCGGGAGGGTTTTGTTAAAATAGTGGAATTTGAGAGAATGAAGCTAAGATTCGCATGGATGGTGCTGGAACTGGAGAATTTTTTCTGTCGGCAAGGGCTGAATAGACATTTTCTCTGCAGCATCGGAGGCTGAGAGATGACCTTATTGAAATTTATAAATCTCAAGGGGCTTTGATTGGTTGAATCTCCAAGGACTCCTTTTGGTGTGTGTGAGCCCAAAACTCGAGATTATTTGATTAAGGCGGGAGGGGAATTTTTAAAAAGGATCTACAGGGTATTTTTTTCAGGCAGAGGGTGCTGCGTCTGTGGAACGGGCTGTCAGAGGAAATGATGTAGATACATAGAATGACAACATTTACAATGAACCTGGATGGGTCTGTGAATGCGAAGAATTTCGAGGAATGTGGACCAAATGCTTCCAAGTCATACTAAGTTAGCTTGGGATCTCTACTCGGTGCAAATAAGTTAGACTGAAAGGCTTTCTCGGACAGTACAATTCTATGAAATTCTCCACCTTGTTAAAGCTACACAATCACCCGTCACAAAACAGATAGAATGCTCGGACCTGCTTTGGGCTTTGTGTCGAAGAGAAGATGCAGTCGAATGTGAGATAATCGGAGATAATGGGAACTGCAAATGCTGGAGAATCCAAGAAAACAAAGTGTGAAGCTCGGTGAACACACCAGGCCAAGCAGCATCTCAGGAGCACAGAAGCTGACGTTTCGGGCCTCGAGGTTTGATGAAGGGTCTCGGACCGAAACGTCAGCTTTTGTGCGCCTGAGATGCTGCTTGGCCTGCTGTGTTCATCCAGCTTCACACTTTGTTATTATGCGAGATAATCGGCATTTGATTCAGTTGAATGATCCCAAGAATGTAGGGACTGTCTTGTGAGTGAAGGTTGAGTATTTCAGGGCCGGTTCTCAACGCACTGTAGAATTTTGCATGGTGACGCATTGAAAGATGTATTACTTTGCAGGAACTGTATCGTTTTAGAAATATTATTTCCTTTTTGAGAGAGTTTAGGAGCAAAGGATATGGTTTCTGAATTAGAGGTCACAAATTTAAGGCAGACGAGAATTTCTTCTCCATAAATGCCTTGAATCTGTGGAATTCTGTATCAGAGAAGAATGTTGTGGTTGGTTTGTAATATATTTTCAAAGGCGAAAAGAACAGATTTTTAATTGGTGATGGAATCAACGCTCGCGAGGACAAGGCTGAAATGTGGAGGTGAGGATTGAATATTCAAACATGATGTCATTGAATGGAAGAACAATCTCCATCGGTAGAGTGTTTACTTCTGGTTCCAATTCTTCTGGCATTACAAGTGACATTTGCTCTAAGTTGGTCAGTGAGAATTAGTATACACCTCTTCAATATTTACCCTGAGATTCATGTTTTACAAGAACAGCCCACGCTCTTCACGCTCATTTCCTCGTGAAAAAACCTCTCCGTAATATCGTCCGTAGATATTCACTCTCCACTTTGGTGTAATTGTATCCTATCTCAAACGTAAAAACTAAAATTATGCATCTTTACTGTAGTTGAATATTTGTCGAACAAAGCAAAACAAAGAAATAAGTTTAAAGGCAGATTAAAATGATATAAACTACCCTATGACACACACGATTGGCCTTGATGCATGGGATGTACACATGTTACACATAGCATATATTATGTAGCTCTACAAATATAAGACAGAAATCTGTAATGCAAAGGATTGATGCGGGAATTTGTCCCTGTTGTCTCTGATATCAAACAATGCGAAATCAGGAAAACAACGTTGTGAGTTAAAGAATTCTTTGTATTGTTGCATCAGATGTTGGCAGTGATTGCACAGACTCAGTATGTTCAGAAGAAATATTCCTCTATTTTATTCAAATTAACATTATCAAGTCAAATATAGTCTGATTTCAGCGCAGTGTCGAACTGCAACAACATTCCTTTCAACACTAACACTCCTCGGGCATGTATGCCACACTCTCGTTGGGGAGTAAATATCCACTTCACTTTAATTTTCAACATTCCTTGAGATGTGCAATAAAGATTAATAATAGACTCAACGTGTATTGCATTCTAACATTCCTCACCCATGAGAAATACTGGTGAGACACAACGAAAAGCCATTTCAACACTATCACAGTAAAGCCTCACATTCTCGAAACATGATATACTAGATCTTGTTTAAAGACCACTCCATCCGTTATCGTTGAGCAATTCCAGATTGCTGGATTCACAGAGACAGATTTTCGAGAAAACCTTCCTCAAGTGACTCAAATGCTGACGCATTAGTTGGACTGAGAGTATATGTTAGTTGTGTGTTGACTTCATATTATGGAGGAAAACATTTTCCATGGTGGAGCAGCAGAACACGTCGTCAAGTAGCAAAAAAATGAAAAGGAGAAAACCGGATAGGAAGAGAGAAAGAAAGACAGACATAGACAGAGACAGAAACATTGGCTGTGCCAATCTATCTTGCAATTCATGATGCATATTTTCACTAACCGTGAATATTAGTATCATTTGATTGTCCACTCATAAAACAATATGTTTTAAAAAGCATTCACGTCAATTGGTGTTTGACGAGTGTGCTGTGATTGTGGGAAAGGATAAATTGTGTTTTTCTTGCTCTATAATCTATTCTGAGAGTTCTATTTCTGTATATATTTACATAAACGGTTCAATGGTTTCAAACAAGTGCTGATGGAGACAAATGCAAATGATTGAAACTTTTTATCAGAAAATTTCAAATTAAAACAAGTTTATTTTAAGAAAGTTGACAGTGGGCAGAAATGAATACAAATTTCTTGCACATTAAATGCAATAGATGTTATTTATTTCCAAACGATAAGCACGAATTTTATAAGTTTAATTTAGGTTAAAAATTCAATCATGGATGTTCTGAAGCCACAGTCAAGGAAACGCTTCTGTGCAACTGGATTTATTTTGAACTTTCTTTTCATTACACTTCAATCCGTTTTGACCAGAACATATTCAAGAACTCAACATAACTCGAAGCTTGTGTTAGAATTTTCATTAAAAATGCTTGAAAGGCCAGTAGGACCGGCCACAGCAATTTAAATTAATTGATATTGTTTAGTGAGTTTTAGTGACGTTCATATTTTATTTTATTAATTTGTGGAATGTCGACATTACTGGTCTGGCAAGAATGTGTTCTTATCCCAAATCGCCCATTGATTAGTTTGCCACTGCCACTCCAGAAGGCAGGCAATTACATTACTGTGCATCTCGAGTCACATGAAGGCCACACCAAGTAATGCTGACAGATTTACTTGTTAGTTGACATGGTAAAACAGGATAATCTTTTATTTTCTATTGACTCTGGTTATAGTGATGCCATTAGACTTCAGTTTTTCATTCCAGGCTTTCCTTTAATTCAAATTTCACGGATCAGTGGACTTCCTACTTTAAAAAAATCCGAAAGAACTGTGAAAGCTGTAAATCAGGAAGAAAAACAAAGTCTTTGGAAAAGCCCATAGGTCTGACAGCATCTGTGAAAAAGGAAAGGCAGTTTTGGCGTTTCTGGACCACTGACCCTTGCACAGGTGTCGAGCACAAGAGGATGTCATGATGCATCATTAACTTGACATTTCTGGCTGATTATTGCTGTTAATTCTTCAGCCTTAACATTTGCATTGATGTGTTGGCTCTTCCATCTTTGAAGATGGCAATATCTGTGGAGCTTGTTTCTCCAATGTGTTATTTAATTATCCATCTCACATCATGACTTGATGTGGCGTCATGACAGAGTTTAGACCTGATCAGTTAGTTGCATGTTCGCTCAGTCCGGTTCATCAAGTGCTGTTTATGCTGTTTGACATCATCATAGTCCCTCTGTCGTCGCTTCACTGTGTTAAAATCTCTTCTCTATTGCTGTTCCAGGAATGGCATCCTGTACTTTCCATTAAACCGGGTCTGATGCCCTCTCTTGGCGATAATTTCTGAGTGAGCAATATGCAGCACTATGAGGTTGCACATTGTACTGGAGAATAATTATGATTATTTTGATGGCCCAATGACCTCATTATTGCCAAGAGCTGTGTTACTTTATCTGTGCCATTTAGAACGCCGAGAGTGCCGAAAAACACAATGGAGAGTTTCCTCAATATGAACTTGAGACTTGCTCTCCACAACGGTAGTCTGGTTATCATTTTTCTTATTATATTTTGTGCAGCCAAATAGAAGTAAGGGTAAGTTCAAACATATATTTCCCCTCTTGTTGCTTCCATCACCAGCTGCGTCAGGCCCAGTCTAACATCTCTGTCTGTTAGGACCAGAGGAACTCGCACAGGAGTGTGGCCATGCCTAGTAGTGTGCATTGAATTCCCCTTCCCCAAATACATTCTGCTTCTTTGACACCTTCGGTGCTTAACTCAAATGCTGTTCAACGTGGAGGAGGACTTATTCATCAGCCAAAGGAAGATGGCACATTGTAATCAGTAGTTCCTTTCTTTGTCCATGTTTAACCTAAAACCGTATAACTTGGCGGTTCCAGCATCAATACTGAGGGCAAGTTGCAGTTAACTGATGACTGTATCATCAGGCTGTACCTTGAAATATATGTGAAAAGGTTATAAGAAGGATACTATTCGGTTGGAGCATGCTCAGGAATGATTCATTAGCATGGAAGGTGAGCCTCACTGGGGGAGGCTGGATAGAGCCATAACGACGTAAACCATAGATATAAACTCTTCCATCAAATTCGTCAATGCCAATGAGATGTCCTAAATTAATCTAGCCTCAGTTTCTTTCATTTTGCCCATATCCCTGTAAAAACCCTTCAACTTCATGCCTGCATCCAGGTGATTTTCAGTATTGTAATTGTACCTGCCTCTCCCACATCGTCTGGCAGTTCATTCCATGCATTCACCATCCTTCCCATGGAACATTTGCCCATTATGTCTTTTCAAAACCCTTCTGCTGTCAAATTCAACCAATGCCCATTCGTGTTGGTCTACACTTGAAAAAAAATATATCTTGGCTAGTCACCCTATCCGTGACCCTCATGATTGTATAATCTTCTATTAGATCACAACTCAGCTTTCGACACTTCAGGCAAAATTATACCGGACTATTCGGTCTCTCCCTAACGCTAGAATTCTCCAAACTAAGCAAAAAAAAACTTCTACCTCCTCTCTGAAAATTTTCAATTCAATTGCATCGTTCCTGAGGCAGGGAGTCAGCAATAAGTGCACAATCAAAAAGTGGCTGAAACAATGTCTGGTACAGCTATACAACGATAATATGACGCCCCATTTCCCATCCTCGGTGCACTTATCAGTGAAGGCAAGCACAATAAACGCCCGACTCACGGCCCTGCCTTACATGTTATTCCACATTTGAGCAAATGAAAAACTGCAGTCCAGGGTATGTTTGTTTGGCAACACTCCCAAGGACTATAAGTATATGAGTTATGACCTGATTTGTGCTAACAAAATGCAGCAACACAAATATACCGAACTTTGCTCCATCTGAAACTTTTTGGACCATTGTCCCATTCGATGACACATTGATTGCACCCGAGGTTCAGCTTCTTGGTTATCCATTTCATGATGAATTTTTGTGATTTCCGGAAACTTACTAAAAATTGCTACTATATTCACTTTCAAATCATTTATGTAAATGATGAAAAAATAATATATCTAGCTCCAATCTTAGCTGCACACCGCTTGTTATAGTCCTCCAGTCCGAAAAACATCTGTCCACGACCATCCACTGTCTCCTATCTTCCAGAAACTTATGTTTCCCAAAGATTAGTTTCCCCTGAATTCCGTGAGCTTTAAACCTGTTAACCGATCTACCATGCAGAACCTTTTCGAAAATCTTATTTGAGTCCATATCCTATGCTTTGTGTTCTTCAATTCTCTTCCACGTGCCTTCAAGAATGTCAATCAATTTAGTGAGCAACGAATCTCCGTTGACTCAGCCATCCTTTATACTCTAACCAATTTCTGCCTTTCCAAATGCATGTTAAGCTTTTCCCTCAGAATCCCCTCCAACACCTTGGTCACCACTGATGTCACTCACAGATTCTGTCTACAGATCCGTGACTTTTCCTCACCACGTTGCTTTCATAATGTCAACATGGTGGCTCAACTCCATCTGCCACCATCTCAGATATCGTTATTGATGATGCCGCTATCTCAACAAGGTGCCCAACAATCACTTCCCAAGCTTTCCAGAAATTTTCTGGGCCAGACCTGACGGAGTCCCGGAGGTTTATCAACGTTAATTCTTTTTCAAGAGGTACAACACATCCTCCTCTGTAGTGTGGATATTGTTCATGCCCCTGCGCCTTATTTTCCCAACATCCTCAGCTTATATAACTTTCTCCACAGTGACATTGATGCAAAATCCTCGTTGAGTATCTCATCCACCACCTGCAGTTCCATGCACAGTGGCCTCAGTGATCTTTCAGGTGTTATGTTCTCTAGCTTGTTATTCTTTTGGTGGTTCTCCATAATCGCATTTCCCAATGCTATCTCATGTTGTGGGAGTAGAGAATTAATGGGACATGCTGAAACTTTTATACCTCAAACGTAGACTTTTGTGGGGTGATCTTATAGAGGTTTAATAAAATCATGAAAGATCTCGATCAGGAGAATAGCAGGGTTTTTTTTCCCCCTGCAGTGTGGGTGTTGCATGACGAGTGGCATATTTTTAATGTGAGAGGAAAAAGACAGGATGACTTTAATTTTGCAGGGAAACTGGTTCGTTTGTGGAGTCACTGATTGATACTGATAAATTTACAGCATTTAGAAACACTTGTCAGAGAAAGTGAGTAAGAATTTTTTGTAGGGACAAGGGCCAAGTGCAGGCATGTGGGACTAATTAAAATTGGGAATATGGCCGGCATGGATGCTTATATCGTCGAGTTTGTTTGCTTGTTGTATGACAATGCAATTCTGTGAGTGTCAGTTGTGGATTAATTTAGAAAATGTGAGGTGTTGCATTTGGTAAGGCACAGCATGTCAGGACTTACTCAGTTAATGGAAGGGTCCTGATGAGTGTAGCGGAACAAAGAGGACTGGGGTGCAGATGTATAGTTCCTTGAAATTGGAGTCGCAGGTGGGCAGGGTGGTGAAGTAGGGTTTTGCCACGCAAAACTTCTTTGGACATAACTTTTAAAATCGGTGTTTGGATGTCATGTTGCTTTTGTATAGGACATTCGTGACGTCATTTTTGGAATGCTGTGCACAATCCTTTTCGACATTTGATTGGCAGGATTTCTTCAACTTAAGAACGTGAAGCAAAGATTTTCAAGGATGATGTCAGACTTGGAGTTTTGTAGCTGCAGGCAGGTGCTGAATCGGCCGGTTTCCATCCCCACCCAAACCTGCACTACACCATCGGAGGCTGATGTGACTTTATTGAGATTTACAACATCATGAGGACTATTTATAGATTGAAGAACCAAGAGTATTATACATTGACGGTCTAGTCCAAAACTACAGGATATAGTATTCGGCTGACAGGGAAAACGTCTACAAATGACCTGAGAGTGTAAATCTTTCACCATGGCAGGGGTCATGGCCGGGGCGGGGGGGCGGGGGACGTGGTGGCGCTGGTAGAGGAAGTGGTGGAGGCATTTACAATTGCAACATATAAAACACACCTGTACGGGTATGCGAATGGGAAAAGTTTGGAGGAATGAGACAAGTGCTTCCAAATGGAGCTCAGCCAGATTGGCATTTCTGTTTGGTGTAACTATTCAAGCACTAGGCACACAAAGGCTGGAATACTGTGAGATGTTCTGGGCCTCGTATCGAAGGGAAGATACACGGAAATACAAAGCAATCTATACAAGGTTCACTTCACTAATCCAGGGGATGGATGGTCTGTCTTGGGACTGGAGATTGTATGTTTTTGGCCTGTCGTATTTGGAATATACAAGATTTAGTAGTGACATAATGAAGCAGGTTTTAATTTCCGGGAACGTGTCAGTTGAAATGCACAAATGTTTCCACATTGGTGAGATTTCAGTAGATAAGGAAATCATCACTGAATTAAAGGCACGAATTTAAGGCAGAAAACAATTTCCTCAAATTGAATGCAGTGAATCTGTGGAATTCTTTACCATGGAAGATTTTCGAGATTGGCTCTTAAGTATTTCCAAAGGTGAAAGGGCCATATTTTGAATTAGTGATGGAATCAATGCTTATGAGAACAGGATTGAAAAGTGGAGGTGAGGGATATCAAATCCACCATAATGTCATTGACTGGAAGAACAAATTCCATTGGAAGAATAGCAAATTCTGATTTGAATATTTTCACATTACAATTGATGTTTGCTTTAAATTACTGACTTCAGAATTATTATTGTCCCCACCGATATTCCTCCTCAATTGCATGTTTTCTGAGAGCCACACGGGCGCTTCAATTTCTTCTCCTCGTTAAAAAAGAGACAAGCCTTCAGACCATCATCCATGGGTCTCCTCTGGCCCTCTTTGACGTGATTGCATCCTTTCTCTCAGATAGTGACTAATTAGTCATATCTTCAAGTTTGTTGAAGATTTATCAAACACAACCAAGACTGCTACAGAAAAGGTAAAAGCAGATCAAAACAACATTTAAACTGCCATATCAAACATACCATTGGTATGTGGATTATGGAAGTTATGCACATTACACAAAGAATACATTTTCTATCTCCACACACGCAGAACAGAAATTTGGTTTGCGAAAGTTTGATGCAGGAATTTGTTCCCATTTTATTCTGGTATTAATCATTCCAAAATCACGAAGACAAAAGGAGGAGTTAAAGGCTCCTTTCCACGTTTACACCAGATATTTTCACAGCTCACAATGCGTTCAGAATAAATCTCCCACTACATTGCTCCAGGCAACCAAATAATTACAGAAGAATAGAATCCCTGTAGTGTCAAATACAGTACGTTTTGGATGCTGGATAGATCTACATCGAATATTCCATAAAAATGACAGGCTCTTAGGTTCTGCACAAAACAGCATCGAACCAGAGTCTTTTAGACAGAAAGTGAATTACATTGTGCGATCAAACATTTTGTAGACATGAGCAATACTGGTGAGACACAATGAAAAGCCCTTTAAAGACAATCACAGGAAAGTCTCGCAGCCACGTTACAAAACAATTTTGATTCGGTTCAAAGACCCTTCCGTCGGTTCCAGTCAAGCACTTCCAGGCCACTGAATATTCAAAGATACATTTTCCAGAAAACCTTGTTCTACGGTCTCAAATGTCTCAGGAAAGAAACGCATTAGGTGGACAAAAGTGTGTGTTATTTAGGCATTGAATTCAAGTTACGGAGGAAAACGTTTTCTGATGGTATAGAGTGAAAACATGGTGTCACATATTTTAAAAAAATATCCCGGAGGAGATGAGTGAACAAGAGACAGACAGAAACAGAACCATACACAACACACACACACACACACACACACACACACACACACACACACACACACACACACACACACACACACACACACGTACATGAAAGCGAGGAACTCCGAGGGGAAGAGAGGACGAGAGAAAGAGACAGAAAAAAAATGTTGGCTGGATCAATGTATCTCACAATGATGGATGCATTTGTTGGCTGTACGTCAGAGTTTGCATCACGCTGATTCTATAAACTTTTAAATTAAAGTTTGCGAAGTCATCACATCAATTACTATTGGAATTTGTTGAATTATATGCATTTTAGCCAACAATTTTGTCCTGTGTTTATGGGGAAAGATAAAGCACTATTGTTGATCTATGATCTATTCTGACAGTTCTATTTCTGCTTATTTACGTACATGCTTCATTGATTTCAAAGAAGAGTTGATGGTGAAAAACCAGATGATCAGCGTTATTTATTGACATGCTTAAAATCAAAACAAATCTATTTTAAGCTTGTTGGCAGTTAGCAGAAATGAATACAATTTTTCTGAAAATCAATTGCAACAGGTTTTACTTATTTCCAAATGATAAGCACAAATTTAAAATTTAATTTCTGTTATGAATTAAGTCATGGAAATTTTACAGTCACTTTAAATGACAAATTTCTCTATGACGAGATTTCGTCTAAACGTTCAATTGTTTGTTACATGAATCCATTTTGATGGGAACATATCGAAGAGTTCAATATAGCTCAAGTCGCATTTTAGAATTTTCAAAATCAAAGTAAATTACTTGAAAGAGACATCAGAAAGTGCCACAAAATTGAAATTAATTGATATAGTTTAGTGAGTTTTAGTCACACTTTTATTTTATTCATTCATTCATTGAATACCGATGTTGCTGCTTCAGCCAGCAATGAGTCATTATCCCAAATCGCACACTCAGTCGGTTGCCACTGCCACTCCATGAGTCACTCAATCATATTTCTGTGTGTCTGGAGTCACATGAAGCCCAGGCCAAGTCAAACCTGAAGATTTCTATCAAATAGGCATGAGTGAACAATTGCTTTTGTATTTTCGATTGATTCTGGTTACACTTTTGCCATTGGACGTTTTTTTCATTCCAGGTTTTCTTTGAATTCAAATTTCAAAAACAGAAAAACGTGCGATTTCACATCCTGTCAGCTAAACATCCAACTGGAGTTCAGAAATCCTGGACCAGTGATATTACCACAGCACTCTTGATTCTCGAAATGTAGTCAGTATGTACAGAAAGCTGTCACAAACAGAAGAGCAATAAATTTCACATTTCACGTCAGAAATAAATGTTGGAGTGGAATATGCTGATAATTATTTCGCATTTGTAACAAGTTCATAGGAGACTTTGCATCGACTAATCGATCTCAAAACTGGAACAGATTGTCCCTCTGCTGAACCTGAATCACCTACTGCCTGTTTCCAGTATTCCTCATCTGAATTTGTTTCAGACTTCTATTCTTCAGCACACTTTGCGCTTTCGAAACACTTGGTTGAAATTTGAACAAATTAGTTATGTATCCCAAGAATGTGATCATCACTGACCATTTTGTAATGCTGCTGTCTTACTGGATTAATTTGGCTTTTTTTTCAGAAGTAGCTTTAAAACGCATTGCTGGCTTCATATTCAGATTCGGGACTGTAAAGGAACAGGCGCCTTATCGTGGAACAAGTTGGACAGACCAGGCAGAAAGAACTGACAGCTTCCTCCGAGGAACAATACTGAGCCATGTGGTCTTTTCAAAAAAATTAGGATCTGCGTGACTATCGCTGATTCAGCTGGCCTTTTCGTTTCAATTCCTTTAATTAATTGAAGCTACCATAACAGAAATTGAAATCCTCCCCCTGCGAAGTGACTGCAAGCTTTTATATGTTTCTCAAATACTGACAATGCCTCCTTAACCGCCTTATCAAACTGTCGAGTTTGCTTCAAGGATCTTTTGTTAGGTTGATTGGTGGAATACAGGCGGACATTATTTCCTGCCATTCGTTCTCTGAATTAGATGGTGTTGAGCTGCCTTTCTGAAATGTAGGTTCCAAAATCCCTGAAGGAATGGAATTCCAGGATTTCGAGTCAGTTACTCTGATGAATGGCTGATGTACTTCTAAGTCATAATGATAAGTATCGAGGAGGGGAGCTTGCTGGTGCGACAGTTCCTGTGTATGTGATCCTCTTATCCTTTGAGATAAAAGTGGTCATGGGTTAGGAAGATGCTGTCTAAGGATATTGTTATATTTCAGCAGTATATCCTGTATATACTACATACTCAAGCAGGTCAATGTCAGATTTGGAGACACTGGTTGCACGTGGATGTGGTACAATTGAAATGGGCTGCTTTGTTTCTGATTTTGTCAAGCTTCTTGAGTGAAATTGACGCGACACCCTTGCAGGCAGACGGGGAAGCATGCCATTACACATTCTTAGATAATGGGTGGCTATGGCGACTCAGCAGGTCGGGCTACTTGTCGCATTATTTCTGGCTATTGACCTGCTCTTATCACTGTTGTGTGGATATGTTGCTTCCATTTCGGTTTCAATTCAATATGAAATCACAGACTTTTGAGATTGGAGGATTCAGTGATGGCAACATCAGTGAATGTCAGGTGGCTCTGGTTAGAATGTCTCTAATTACAATATTTATTATCTCGCAGTTCTGTGGTGTGAATGTTATTTGCCTGTTGTCTGCGCCCCTTATGATCTTTGCCAGCCCTTGAATTTCAAAATATATTGCCCCCATATCTGAGCAGTTACAGAGGAGTCTGAGCATTGTGACATAATCAGTGCCTATTTCACATCTGATCTTGTGATAGACTGGAGATCATCAATGAATTAACTGAAGATAATAGGACCAGTGAAGATTCTCTCCATAATTGGGCCAAGGGCACGAGCCACGAACTCTGACAGAGACGTCCTGGAGCTGAGACGAATGAACTCAAACAGCCATACCTGTCTTCATGTTTACAAATGATGTCTCCAGGCACTAAAGAGTTGATCATCTGATGTGCATTGATTGCAGTGTTGGAAAAGCTCACTCGATGCCACACTCAGTCGAATGAGCCCTTGATGTCAAGTTTTATCACTCTCCCCTCACTTGTGGAACTCAGTTTTTGTTCATCTTTGAACCAAAACTGACATTCATACAGGAGCTATGTGGCCCTTGCATAAAATTCTCAATGCGTCACTGAACAGGCGATTACTGACCTGGTACTGCTTGGTCACACTGTTAATGACAGCTTTGCTTACCTTACTTATCAGTGAGGGAAACATACTGAGGCAGTAATTCGCCGGACTGGATTATTTTATTGTCTGAACAATTTTCAACATTATCTGGTTTGTGCCAGTGTTGTCGGTGTTTTGGAAGTGCTTGGCTCATGGAGTGGCATGTCAGAGCACATTTCGTCAGTCCTGTTGACAGAATCTTGTCAGGTCCAATAAAATTTGCATATCCACCACCCCCAACCAAATGTTATTATCCTTGGAGAGAATCGAATTGGTTGAAGACTGGTATCTGTAAAACTAGCGACACTTGAAGGAGGCCAAGATGGATCATCGACTTGGCACCTCTGGTTGATGATTGCTGTTAATTCTTCAACTTTAACGTTTTTGCTGATCTTTTGGCACCATCATTGAAGATGGGAATATCTATGGAGGTTCCTTTTTGAATGAGTTGTTGAATTGTTCACCTCAATTCATGACTTGATGTGAAAGCACAGAATTGTTTATATATGATCCGTTAATTGCAAGTTCATTTAGCTCTGTCCATCACGTGCTGTTTATGCTGTTTCGAATGATAGTAGTCCCTGTGTCGTAGCTTCACAAGTTTGAAACCTCTCCTCTGGTACTTTTCGTGGGCTGGCATCCTGCACTTTCCATAAAACCAGGGCTGATTACCTCGCTTGGTCAAAATGTGCGAGTGGGGAATATGCAGAACCATAAGGTTACATATTCTAGTGTAGTTATGCCAATTGTCAAATCACCTCATTAATGCCAGGTGTTGAGAGGGCCAAACAACAGAACGAAAGGTATTCTCAATGTGAAGTTGATACTTCATCTCCACAACGGCGATCTGGTGATTGGCCTTATTAATATTGTCATGGGCAGATGCATCTGCAGCCAGACTTTTGAGAAGAATGAGCTCAACCATACATTTTCCCTCTTGTCGGATTCCTCCTCAGCTGCTGCAGACCCAGACTAACACTAAGTCCTTCAAGGCTCGAGAAACTCGGTCAGTAGTTTTGCAGTGTCCCCTCACAGAATATCAATGTATCCTTACCACCTTTAGTGCTTTCCCCAGATGTTGTTAACAATGAGGAATGCATTTTTGTAAGCTGAGAGAAGACAGCACAGAGTAATCAGAAGTTTTTTTTTTCTTTGCCCATGTTTAACCCGAATCCATGAGAATTCCTGGGTCCAGAAGGAACGTTGACGGCTATGAAGGAAACTCCTGTCGGTCTGTTTCTCACTGTGTTGCCACCTGTGATGGTGATGCCATGCTGAAGGACCATGGAATATACAGGGGTAGTGATGTTTGGATTATTGCAGTTAAACTATGAATGCACAATCAGGCTGTTGCTTTACCAGTCTTCCATAGCTTTCTGACCTAATTCATAATTCTATATCACTCTTCGTTGGAAATAGATATATAAAATACAATTTCAAATATATCAAAGTCATCCAGCACTACAAGAGTTCTGCAGTTATTTTCTGCATCAGTTCTAATCTCTTTCTCATTATTATCTTCCTCCCTGTGTACTTCTACAGTTTGACACGAGTCACCACATGTTTGGCACACAAGGCCATTGGTGCCAATATCTCTTCCAATGTCTATGTCAATGTCGGGTCACCCATTTACTTTCATTACATTGTTGCAATTCTGCAGCAACTGGTAAAATTGAGTGGCTTGCTAAACCATTTGACAGCGAACCACTTTGCTTTGTGGCTGGAGTTGCATGTACACCAGACCACGTGAGTATGACAATTTTCCTTTCCTGATTGGCATTACTGAATGTTTTTTTTCTGACAATTAGTAATGATTTCATGACCTTCACTAGAACCTTACCTCCAACTATGTTCTTAAATTTAAATTCCAGCATTTAATGATATTCAAAAATGGACCCACAAATGTTAGTTGAATTTGCTGTATTAATAACAATATAACTAACAACAATAGCTCTAAATCATCTCCTTCACGGCAAAATGGATATGTACTGCAAGTGACCGCTTAAGATTTGTATTTTGTCGGGAACAACCACGCATCATTGTTTCTCTTCAATTGATAGTCCTGGAACATGCATTCATTCGCACATTTCGGGGCTATATTTTTTTCCCTCTTTGTCCTGCAATCTATAGCATACCTTGGCCTCAGGTTTTCCGCCTGGCGAATTGCAATACCGCACGTTTTTCACCTCATTTGTAAACTTTGTCATCAACATTCCTACATTCATGAATCGATCATTCATGAACACTACAAACAGCACAGGATGTGGCACCAAAAAACTTGCAATGCACCACTGAACACAGGGTTTAGTCTCAAAGACTACCTTCGGCCATGCCCTTCTGCTTTTGACTGATTCCACAAAGTAAATTTTGGAAACGCCTTGCCAAATTGCATTTGGTTCTGGTATTTCTTAAATAATTTAGGATGCAAGATCTTATCAAAAACCTCGTTAATGTCAAAGCAGATTGCATTTTTTCACCCTTAATCATGCACCTGATTTCCTCCTTGGAAGGTAGTATCAACTGCGCAAGGTGTGATATCACTTCCATCAACGCCAGGCCGAATTTTCCTACTTAAATTTTACATTTACAACTTTGAATCAAGGTTATCTCTTTTCCAAAATCTTTCCCTGGCACTGATACTAGACTCGATCGCCGGTAAAAAGAAACCTGAATATTTATTGATTCATCATACTCTATGAGCATTCGTGCTCTGGCATTTTCTGGTTGTGCAAAGACGATTTTAATATTACTAACTGGGTCCTTACAATCCAATCCCTTGCCCAGGATACTGGGTCTCATACCTGAGGCAATTGTCTGCCCGCTAAAAACCCAAATACTTATTCAGGTTCAATAGAAATTTCTAAAAATTCCACAGCTTTCTGACCGAATTAATCACTCGATATCGTCCGTCGTCAGAAATGGAGATGTACAATACAACAGCAAAATGTATCAAAGTCATCCAGCACGACAAGATTTCTCCAGTTAGTTTCTGCTTCGGCCCTAATCTCTTTTGCATTATTCTCTTCCTCCGTGTATTCCTAAAATGCCTTTTCGTATTCATCTTTTTAAATTAAAATTACCTCTCTTGACAATTAAAAAAAATTTCGAAAAAAAAACTTACTACAGCTTCTACAGTCTTCTCGAGCTTCTGATATGCTCAGCTTTGCTGGAGTTTTCTTTTGCCTACTACTTTACGTTTCGCCACCTATAGTAATGTTTTGAATTCTTACTTCCAGTCTTCCCCTTTCAGGAATATTTTTGGACTGCAAATTCGTTATTTTTGACCGCAAAACCCCCCACTGCTCTGGTGTAAGTTTTTCTGTAGGTCATTGCTCTCATGACCACATTGGCTTGATTGAGTTTGATCAGAACAAAATCGACCTTGAACCAATTCAAAACCTTTACTTCTCGCTGATCATTGTCACTTTCCACTGATCGGTAATATCCAACAGATGTGCATTCACTATCACCAAAATTCTCTCCAAATGACTGCCCAACATCTTGCTTAGCCTCTTCCCGTAAAATGAAGCACAGCATGGCAGGACTTTGTGGCAATTTGTTGTTTCAAGTCTTATTTCTTTTTTTTAAGAAAGCCTCTCATGGACACGTTTTAAGAATTCAGACCACTCTGCGCAATTCACATTGGTGTTATCCCATTTAATATTTGGGAAGTTCAAATCCATTATTCATGTTGGATCGTAGTGTGTACACTTCCTGAAATGTGCCAGATAGCCTCCCTTCCATCTCTCCATCAATGTTTGATAGACTAGTGAACTCTCCAAGAAATATTATGTAACGTTATTTACTCTCAGTTACCTTCTGGAGTTGCACAGCTGGCCACTCAACTGATTGAGAGTTCGAGATGGTTCAAAAATTCTAGCTGTGTCAGCGATATTCATTTGGGGGGAATTTCAAAAACACAGGCTGTTCCACTGGTAATTGGAGAAGTGGGAATTTTTATTTGTTGATTTGCTGCAGAAGATCTCTCCTAGTATTACATGCAGCTTCATCTGAGGATTTGCTGCATTACTTCAGACTCATTCATGAGTTAACTTATCTGTATCTGACCTGAAAACATAATTTAACTTCCAGATTCTTTTTCAGTTATTAATGGAAATAACATTAATACAGTTCACTGTAATGTAAAATACATAGACAGATATAGATAACGAAAGTGTGAGATGTTCAACTGAGTAATAATGCAAACAATTCCGCATAAATAAAAGAAAGCCCAACTCGTCGACCCCGTTTAGCTATTTAGTTTGCATACCCGACTACACCGAATAATCGTTCATACCCTTGTTAAGCAAGAATGCATCTGCTACTGCCTGAACAAAAAGGTATAAACATATTATGCTTCACACGTTTTTCATCAAGAGAGCTTCAAAGACTACCAGCGAGCAGATATTCTTAACGTATTTTAGTGTTCAATGGAAAAATCCTGATTTATCAACTTTTACCAGCAATTGCAAAAGAGGAAACGTGGTGTTCCCCATTTACCATATCCAGATGACTTATGTTTTCGGAGGTTTGAATGAAGCACTCGGCACTTGTTCAAGCTTAAGTTTGTCTCAGCCTATCCTGCCCAAACGTTGCTCATTAATAGTCTCATAATTTTTCACTGAACTTCTACCATCGTAATTTCATGTGGCTTCATTCAATGTATCATATACATGCATCATGATCTTTATGTTTTTGTTTTCAACAACTCCACTTGGAATAAACCGTCACAGTCTGTTAGTTTTCGGAGGGAATTGAAGTTCCTGTATTCTCAGCTTTTATGATTCATGCACAAGGAAATCCTGCTGCCTCTGCTTCACAGTTTCTACTTTGCAATTCCTAAAATCATAGACATACTGTGAATTTAGACATGATTCTCCAAATTGGTTCAAAATTTCCATTCACTTAATCGGTATCTATCTGTTTGTAACTTCCTCATGTCCTGTTCGCAGTGAACAATCCTGTTTATCAATGTGTTTTCAGCATATTATCAACCACTCTTTTCGCCAATTCAGCCAAGTCATTTAAGACTGTACAGCCTTGAGGCTGCATTACTGATCACTTCCCATCTGGCTCATTGAAATCTTGCCAATCAGAAAAGCACCAAGTTATGTTTGTTCTTTAGAGAGGGTAAGCTAGCCATAGTCAATCCGTTCCAAAGTAGAACCACTTGACTCTGATCTTTTATGTTCTGCAACAAAATTTCATGTGACACTTTATTCATGGACTTTTGGAATACCGATGGAACATTAGCCATGTTTGCACGGTGTTTTTAATACAGGCGGAGTGAGCCTTCTGAAAAAATAAATTGTATAAGGCCTTGCTGATAATGTAACTGACATAACGGATTACAGTCACAGTCACATTACCTCAGTAAAGCCATTCCTACTAGCTGAGGGGTTACTTCAAAAGGTTTCCAGATTTTGATCTCCTATGATCATATTGAATCACATAACAAGCTCAATATTATGAATCATCATCTGCTTTTCTCTCTTTTCCTAGTTTTCATTCATTTCTGGTTGTCTGAGTGCTGATGCTGCTTTATCAACTGTATAGGTTTACTTGTCAAAATTCTACGATGAACTCTAGGCATGCTTTTCCCTTTACAAAGTAGTATGGATTCCATCTGATAGTTTTGAATTTCTCTGTTAGTATTTCCCTAATAATAGGTCCTGGCATATTCCTTATGCCAGAAGTCAAGTTAACTGGCAAGCAGTTTTCTGCTTTCTGTATCGTCCCCTTGTAATAAATAACTTCAATTCACAACTGTACAATCCACTGGAACATTTCCAGAATCTCGGGAAATCTAGATAGTAAAAATTAGTACATAAAATGTTCCTCGACTCATTTCTATCAATATCTCAGCATAGACCTCACACAACAAAGAACTCCAGCTATTTTGTCAGTAACACGTAACTATCGGTTGTAATTTTATTGCTATCTTAACCATATTTTCGTTTTCTTGATTTACCAGTTAATTCTGGTGTCGTAGTGATATCTTCTATTGAAAGTGTTGTCGTAAAGTACCTCAATTAATTACCCATTTCCTCATTGTTGCCAGTTTCAATCACTATAGCTTTGAAGTAAATGAATATTATCTCTGTCTGTTTAATCTTCTTAGATAAGTTTCTTTTTCGCTCTGATATGTTCTTCATTGTTTAACTTTTAATCTATACGTTTTCCGTATTCTGTCCTGTCACCGCGACAATAGTGAGTTCCTTAAATGTTTTGCAGGCTCAATATAATTCGTTTTGCTTTCATGTGTTCACAGTTGTCTTTATTTCATTTGATAACACTCGACTTAAGCTCATTTTTTTCGACCTGAGAACAAATGCAGATTTCCTGAGGTCTTTGCTGCTAACTGAGGTGGCAATTAGATAGTTAGGCCGCAACTGATTCTCATTTAGTAGCATGGAACCAGATCCAGGAAAAGCTTCCTTCTTGTCTCAATCATTTGCTAATTCTCTTGTTCAAATTAATACGGTCTATGGCTGACAACCCAAAAGAAAAAAATTGCCTGGCTTCTTCGTGAAAACTTATATGAATTAAAAGAGGCGAACGCCAAAATATTACCAGACGAAATTTCAATGGCAGAAAGACCTGTTCACTGTTGCAAACTCGCCTTTCTTTTTTTTTCCCTGAGATAGCGCTGAACTTCCCTAAAGTGTTCTATTTTTTAATCAGAAGTTTGAGAGCGAATCTATTTATTGTCTTTTAGACCCCTTTTTCAGTGATTACACTCAGCAGTCTTTTTTTTCTTTCACAGTTAACCTTGACTAGTTAAATTACTCTTCTGTGTTAAATGTTGTATTCTAAAAACAAAAAGGGAATGGAGTTGAACACAGTGTTCAGACCAAAAGCAATCTGCAAACTTGTTCCTGAGGCTGATAGTGTGTTTTCACCCTCACACGCAGGAAGTTTGTTTGTGCTGATAACATGAAACGGACTCGTGTTGTGTCATTCTCACCTGATACACAGCTTCCTGTTTCTCGGTGCTACTGGCAAGCCACGCATGTCACTTTTGATCAGAAAATAAATCTCTTGAACAATCTGGAGGAAACATCTGCCAATGTGGCCTATATTTAGACAGAGAGTACGTGGGCAGTGATCGATCACATTGAACTGACATATATTAGTCACTTATTGTGGTCTGATTAAAGGCTGGTTCCAGGACGTTGTTGGACAAGTCTCTGGACATTGTAATAAACTTATACGTTTCTCTCAATACTGGAACAATTAGATTGCACCTTTAATGTTTTGACCCTTTTTAAAATTTTGTCACTTACATTTCATTCGATTTAATGTCTCTTTGATCAGTTTTAGATTCTGTATCCATCATGTCCCCATCCTGATACTTCTAGTTGATCTAATTATTATTTTATTACACTAGACAAGGCAAAAAAAATTTGCACAGACAGTTGTGTCGTTGCAGAAGACAACTGAAATAATATATAGACGGAACCCCTTTTCTGCCGCGACTCTGAAGATTATCAGCTTCATCAGAAGACAAGGTAAGGTACAGTGGCTCAGTGATTAGCACAGCCAGTCGCAGCAAGGCCCCACATTTGATTCCATCTTCAGGCCACTGACTGTGTGGACCCTACACATTTTTGTATTTCTGCCAGCTGCTCCAGTTTCATCCACAACCCAAAAATATGCAAGTTGGGTCGATCGGCAATTCTAAATTACCCAGAGTGCCTCGGGATGTGTAGGTTTTCTGTCTGAGCTCCGGGAAGGGTTCGGATGGGGCGCCCTTTGGAGAGTCCCTGAGGACTCGGTGGGACAAAATGACTGATTCCATTCTCTAAGGATTCTACTGTATTTTAATTTCATAATTTGGAAATTCTCTCTCTTTGAAAGAGCTTGTTGTAAAGGGTGATTACAGTCTGATATCTGTCAGAAACCATGACTACTTAAAATGTCCACCTTGACCAAAGTTTCAAATGTTGTAACAATTATGATACTGACATTTCCTTCTGTCAGCGTCTCGTGTTTATTCTTTTTACTTATAATTTGCTTCCAGCAGAATATTCAAATACTGATTTTTTCCGAACTACCTGCTGTGGTTCTTGCTTGTTGAGAAAAATTGGCAAACTGTTGATAAGAATCAGAATACATAGAATGTTTTTGGATCCTGTAACATATGTTCGTTATTTTAAAGTTCTTTTTTTTGAACCACTGCAGTCCAATATACCATTAACGGCGGTATTCCAGGATTTTGACCCAGTTATCACAGAGGAACTGTGATATATTTCTAACTCAAGATTGTGAGTGGGATGGAGAGGAAATTGACCATGATGGCATTCTTATATGTCTGTTGCCCTTGTCCTTCTTGATGGAATTGGTCGAGCATTTGGGAGATGGTGTCTGAGGATCTTTGGTGAATTTCTGCAGTTTGCCTTGTAGTTAGTACAGACTGCTGCTACTGAGCATCAGTGGTGAAACGACTGTATGTTTGTGAATGTAACGCCAATCAAGTGGGCTGCCTTGTCCTGGATGGTGTCGAGCTTCTTGGGTGTTGTTGAGGCTGCACTCATCCATGCAATGTGGAGTAATCCATCACACATCTCACTCGTGCCTTGCAGACGTTGGATAAACTTTGATGAGTAAGGAAGTGAGTTATTCGCCGCAGTATTCCTAGCTTCTCGCTTGCTTCTGCAGCCAGTGTGTTTCTGTTGTAAGTTCAGTTGGAATTTCTTGCCAATGATAAGCCCCAGGATGTTGATAGTAAGGTTTGCAATGATGATAACACTGTTGAATGCCAGGGGGTTCTGGTGAAACTGCTTCTTTATGCATGATAGTTATAACTTGATATTCCTGTGGCGCAAATGTTACCTGCTGCTTGTCAACACACAACTGGATTTCGCCCAAATCTTGTTGCATTTGAATATGGTGTGCTTCAGTCACTGAAGAGTCGTGAATCGTGCTGAACATTGCGCATTCATCGTTAAACATCCCCACTTCTGACCTTATGATGGAGGGAAGGTCATTGATGAAACAGTTGCAGATGCTTGGGCTTAGGATAGTAGCCTGGTGAATTCCTGTAGAGATGTCATGGAGTTGAGATGACAGACCTCCAACAACCACGGCTATCTTCCGTATGTCAGGTGAGAATCCAAACACCAGAAATTTAGTATCAGAGATAATGGGAACTGCAGGTGCTGGAGAATTTAGCCTATTCATTTGCATTGACTCCAATTTTATGCGGGGTCTTTGATGCCACATTCATTCGAATGCAGCCTTGATGATAAGAGCGGCCATTAAAACCTCACTTTTGGAATTCAGTTGTTTGGACCAACGCTGCCATGACATCAGGAGCTGAGTGGCCTGGCGGACTCCAAACTTGGGCATCACTCATCAGTTTATTGTCGAGCAGGTTCTGCTTGATAGCATCGTTGACGTCACCTCACACCAACGCACTGATGATCGACTTCAGACTGATTGGGCAGTAATTGACAAATTGGATATAGCCCCCTTTTTATGTGCAAGTCATTGGCAATTTTCCTCATTGTTGAATAGATTTCAGTGTTGTAACTGCACTGAAACGACTTGGCTCGGAAAGCAGCAAGTTTTGGAGCACAAGTCTTCGTTTCAATTGCCAAAATGTTTTCTCATGGAGGGAGACCAGTTGAGGATTGCAGATTTCCTTCTTGAAGGACATTAGTGAATTAGTTTTTTTTTTTTTCTGACGATCAGCAAGGCTTTCATCGGTATCAGTACACTCTTAATTCCAGTTTGGTTGAAGTTGAATTCAATTTCCAACATATGCCGGGGCGGGATGACACCTTCAATTGTGCTAAATCCAAGAGGCCACTGTGGCTATCCTCCAGTTTGGAAAATAAAAAATACACAATACAGACTCAAATGTTGTCAGTTCTAAACACATCAGTAATGAAGCTTGCACTCAATGGAGGGCTGTGTCTTTTATTTTCTTTCCTGCAAAAATAATTTCAGAACATTGCTGAAGAAGTATGCATCTGTTGCTAATCAATTTTAGATCATGCCGTTGTCTGTATCATAGAAGTTAGCGTCTTCTTTTATCTTCCCCAAGATCCATTCCCTTTGAGTACAAAATTCGTCTTTATCTTCCCTTATGCCCCACCGAATTCTATTGTTGTTATGAGCGTAGTGGCAAACTTTTCTGCCCATATTACACCCAAGCCAGACCTGATTAACCAAGGAGCACACAGAACAGTCAATGACAGTTGAGTCAACGTTAAACCAAAACGTGGAGTAAGTTTAGAGATAATGGGAACAGCAGATGTTGGAGAATCCAAGATAACAAAGTGTGAAAGAGACAATGGGAACTGCAGATGCTGGAGAATCCAAGATAATAAAATGTGAGGCTGGATGAACACAGCATGCCAAGCAGCATCTCAGGAGCACAAACGCTCTGTAAGTTTAGTTGACATTCCGAATACTTAGATCATAATAATATAAATTGTATAAAATAAAAGTTGCTGATAACGGGCTTTAAGAAAAACAACAGAAGTGAATGCCCTTGTAACAGAACATGATGGATGTTGCGTAGAAAAAGCAGAGTGCGATTTTGATTTACATCTCAAAAAGTCATAGTGTAATATTATCCGTGACATTATTGAGCATAGTCTTACATAAGGATGTCAAATCAAATTTAAAGAGGATTTTGGTTCAATGATGTATGTACTAATAATGAGCTTATCACAGAAACAACTAAGAAATGATTTGCTTTGACAAGGTCAACGACAAGATTTAGTGAACTGCATTGTTGTGTCAACGCTGTGAAAAAAAAACATCGACGCCAGTTGTGCCTTGTGGCATTTGCACTGGATGAACAGAATTACGGAGTTTCTGCGATTCCTGTCTGCTTTAAACCTCTGAAAAGTCAATCACTTTGATTGTTTCTTTTTCAGATAATGAGTGAATGCCTTCTGGAAATATGCAGTTCCTGCTGCCTGCACTATATTCTCAAGAAGTGCTTTCCATGACCTAGCTACGTATTGTGTCATGAAATCTGGTTTCTTCAAGTCACTGTTGGTCCACTTCTTTATCCGTCCAAACCCCTTATTATTTTTAACATATCTATCAATCACCTCTCATACATTTCTGCAACACAAAAACTGCCCAACCTCGACAACATGCCTCCGAACTGACTGCATTCTGTGCACTCAAATCTCACCCTAACTTTGTCATCAAGCCTGCCGATGAGGGGCGTGCTGTTGTTGTCTGACGTACGGACCTCTACGTTGCAGAGGATGACCACCAGCTCGCAGTTACCTCCTCCTACCTTCCCCTTGACTATGACCCCCGCATGGCACATCGGACCATTGTATCCACTATGCATATTGATCTCATTTCATCCAGTGATCCCCCCTCATCCGCTTCCAAATTAATAGTCCCTCAACCCGCACAACTCATGTCTACCTCCTTCCAAAAGTCCAAAAACGGTGCTGTCCGGGCAGGCCCATTGTTTCAGCCTGCTCATGCCCCATAGATCTCATCTCTTACTGCCTTGACTCAGGCTTCTCTACCCATTCCATCCCTACCCACATACATCCATGATTCATCTGATGTCTTATGATGGATTCAAAAATTTATCTTTCAACTACTCTCATTTTTTTTTCAGATAAGAGGGGTTGCCATGGGCACCCACATGGGCGCAAGATACGCCTGTCTCTTTGTCGGGTACGTGGAACATTCTTCGTACCAGTCCTATTCCAGCCTCCACCCACAGCTCTTTCTCCGACATATCGATGATATCATCGGTGCTGCTTCCCTCTCTCGACAAGAATTGGAAAACTTCATCTTTTTCACCCTCAATTTCCACCCTGCCCTGACTTTCACCTCGTCTATCTCTGACACCTCCCTTCCCTTCCTCGACATTTCTCTTTCCATTTCTGGGGATAGACCGGCCACTAATATCCTTTATAAACCCACCGACTCCCACAGCTACCTGGACTATACATCCTCACACCCCTCTTCCAGTGAAGACTCCATCCAATTCTCTCAGTTTCTCCGCCTCCCCAGCACATGTTCGGCTGAAGCCAACTTCGACAAAGGAGCATCTGAAATGCCCACATTCTTCTTCAACCGAGTATTCCCCAGCTCTTTCCCCAATCAGGTCCAACTTATCTCATGTACCTAACCCAACTCTAAGCCTTACTGTAACCTTATCGCCCTCATGCCTTCTCTTCCCTCCCACAACAGCAATAGCGTTCCCCTTCTCCGCACCTATGATCCCACCAACATCCACTTCCAGAAAATCACCACACACCATTTCCAGCACCTCCAGCATGATGCCACCACCAGGCATATGCTCGTTTCCACTCCCTTGTCTGAATTCCGCAGGGACCGTTCCCTCTGGGAAACCCTTGTCCACACTTCCTTCACACGTAGCACCTCCCCACAGCCCTACGAAACATGCCCCTGTAACTGGCAAAGATGAACCCTTGCACATTTATCTCCTCCCTCCCCGGTGTCCAAGGGCCCAAACATACCTTCCAGGTGAAGCAACACACCACTTGCACTTCCAAGAATCTAGTCTACTGCATTCCCTGCTCCCAACGTAGTCCCTTTTACATTGGGGAAGCGAAGCATCGACTTGGCGACGGCTTCGCAGAACATCTACGTCCGACTTGCAAAATAGACCCTGAACTACCTGTTGCCTGTCGCTTCAATGCACCACCTTGCTCCCTGGCCAATATCTCTGACTCCGTCTTTCTGCAGAGGACCAGTGAAGCCCAACGCATGGTCGAGGAAAAACAACTTGGGGACCCTCCAGCCCTCTTGACTCAATATTGAGTTCAATAATTTGAGGCCCGATACTCTCCCATGTCCCACGCCCTCAGCCCACACACCAGGACTTGTTCACAAATAGCCTGCCAATCCACGCCCCACGTTTGTTCGTCACTAACAGTTCCCATTCACAACTCTTCACCCTCCCAGCCTGATCATTAGCATCTCGTTTTTTTTTTACCCTGTCCAACTGTCTTTCTCTCTGTTTGGGCTCTGTCATATCGATAAGTCCCGATCCCACCCACATCACAATTTGCTGCATGGAAACTGACATTATTCCAGCCACCATCAGTTCTGAGGAAGGGTCCCAGATGTTAACTCTGTTCTCCTCCACAGATGCTGCCAGGCCTGCTGACCTTTTCCAGCAACTTTGTTTTTGTTCTACACCGTGCCATTTAATGAAAGCCCCTTGACTGGATGAACATTCTTGTATCTTGAAGACATGTTTAAGTCAGGCCTTGAATTGCGACCCAAAAGCTGAAGATGCACTCCAAGTGAAGTCTAACCTGTAGGTTTCAAATACCCTTCTTGTTTTTATGCGATATTACATGTTGTACTCAATCTTCTGTGTTCTCGCTCCACACTCTTCTGCCCTGAGTAAATCATGTCAAAAGCTTCTGTGCTAAATTTCATGGATCTCTCCGAGACCCATTGCGCAAACCTCACGAGATCCTTATGAAATTCTGAACCACCTTCGTTCAGTTCAGAATAGTTGCCAGTTTCTTGTTGTAGCAATTTATGAAATATGTCATTGTCATGTCAAAAACATAAAAGCAAAGAGTCAGAAGTTGAAGCATTGACATTTACAGAATACCGCTCTGGACTTTCCTTAAGTCCATTGAACAACTGTCGATTTTGGTCCATGATTTCTTGAATTTGCTTTCCTGTCTGTTATGAAGGACGTGTCTAATTAATCGGATTGAATCAACATTCAGTGTGTTAAACCACAAGGAGGACCAAACAAATTTGTTCACACTCGTTGCTCTGAGGAATCCACCTTCATGTTTCGAACAAAATCATTCCTCATGACATGAGGGCTCCTCTTTCTTCGGTGCAATGTTTTTAAACTTGAGTTGCATCTCCTGCAGATGAACCTAGCTTATTTGTGGCAATGTAAATTTAATATCTTTAACTTTGTTCATTCATTTTGCTGACATTAGCTGAATAAAGGGACGTTGTCCTGGGCATCGTCTGGGGAACATTATATCGTTATTTCCCTAAACAGGTAGAGTGTCAGTGTATTGAAATTTGATATGATCGAAATAGAAATTTGGAACATTTATTTTATAAAGCAGGTGAATTAGAGCCTCTGAATTGCACATGCATGGATTTCGAGTCATTGAAGATTTTCACCACAGAAACAATGAATTCTCCTATTGGAACTGTGCCAATAGAAAACAGAACCTTCCAGCCTATGCCTACTGTATCGCAAATTAACTATAAGACTGAAGGTTATAGCACTTGAAGTATATCACCAAACACATTTTAAATGTTTTGCCTGTTCCTACCTTCTCCATCTTTTTTTCTGAACTGAGCTTCCAGAACTTTCCCGGCCGCTCACTTATATCTGAACATTTTATTTACAGAACATGCCCTACGTTAAAGAGGTTTTTCTCACTTCTTTTATACAGCATGACATATGTGTCGCTCTCAAGAAAAAAAAAAAGTCCTCTCAAATTCCAATGTTCCAACATGAATAAATCCACCCAAACTAAAATTTCCTGACTGGTGCTTTTGTTTCCCAATCTAAACTGATCCGACTAAACATACTATAACGTGTTTACGTTCTGTCTATAATGAGTTGTGTGTGTGTTTGAGTGTGTGTGTATGTGTTTTTTTTTGTATTCAATGTGTTTGTGTGTGGGTGTGTGCGCGTGTTCACAAGTATGTCTGTGTTGGTGTGTTAATTTATTTCAATTGCCATGGTTTTCCTTGTTCTGATGAACACTGATTGGTAGCTCATTGACGAATGCTTCGTCAGGAACAGCTGAAATCATTCGTTGTTCTCGAGTATTTACAACAAAATTTTATTAAAACAGTAAACAGATAACGTGCCAACATTGCAGTCGGAAAACGTGTGTAAGATATACTCCAGTTTTGAAGACAGATATGAACTCCCATTCCGTAAATGCTAGCTTCTGGAGAAAATGTGTGTTGCCTTTGCTTGTGATGAACTCATCAGTTGTTGTAAACAGTTGGCTCAGCCCTGAGAAGCTGAATGCACCGATTCTATCTTTTTTGTTTCTACAGTCATTCGAACTATTTTAGGTTTACTGATCAAAGTGAGCTGACACGGCAATTCAAGCTCACATATTTCATTTACATTTCAAAATCAACATGCCTTTTATCAGAAACCAGCAACATAAATTCGCGAAAATAAAGACACATGCCTTTCATTGATTTACACAACTTAGTTTTCATGAAGACCAAAGCAAATTGTTTATTTGAAGGGTTGGTTCACTGTTCCCTCGAGTCGCCTTGCGCTTATGCGCAAGAGATGCAGCTGCAAATTATACTCAGGATGGTTTTGTAGGCATTTCAGCAGGCAATGTGTACACAAGGACTACCAAAAAAAAGCAACGTTGTCATGACGCAGTCATCTATTTTTGTGATTTCTTTGAAATACCACTGCGCAATCCTGTATGTGAAACCGGGATGGCAGGAGGATTTTAATCTTAACACTGCCAGGGAACTTCAGGGAATGGAGCCACCGTTGGCATTTCAGATAATTACTGCCAGCGCATACAAACATCAAGAAGACATGAATAACATGAAGCCTACATATTCAATGTCTGAACAGCAACTTGTGGATGCATTTGTAACTCAGATTGACTGTGCATTTCCCAATGACCACCCTTGTGCAACCTTCCTGATACTGCTGGGAGGACTCCCCGATGTTGGATGTTTCAAGAACCAGGGGTCATAATCCAATAATTCGGGTAGAACATCGACTGAGATGAGAAGACATTTGTGCTCTTGAAGAGTGGTGAGCCTTTGGAATTCATTACAACACGAAAATGTTGATTGCAAAACATTGGATGCATTCAAGAGGTGGTTATATATAGCGACTGTGGCAACTGGGGTCATAGGCTATGGCTGAAAGCATGGTTGGATGGCAAACCCTGATCGTGATGATTAAAGGAGCAGGCTCAATTAGTAGAATGGTTTTCTCTTGCTCCAGTCTTCTGTTTTACTCTGTTTCTCCAGGCACTGACTGTGAATGTGGCCTTGAAGCCAAATCCACATTAGCTCTATTCTTCTTGGAATTCCACTATAAGAAGCAAAACATATCATAGGTCTCACGTCAAACTATACAGAAATTCAACGGAATTGTGGGCAACCTAGCTTATCTTCTTTGATTCAAAAATGCATTTTATCAGTCTGCTGATTGGAGATCAAAAATAGGTTGCTGTTTACCAACTAATTTAAAGTGATTGCAATGTTCGCAATCATTACTGAAACGGGAGACACCAATCAGTTGCCAGGAACCAATGGTTTTAGAAAATAGAAATTATGGAACTCTGAAAGTACTGAAATGGTGCATGATGAAGGAAATTCTAATTTCGTATTGATATTTCAGAATGGTGAAAATTTTAAGGAATGTTAATTGCTTTCCAATATGGTGGTCTATGAAATAATGATAGACTGGAATTGCATTTTTGCTCGTATTTCCCTCCTTCTGTTCATTGAAGCTGAAACAGTCATTGTTATTAGTTGCTTTTTCAAGACAAATTGAAACTGCACACAAATTGGTTTGACAATCTTAGGATATGGGAGAGAGCCTCTGAAAGTGGGGAGGAGTGATTAGTATTGATCAAATTTTCAGCTATTTCCGAAATCACTTCAGAAATTACTGATCAATAATAATTACTGATTTTTCTTTACTATGAAACACTTTAAAAAGATCTTCCGTTTTCAATGAAAACAAATCAGAAATCCGCCCAGCAGGTTATTCACCAATATTCTCATGTTGGTGCATTGTTGGAGGCTTTCCCCATCAATATTCCAGTCTCAAAATGCTCATCAAGTCTCAAATCAGAGGGGCAACTCCGTGAAAAAGGGCAATTGAAATGTTCGCATATCACAGTAACAAAGCACAAATGCAATGAGCATCCACTTTTGATGTGATTGAAGTAAATTTGGTGAAGATATGTTGATTGTACTGCAACTGAGCCACATATGTGAAACATTGATATGATTCCTCTGAATATCGGTGAGTGCCCGTTTTGTATCTTTGAGATGCAGATTTACAATCAGCAGAGAACAATCATGAGCACTACAGGTGGATATTCAAGTTGCTATTGATGAAATTCATTTTGTCATTTCAGGACACTTGTGGTATTTTAATTTTCATGAGACTGTGGAAGAAAAGAAGGTAATAGGCTGACACATTTTAAAAGTAATTGTCCTGCCTCGAGAATAGGAGCTGGAAAACAAAATTTAGAGTTTCGAAGACAATGTCATTTTCAGATAAATCAAGAAATTCACAAGTTATTCCATCTAGTCGTTCATGCATCCATTCATTTTTTTTTTGTCTGTCTCTATTTCTATTCTTCCATCTAGATCACATGGTATTATGGGTGAACTTACCATTTGGATGCACAATTGGCTAAACGGCAAGTGACAGACATTGACGGTGGAGGGCTCCATTTTGGACTGGTCGCTTCTTACTTTTGATGTTCCATAGGGATCGGTGCTGGGTGCACATTTGTTTCCTATTTATGTGAGAGATTTCCAGATTAAACTAGAAGGCATTTTTAACATTTGGATGGTTGATATCAAAATTGCTGATTTCATGGACAATGAGGTACGTTATTTAAGATTTCAAAGGGATCTTGATCAATAAGACCAATGAGCTTAAGAGTGCAGCTGGATTTCAATCGAACAGAGAGTTTCGTGGTTAAGGATCATAATTCATTGATGCTTGCATCAAAGAAAGGTTAAAAAGGTGTGTGTCAAGCTTGCCTTCATTGCTCAGTCATTTTGAGCATAGCAGCTGGGAAGTCATGTGGATATTGTACATGACATTCTTGAGGACTCTTCCAGGCTCATATGTCCAGTTGTGGTCTCCTTGTTATAGAAAATATATTATTCAGTGGAGAGTGTTGGGAAAGTATTGTCCAGGATTTGGCTTGGATTCGAGAGATTTAGTTATATTGAGGGTCTGAATGAACTGAGACTTCTTCTGTGAGAGCATAGGAGGTGAAATGGTGTCTTTATAAATGTTCTTAAAGTCGTGAGGGGTATAGATAAGAGTAATGGCAGGTGTCTTTTCCCTGGGATGGGCAAATTACATGGTTTGGGAATTATTTTAAACGTGGGAGGAAAAAGTACTTTTTTTTCAAAAAGTCTAGAGAGACAACTTTTTCATGCAGAAAGCTGTTTGTATCTCCACTGACCTTCCATACTAAGTGTTTATTACAGGTAGAGTTACAACTTTGAAAAGTCACTTGCACAAGTTGATGAATCAGGACTGTTTTGAAGGATATGAGCCAAGCACAGGCAGCTGCATCTAGTTTAGTTTGGAATTATGGTTGGTATGGGCTGGTTGGACTAAAGGATCTGTTCTTGTGTGTTTTGACTCTTTGGTTCTCTGAATATCTATCTATCTATCTACCTGTCTGTCTATCTATCTGTCTATCTATCGATGTGTCTATCTACCTGCCTTCCGATCCAGAAATCTACCTTAAAATCATAATGTGCTGTAGCGATCCTCCACGGGATAGTGCATCTCGCCATAGTGTCTGACAATGTGCACATATTTCCTGTCACAAGAAAGCGACACAATTGTAAAATGAAATTTTCTCCTACATTAGTGCTTGGTTTATTTGTTTATGCAGAGTTGCTGTGTATGTTTTGAAACTGGTTTTCCATGAAGCAGTCAATGGTAACGAAAAGAAAAATCTCTGATTTACTCCAGACACTGCAGATTCTTCTATTAAATGACACTTTGAAATCCAGGGTCTTTTTCTGCTGTCGGTTAGATTTCTGCCAGATATTGTGCTTTGCAAATTAAAGCCATATGAATCAACTCAGATAAAACATCACCAAACACATTATAATTTGCCATTTGCACAAAACGATCAATGTCACTTAGCATGTCTTATTTGAAAAAAGGCCATTGAACACAACATTCACTGGGTGGCTATGAGAAAACTGGAAATTTACTGCACGCCAGTAATTTTTTACCACTTCCAAATAAAGGTCGTTCGAGATACTTAAGCTGTTTATTAACGATTTGAAAGTTCTATAATGTGAAATCAATGGATCCAAACTTGCTTTGCAGTGACATTCGTTATCATCTCAAAGTACATTTTGAAAATTTAGTTGGTTAGATCTCGGATACCTTGTTGTAGCATTCTCTGATCTTTTAAATTGAATGGGCCCTTTATAAATGTTTGACGCTGGTGTAATGTAACACTTAATTTTTGCGAATGTCTATTATTTAATAGGACCTCTCATACCTTCCAATGAGCACAGAAATGAACTGTTAAAGGCCTGCATTAGTTTCAATGATTGTATACTCTCTAACTGACTATGTGCTCCAGATGTGCACACACGGTTACCATAGGTTATTTGGATTCCACGGCGATTCTTTTTTAATTTAGCGACTGGTTTGTTTTGATTCATTGGATTACCTTTCAAAAGTCAATCTGAGTGTAATGTTTGAGTGAAAACTCACTGTTTATTTATCACTAATGCAGTTTTCCTTGGCTGCGCATTTTCAAACGATGATGTTCAGCCGGACCAATTTGATGAAGACTAAAGGAGAGATGTTCTGCAAGGAAAGGAACTTTATCTCATCTCTGAGTGCAAACTGTTTCAACTCATTCAAGATATTCTCAGCACAATCATTGTGGACATGGTCCATCATAAGATGTCAAACTTGAATTATGGAACACCTGTTCTGAATTATATGCTGTTTTGTTGTGTGACAGAGATATGGAGTGTCTACGAAAAGAGTCAGCAATTTTATTGGCTGATAATATTTTTTAATATTTGGTACATATTTATTCACTTTTCAATGAATTTCAAGATATAAAGGGATTTAATTTCCAATTGAAAGCTTTGCTGTCTGAAATAAAATAATAAAAGTTGTCATCTGAACCAGAGCAGAAGCTGTTTAATACTACTTTGATAACTAAAAATATGTCCAATCAAGATGTACAGCAAAACAAATATCCCAAGACGGAAAGATGTCCATGTTTAAAAATAAACTCATGTAAATATATTAGCCCATCTGTGAGGGCTGTAGGAGGTGGTACGAAGATCTGGTCACAGCCTCCAGCCAACAGGTGGAGCCTCAAAACCTGCCCCCTCTGATGAGCATATAAATTCTGGTCACTGCACCTTCATTCAACACTCTTCGATCTGGGGTGTGTTTAGAAAGTTCTTGACAGAACCTTTTCTCCCAAGTTACCAGAATGACTACGTCGATGATTTTTCTCAGTTTGTTTCTGACTTTCTTATCCTGTGAGTTCTTTTTTTTCCTACAAGTTTCTGTTTGTTATCATTTAAGTGTTTGTCTACTTCTGGAATGAAAAAGATGCAGGAATCATTTCATCAGTAAAACTGACTGTATTTTATTTTCTTTTTGAAGGTGTCCATTCGGAGGTCACTTTGACTCAGCCAGAGGCAGAGAACAGCCAGCTTGGAGGCTCCCTGACACTGACCTGTAAAACCAGCGGGATCGACCTTGGCAGCTACTCTATGTATTGGGTCCGGCAGGTGCCTGGACAGGGTCTGGAGTGGTTAGTTTACTACTATAGTTCATCGAACAATAACTATGCGCCAGCGATTAAAGATCGATTCACTGCGTCCAAAGACACATCAAACAACATCTTCGCGTTGGACATGAAGAGCCTGAAGTTCGAAGACACCGCCATCTATTACTGTGCAAGAGATCACAGAGTGAGGAACAATGGCTGGACACGTACAAAAACAGCTCCAGGAGACACTTTGTAGATAGAACTGTAAACTAACGGTGAGTACTTGTTTTCAATGTGACATTCACAACTATAATGTTAAGTAGACCTCAAACTGTGTCTTACAAAACGTTCACCGAGGAAATGAACAATTTAAACTTACAAACAACCAATAAAATAGGGTATGAAGTTATAGGCTTGTCGTACGTACTGCTAAATGTTTCAACAATTAAAGATTTGGACATTACGTTAATTTGAATATATCTGTAACCTCGGGAAATCTCTACTAATTGTGTTATGCAAGCTATGGCATTCATTCCACAATGATCAGTACTAAATCTATTTTTCACATCAAAACTGACACAGAATATAGAACAAACAATGAGGGAAGTTTCTGTGCGGGTTTACATCACTGTGATACAACAGTGGGTCACAGTGATGTGAACAATGGCATCGTCGTTCAGAAACTACTGGCAAGTGTTTCGTTCAAATTGGCGACTACGGCCATAGCAGGAGGGACAAATAATATCAGACTTAATTAAAATACAGACAAGTAAAGCTCGTTTGTAGAAATGTACAGAATTCTTCTACTTTAATCGAATAGATGGACACGTTGAACGCACACTTACCATCAAATTATATTCCAAGAACCTTTAAAAATACAATGGGAAGTAAAATCTAAGCTTTTTCATTGCAGCATTTTTTGTAGAGGAGCCTGAACCGGTTCTTTTTTTTTTTCAGGATTCAGTGAACTTAGGCATCTGTATTTTACGGTGTACAGCCCGCCATAGAATTTGATATCATGCATCTCACAGTGACACACTGGGGTAGCACAGCCAATACGATCAATACATAAGCACGTTCATCTCTCATTGTTAGAAATTGGGTCAGCATTTACTTTTACAAACCATCCGAACGTTCAGTGCAGTATCAGTTCTGTGGGTATTACCCGAATATCACGTTTTAATTTATAAAATCGGCGATAATTATTGATAATATTGGTGATATTGACAATCACTTCATGTGTTATTCTTAGGAGCGTTAAATATTAGAATCTGTTAGCAAGAATGAGCAGACTCCATTTGCACATTCATAACTTAATGAAGATGTGTCGTGATTTTCTTTTGCCTCTGGTTATTAAGATTTAAAATAATGACAGTTTTTGCTTGTTTTGTGCAGAGCCAGTTATTGTGTGACGCTGTCCAGGGAATGTAACATTGTGACTATATGGATACTGGGGACAAGGAACCATGGTGACTGTTACTTCAGGTAAGAAACTTGTACTTACTTAGCAACCGTTATATTTGTTAATGCTCTATTCATTAGGTTAATTTATGATTCAGATGAAGCTCGGATTCTGTGCTGAGTTAAGATTAGTTCCAATTGTATTTTCTGTAAAGTAATTTTAAAATTCATTTAAGTCTCAGCAAACAAACAAAGTGCTGGTGAGAGATTCAGTTATTCAGCGTCTCTCTCATTTTTTTTATCGGAGGGCAATAGTGTTCGGATGGGCTAATTGAAAAAAAAGTGCATTGAACATTACAACGTTTAAACAATGATTAATGCCAGTGAGAACAAACTTTAAGAATTTACAAGTGTTAAAAAACAAACAAAGACAAAATATGCTGAAACGTTATTGTCAATTTCTTCAATATATTTCTCCTACATGTTATATTCGTGTCGTGATTTTACTTTGTAGTTTAGGATGTTAATTTTGTTGGTGATAAACACGTTAGATTCTCTCGATTTTTTTGCGGTGTGAGAGTTCATTCTGTTGACTTCAGTTGATCAGTTTGAACAACTGAAATGAATGTCAATAATTTCAGTCAGTTGATCAGCTGATTGTATTCTGAGTTTGTTTTACTTTGTTCTGTTGAACTGAGTTCTTCGGATTCTGAATTTGTTTTATTTGATTTTGTTGAATTAAGTTGATTGGATTCTGTTTCTCTTTCATTGAATTCGCTGTTTTGAGTATATTGAATTCTGATTCTATTTTCCATGACTCTGTTGAATTCAGTTGTTTGGATTTTCAGTAACTTTGTATGACAGAGCTGGGTTTTAAATGGGTTTCATGCTTTGTGTAATTGGTGCTTTCTGTATTTCCCTTTTGATGAGGTTGCCCACCTGGATTACATTTAATTACTAATATTTGCGAAGTTCCTTGCTTTTCCTGCATCTTTTCTGCTTTTGTTTATCTCCCGTGGCCCCATTGATTGATTGAAATCATTATATCCGTTTGCACTGTCTGAAAACAGACTTAGCACAGACAAATGGAAGGTTCGAGGCTTTAAAAAAAATTTCCGTGCCGCCAGAGATCGTAGGAACTGCAGATACCAGGAAATCTGAGATAACAAGGTGCAGAGCTGGATGAACACAACAGGCCAAGCAGAATCATAGGAGCAGGAAAGCTAATGTTTCTGGCCTGGACCCTTCTTCAAATTTCTGAAGAAGGGCCTCGGCCCAAAACATCTGCTACCCTGCTCCTATGATCCTGCTTGGCCTGCTATGTTCATCCTGCTCTACACCTCGATATGTTAGTGCATTGATTTTTTTAAGCGTTCTAATTGTAAAATAAGTAAAATCTGTTCTTACTAGCCTCAAATAAATACAATTTGGAACGAACATCTTAAAATGCCTAATTGATCAAATTTCATAACTGAGAATAACGTTAGTACAATGCACAATGAAAATGTGCTAATATGCGTTCAGTAAACTGATCTTGTTTTGACATTAAAGTCATGATTGATAGATGAATCTAGCTGCTCTGCTGCACAATGCTCACAATTTACATGATAGAACAGGTAAATAGGTTGGAAATAAATTGAAATGCAGCTCAAATTTTATTTTTAAAATGTCCTTGGCTTTATGTTTTGTTACAGAAGTCGCCTTGCAAACAAGCCTGCTGCTCTCTCTTCTTATTTCTATCTAAGTTAATGATTAGCTTGTTTAATGGTGAGCAGCTTTGATGGATTCCAATTTGAGATTTCTTCTGTGATGTTACAGTTATGCTGAAAATGCCTGCGGAGCTGTTTCTGCTGCAAACACATGCCTCTCACTTAATGCTGTGATTTAGCAATTTTTGTTCCATTGAAAAGAGAAAACGATTGGGGGCATCAAAGTCGTAATATTTGTGAAGTAGTTTCTGATTTCTAAATTGTTTTCGCATTGTTTACATGTCTGGTGAAATGAAATTCTCGAGTTTCCCAATCCAATGCAAACGGCATTCGAGTTGAAATTTCCTGAAGCCAAATATTAGGTGAAAGGCAGATGGCAAAAGTTTTGAAATTAAGGCAAAACAGATAACCTGTGGAGCAATTTTTACTGATATGTAATAGTTGCAGTATAGCCTATTCCAGGCCTTGCAATCAGCTATTTCAATTGCAACATCTTTCCTTGTATAGTTCAGAAGTCACAGAGAAAGACGAACAGAATTTCAACAATATAATGTTCTATTCATTCTTGATATTGAGCAAAAATGCCACAACGTTGATCAACAATCACCTTTCAATTCCGTCATATATTACAAACAAGATTTCTGGCTGGGAAAGATAATTGGCAAAAACTAATTATCAATTCTTCCAAAATACATGTCTGAAGAACAGATCTAATTCACTGTTTTGATTATTGTCACAAGCAACTTGTTTTAATTAATTGTTATATCCCTGATTATGTTATGTTTGTGGGAATAAAAACAAATTTTTAACTGAGTGATTTAATTGGCACAGTGTTCTATGTTGTCCCAATTCAGATCGTGTAAATATATAGAGTTTCGTTATATAACGTCATATCAACTCAAAAATCACTCATTTGGACACAACTGATGTCGGGGATTATGTGACCAAAGTTAGAGTTCGTATGTATTAAAATTGTCCAAGCATGAACTCATCATGTGAACGCTTGCTGCAAATGCTGATAGTGTGTTATATATCAACGCGTTGGGGCATCTGCAGAGTTTACAATTTTGCAGAAGAAGTAACTGCAGAGTCTGAGAACTCATTGCTTATTTCAAACAATAAAATTGAGTAATATTTACATTAAATAATGTACTTTGCCAATTGATGCAACTTAGCCATCTGAAGAATATTGTTCACATTAGTGAAGTGTGATGATCATTTATTTAGACTTCAGGTAAGGTAGGCAACTCCCAGCAGAAACACATTCCCAATTCATACATTCTGAAAACTTAGCATTCATTGCAAAGCAGTTCATAAAAAAAAAAATTCACTACCGTTGCAAAGCAGCCCTGACAGGAAATATTTACATTAAGTTATTCAACGGAAATTGTTTCCCACAATATACTGCAAATTGATTTCGTACAGTGCATGCAAAATCTCTGAATTTAAAGAATTTTTTAACAATATGTAAGATTAATTTCGACAATTGTTTATTTCCTCTTGAGCTTTGCTCAAGTTGGTGAAATTTCTCACCTTAATAATTTGGTTTATCATGATGATTCGTGAAGTTTATTAAAGGAGGATGTAATCTCTGTTCAATTTGAACGCATTCCCATTCGCATTATTGCTTACTTCTGACTAGTTTCTTTTATGAAAACTAAATTAAAGTGAATCAGTGGTCTTGAACGTTGTAAATTGTCTGGTGCGTTCTGTTGTATCTGAAGCAGTTGAATTTCATCTATTGCTTCAAAAATGTTTTTATCTGCCTGTAAAATAACATTTGATTGGCGCCTCTGAAATGAAAACCCTGACCAAATCGCTAAAATCAGAAGGAACAATTCAAAATGACTGCAAGAGTCTTGAAATCTTCTATTTTTAGCAATGATGTGTCTTCCTTGGGAGTTGTTTGATTGAGTTAACTCATTGATTGAGTGAGGCAGTGGAAATAGCGTGTTGTATATTTTATTCCTCCCTCAGCTTTCTGACAACCCCTGTGGCACAATGTAGAATCAGAATTTATTTTGCATCTTCTTTTTGGAATCGCGATCGTGGGCTGTTAGTGTGACTGTTAAAGATCAAAATATTCTTCAAAAGATTTTTCTTTATTAAGTTATAGCGGATAATATGGTGCAGTAACACCTATGATTCTTTTGGAAAGGGACTTCCCCAGGATTAAAATTTGGTGACACTGAATTATCGCGATGGAATTCCAGTTTTATTAAGTTTTATTCCAGTAGCTCTTGTTGAGATTGTCTAATTCAGAAGGACTCTGTATCTATGCCTGGTTGCTGAAAGGAGTTAATAGATAACATTGTTTATGTACTGTCAAACAAGTGGGCTGTATTGTCCGAGATAATGTCGAGCTTATTACATTCAGGACTCTAGCAGTGCAATGGTGGTGTCCCTGAATTTGAGATATGTGGCCCGTGTTCAATTTCAATCTGTTACAAAGGTACATAATATCACCACTAAACGGGTTAAATCAGAGAAATAAAAAAATTGTAATTTCTGTCGGTGTTTTAAGAAGTCCAAAAATAGAGTCCTGATTCAATCCCTTTCTGACATAATAGCTGGGATTAGGTGGTGGGGCGGGCGGTGGGCCAGTGGAGGAGTTCGATTTAATTTAAACAAAAGCAATATTTGCTCATGGGATTTGGGTGATGCCAGTGGAGTTAATTCAGTTACTCCCCTCAGAAATTCCAGTTTTTGACTTAATCCTCTATCAATAATATTAATAACAATCCTGATATTAATAGAGTCCAAAGAATACTTACGGTAACAATGTTGAGCCTGTTTTATTTTGTGTCAAGCCAACAATGTACCAAATCAGAAGAGATTAACTGTTCAGGAGGATAAGGTTTCCGCTGAATCCAACGCTGAGAGCAATTGGTGGCAGATTTTCAGCCAACCTTTCGTTTATATCTCAATTCGTCCAATACCTCTCCGAAGAATCCGTTTTCCAGCAGAAGCCAAACAAACTTACTCAAAGCCGAACTGAATTGATGTGTGTTCCCGTGCTAGAAAACATGAAAATAATTTGCAGAATAGTGCTCGAAAATTTATCTTTTCGTTTTCTCTCCACAGAATTTGTCAGACCTACTGAGATTTTTCAGTAATTTGCGGTTTTATTTCAGGCTTCTCACATTCAGTCTGTATTGATATTTCATTTAAAACATGCTCGATGGTCGGTGGAACAAGTTAAGTTGTTCATCGAGAAAATTAATCGTGATAAATTAAGAATGTTCAGTGATATTTAGTATCAGATATTCATTGAAAGTGTGGAACCCAATATGCAGCCGTGGTTTCAGGACGAATAGTATCATGAGAATCAACTTTAAATCTCTGACAATTTCCAGTTCGAACAGCACAATCAAGTTCGACAGACCATTTAAATGAAACATTGTATTTCTTTATTCCAGGCAACAGTAATATATGGTTACAATGTTAAAAATGAGGAAACCTTCATTTCCATTAAATAATGTAGAGACAGTTCTGTTAATTCAGTGAAAACATAGTCAAACCACACAGAAGGAAGCTCTTTGGCACGTGGTCCCTGAATGGACACCTAGCAAGTCCCTCAAATTTGTTTCAATCCTTCCAGTAGTTATTTGTGTCTTTAGACTGACGTGCAAGTGTCAGAACTCTTACATCTCCTTGAGAACTTTGTAGTCATCAGCCTACTTGAATAGCTACACTTCATGTGGCACTTGTAGACTCTACAGTTCTGTTAGAAAGTGAGTTCAAAAATTGTGGTCCTGAAATCGGAAAGGGGCAGAAATATCTGCAAGTGAAATTAAGTGTGATTTGGAGGTAAACGTTCAAGTGAAACACTTGCTTGCCTGTGCATCCGTTGTCTTTAACGTCAACAGTTTTGTGACGTGCTGCCAAAAGAAAAGCTGAGGATACTAATTAGAAGCCGATGAAGGCCTGTTGGCACATTGAGAATGTTAGTGCCTTCATGAGATCATGATATTTCTTGAGTGCAACAGTCTTCCTAACATACCATAAAATTTTACTCATTTGTTTACTGTTCAACTGGAGCGTGGTGAACCTCTTGAATATTCGGCCAAAGAAAGTGCTTGAGGCGAAAACATGAAAAGTTTTCAAGGAGTTTATTCATTGTTTAAGGACTGAAGCCAACCGTGGTTATGAGGGAAAATATGAACAAGACGCAATATTCGGTATGAAACTTGAAAACAATGAATGTTTTGCAAGTTTTTGATGTCAACAAAATTGGCCATAAAGTGGTCTATGAAGAGCATTTTCTAAATGTTCAAAGGGATCTTGATTAGCAGGATCAATTGGCTGAGGAATGACAGACTTCAACTGAGATGAATGAGAGGTGTTGTATTTTGATGAAACAAACCAGTGCATGGATTACACAGTTCCTTGTCGGGCACTGGGGATTGTTGTCAAACAGACGGACCTTTGGGATCAGGTACATCGTTCCTTGCAAGAGGTGTCACCGATAGAGTGGTAATGAAAGCGTTTGGCATGCTTGTGTTCATTGTTTAGAGCTTTGAGTAGAAGAATCAAAACGTCAATTTGCTGTACCCGACATTAGTGAGGCCACTTTTGGAGTACAGTGTTAAGGTTTTGTTGCCCTGCTGCACGAATAATCTTGGGAGTTGAGAAAGAGTACAGAAAATATTTGCCGGATGTAACTGAGACTTGAGGTTTTGAGAGATGGAAAGAGGTTGTTTGCTCTGGATGTTTCTTTTAATTTCGTGACTTTAGAAGATTTATAAAGGGGGGATATGTGGGTTTATAAAGGTTTGCATAATCATGAGGGAAATAGATAAAGTGAACAGCAAAGGTTACCCTTTCTTTGCATTGCAGAGGAGATCAAAACTCGATGCCATAGTTTTAAGTCGAGAGAGATAATTTTAAACGGGACCCGTGGAAACTTTTTCAAACAGAGGGTGGAAGGTATGTGGAATGAACTGGCAGAGGAAGTGGTAGATGCAGGTACAGCTATCACATTGAAAAGACGTTTCGGCAAGTACATGAGCAGCTTCAGAGACACTTGCACCAAATGGAGGCAAATGGGTTTACTTTAATTTGTGAATGCTGTCGGCATTGGTGATTTGGACTGAAGGGGCGGTTTCAACACTGTATGACTCTATAACTCTGTGGCCATATTATGGAGCAATAATGATGTTCTCAGGTGGTGAGCCAGTGAGGGAAAAGAGTTTGAGCTGCTCGGCTTTGATGTGTTGGGTGGCTGGTGCATGAGCTGGCATGCATGTAGCTGGGCAGTTTAGAATCCAGGCAGATGACTATGGTTCCGAGGAACCAGCTTGCCTGAGTGGTACTTGTAAGGTGAGGGATCGTTTTAGTGGAAATATTGTGGGTGTCTCAAGTGCCAGACAGGTCAGCAGTATGCGGGACTGTTTTGGGTGGTCTGTGATTATAGCAGCGAAGTGGCAGGAGGGCATCATGCACAATGTAAAGCTCACAGTTTAGCAAAGTGGCAGGCAGTAAAAAACGGATGAGATGAGCGGTGAGATGCAATGTTCTCAGGATGATTAGGTAAGATGAATGTTAAATAATCAAGGCCTTGAAATCATGTGTTGGGGAGTTGGGTCTTCACAATGGTGACAGGTATTGTCAGGGCCAGATATAAATGGGCAGATTGGCAGAATGGGAATGGATTGTAAGGAATCGAGAGTACATATCCGGCTGAGTAAATGATTATCTTGGAATTGTGTGAAGGCGCTCATGCATTCCAGAGTGAATGGATCTGTGACAGTGTGGGGGTTGTCAATGTCAGTGGAGGTTCAGGACAGATTGAGAGGGAGTGGAGGTCAGACTGAGAAATTAGAGTTTTGCAGTGAATTCGGTGTCAATTTGTAAGTTAAAGCGCACATGGTAATTTTTTGAATCGTTCCTGGGGAAATTGCAGCTGACCATAGTTCACCAAGGTCTCTGATTCTCAATGGAGGAGCACTTAGTTGCAGAGGCCTCCAGCATTCGGATAATCGCCCGTTATCAGTTTAAGCTTTCAGATAATTTGCATGATGTCAAATGTGACAGAGATACTCACGGCTCGTGTCCTCTGATCCTTTTGACACTGCTGCAACGAACTTCTTCGAAGAGAAAATATTCTGACTTGCATTGACAATGGAAAATGAGTTTCACAACGCATTTGTGCCCAATATATTCCATCTCCCTGAAAACTGACTTTAAATATTTATCTCGGTAATGTTATTATCATTGCTGAATCCCACATAATCAACATACTGTGGGCTGTCATTTAAAATAAAAATGAATATTATTTACGATGCAAATGATATGGTGCCAAGAAAAGGTATGAGGCCAAACATTTTCGGCAAGGAATTCACCTGCTATCCCCAAACGCCTACTCACCAAGAAGGCACCAGGCAGGAGTGTGATGGGATACTATCCAATTTTCTGAATGAGTGAAGCTTCAGTCGCGCTGAAGAAGCTTTGCACCATTCAGCACGAACGAATGCACTTGTTTGGCATCCCATTTATCAAATGCAATATTCAATCCTTTACTTCAAATACAGTGGGACCGTTGTTGGTTCTCTGCTGGTTCGACTCTCGAAACTCGGCCAGACTCCATCCCCAGCAAATTTCGAGCCCAGGACCTCTCCCACGAAGAAGGACGGGGCAGCAAATGAAAGACAACGCAACCAACTGCAATTGATCTCTATGCTTAACGATATTACCGCTTTTTCACGTTATTTCTGGGCCTACCACTCCGGTCCAAGCATAACTGTAAATATGTGCTTTGTAAGGTCAATAAAGTTGGAAGAAAACAACTGTACACACATCCCCATCGCTAAATAGCAACGGGCAAAGATAGCTTCAGTTGACAGCAATTTCGAATCACAGGTACAAATATAATCAACGAATGTGTGGACCACTTTTTTGTTTCACACTCTGCAGCTATTTGTCTTTTATTACTTACATTGTGATGCACATTGAAGCCTCTCCCATGAGGGCAGCCACTGCAAACATTATGTTATCTATGTCTTCCAACTGGTTTTCAAATTGGAAGAACATTGAATTATCAGTCAAGATTCTGCGCCATAGCAGCATCAGACAATAAGAAGGGCCCTGCCTCACCCATTTCGTTTCTCAATTCAAGGCAATTCATGGACTCAGAAGTCAGTGTTGACCACTGTCCTGGAAACGTTACTCTAATGTTGTCCACTGCCCTGGAAACTTTACTTTAATGTTGAAATAGTTGAAATTTATTTGCTTGCAAAGAACAAATAGCCTTTCAGACACATCAAATTTATATCATGTCAGGCAGGGATCAGTCGGAAAGGGTTCACTCCAAGTCTCGCAAACCAGCAAGTCATGAAAGACGCTTCATATTCCTTCATCATCTTTTTTTTCATGATTGTTTTATTGTAATCCTGTAAGTACGACTTACACAGTCACTTCTGAAGCTCAGTCACTTTAAAATTTTTTGGGCACATGGCGAATCTGAGGTAGTATGAGATGATCAATTGCAGTGAACTTCCTTCCACAAGAGCAATCATAGAACGGACAAGGCAATTGATCATTCACACAAGTTTCTTGATTGAGAAATGTAGACCTGGTAAATGAACAATGAAAATCTGTCTGTCTCTCTGACCCTCTCACTATGTCTCTCTCACTCATACATAAACACAAACACACACACACACACACACACACACACACACACAGACACACACACACACACACACACACACACGCACACACACACGCAAACACACGCACACACACACACACACACACACACACACACACACACACACACACACACATACACACACACACACAACCACCCGCAGTGCTTTGGTTTTAATTCGTTTAACGTCTCCTCTATTCACTCGTAATCCTAATGAATTTCAATCTTCTAATTGGCAAAATCTTTCAAAACTGAATTGTGATGAGATTGGAGTGTTCTTATTCCTTCGTGATAACATAATGGTGCAGGTATAAGGCGTGTTTCTGGAGATCGAAATAACAGTTGAACAAATAACATGAACCAAAAATAAGCTGATTTTACGTCGCTATCAGAACCGCGATCGCTTTCAACCTCGGATAATTGTCTGTGGCGCATTTGCACATTCTGAGCGTATCTGCATATGTTTCTAAAGGGTTTTCCCATTCCCACCCACAGTCCAAAGATGTCCAGGTGAGCTGGAATGACCATTCAAAATTGCCCACAGTGCCCAGAGGGATGCACACTTGGTGGATTAGCCATGTGAACTTCAGGATTTTCGGGGATGGAAATGGTTCTGGATAGGATGCCGTGCCGACGAGCAGTGTAGACCTGTTGGATTGAATGGTCTGTTTGCACACTGTAATGATTCTATGAATTAACAGAGTCTAACTTGCTTAATCTGGCATTCTTTCCCAGTGACACCGTCTTCCCCGATACTTTATGGTCTCGCCTCCTGTGGGCACCACAGCACTGACAGCTCTGTGATTTTTGGTTGTTTGGCGATGGACTATTCTCCTGACACCACCAAAGTGACCTGGAAGAAAGGTGGGGAGCCAATTCCGACTGGATTTATGACATATCCATCGGTGAGAAACAAGAAGGGGACTTACACCCTGAGCAGTCAGTTAGTGCTCACCGAGTCAGAGGCAGAATGCGAAAAAATTATCTGTGAGGTTCGACACAGTGGATCCGACACAAGCACCGGAATGCCATGTAAGTGTTGTGGGAAGCAGGTAAACAGATGTGTGTGTGTTTTATGTGAATAGGGCATGATTCTTTGCACTTTTCACAGAATCATAAATGCACAAGAGAGAATGACCTTCGTCCCATCTATTAAATACCAATCTAAGAAAACTACACAACTATTCTGATAGAATTTACTTACACAGGATCAATTGCCTTGTTGATTTGACAATGCAAGTATTTGTCTCAAAGCTTCTGATATTGTTAGGGTTGCAGCTTCAACATGACTCTCAAGCACTCAGCTCCAATTCCACCCTTGTCTGAATGATTCATTCCACTCGAAACGAGAGGAATATTTAAACTACAGAGAAAGGCTGAATATGATGAGATTAATTTCCCTGGAGAGTCGAAGACTAGAGACCTGACAGAAGTTTATAAAATTGACAGGAATATGGACATAGTGAACAGCCAATATGTTTTCGTTGGGATATGGGAGTCCAAAGCTTAGAGGCCAAAGGTTTAAGTTGAGAAGGCCAAGATTTAGCAGGGGACACGCAAAGGGAGAAATGTGAACAACGTGAGGTGCCAGAGGAACTGGTGGAATAAAATTACAACATTTAAAAGTTATCTGGATGTCTACAAGAACCGGAAGGCTTGAGAGGGAAATGTGGCAAATGCTGGCAAACGTTGTCTGATTATATGGGATATCTGTTCACAATGGGCGTGTTAAACTGAAGTGTCTGTTCCCAAACTGTACATATCTACGACTCTGTGACTTTTTGACAAGTCCCTGAGCTATAAGCAAGAGGTAGGCATGCAGAAATCTCGCGCATCTCAGGATTCCACTACTTGCAATGTCAAACCTTATTTTATTTTCAGCATGCATGCATCACGTCACACTTTCCCAGAAGGATTTCTGTTTGTCATGATCAGCCCATCGAGTCACCTTTTTCGTTTTCAAATCTCCTATGCTGCAGAATTTTTTAGGTCAATACATACAGCTCAACAATTTTCATTCCATCTGCGAAACGTCTGGTCAAATCTTCCAAATTAAAGCCTAAATTGTTGGTACACATCACAAACAGCAACAATATTTATGCTGAAACCCACAGGCCACCACAAATCATCGACCTCCAGTCACAAAAACACACCACGGCTATCACCCTCCAATTCCTGACACTCAGCCAGTTCTTGATGCAATTAAATTTCCTCAGATCCCATTGCCTCTTAGTTTTTCTATCATCTACCCATATTGTCAGTCTTTGAAAAATTCCGACATGTTCGTTCGATATGACTACACCTCAATAAAATTTGCCAAGTTTTTTTTAATTAAACTCTTCCAAATGAAGATTAATTGCGTTTATTGGAATTGCTTCCAACATTTTTCCTGCGCCTGTGCCGAGTTTGACTGCCACCGATTCTGTGGTTTATATTTTGCCCCTTTTGCTCCGTGATACCACTTTGACTGACCCACAGCCATTTGGGCTATCCCCTGAGGCCAAATATGACTTCAAAATTATTCCCATCAGCTAAACCATTTCCTCCTTTTCCTCTGTCAACAGCCCTGGGTACATTTCATCCGAACCATAATACAACACAGAACATCCACTCATCTGATGCAGATTTCCTAAAACACATCACAATTATTCTCCATCATTTCTACACCCGCAACTTCACTTTAATCGTGAACTCCGACACAATGTATTCATTTATAATAGAACCGACGCGCTGTTAATCCAGGCAAATAATATTTCTCTTGCACTTAATGAGCCTTATTGTTTCCATTGTTATCCTTCTGTCATTAATCAACTTGTACCTCAGCTCTTTTTTTTATTAAACATATTTTACAATATTGTGCCAATAGAATTTTATGTTCCATGTTTCTCTCTGAATTTCTCTTCTCAAACTTGGCCTTTGCATATTCTTTACGTCTTGAGAGCTTCCACTGTTTTGAACATTCGACGCATGCCATAAGCTTTTTTTGAATGTCTTGAGATAATCCAGTATGGCTTTGGATGTCCAGGGCTCACTTCATTTTTCATCACATGTCCTTTCTTTGTTGATACACGTTAGCCTTTTAGTCTTTGCACTTCCTCCTTGAATGCACCCTCCTGCTCCAACTCACGTTTATAATTAAATGTCCGTTCTCAGTTCACTCTGGTCAAATCGTTCCCGATCATTACAAGTTTGACCTTCACATGTTTCATATTTTGGGTTCAGGCCTATTACTCTCACTTTGCAGAACAATATTGAATCCAATGAATTTGTGATCAATCTCTGCAAAATGCTTCTCCCTTGATATATTAAGCACTTTGTCAGCCTCATTACCTTCAGTTAAGTCTAGGTTCGGCCTCGCTTGCAAAGCCTCCAACGCATTATTTTCAATAGCTCAATTTCACAAATCTGTTCCTTCTGGACACTTGAAGCGATGAATGACCAGCCTACATTGGGGAAGTTGAAATCTTTACAATCATTGCCCTATTTATGTATATTTGACTGGCAATTTGCTGATCTATATGCACTCATATCTCTCGGGCCTGTCAAGGAGCCTTTCTTGCTCTCCTCGCAGGCTTTTTGCTTTATTTTGTTTTTTAAGTCGTTTCCATATGCCTTTATTTGAGGTGGTATCTACGATTTCTTTCCTCATTACTACGGAAGGCATACTGCTCGATATTACGACAAAAACCATCACCTCCTCTACCTCTCACCTCTGTTTCATAACTTTCCGTGACTCACCTGAAGGCTGCATCTCCAGTAATAATGTGCCGTTCCCCTCTCTCAACATATCTCTGTGATGTCAACTGCTTAATTTCCTCAGTTATCTCTTCAACTCGTTGGAATACTTGCATTGATTTAATCGATGTATAATTTCTGGACCACATTTAGTACTTGTTTCTTCCAATTTTAGGCCTTGATATCAACCTGCTGATCTTTCTGCCTGAATGACAACTTTTGCTGTATTCTGCATAAATAGTATCCTTGTAATGTTTCATCAAGTATCTACTAACCGCGATGAGCATTGAAAGAGAAGAACTGACATTATTTGTTCTCAAATCAGATAATACACACGATCTGTTTTCTAAAGGTGGTGATGTCCATCCAACTATTCTCGTAACTGTGAGTTCCACTGAAGAAATCGAGAGCAGAAAAGTTGCAACCATCGTCTGTTCAATCTTTGACTTCAATCCAAAGAAAATCTCTGTGACTTGGTTGAAGAATGGAGGAGAGGTAAAATCTGGTATCTTCACTTCTGCCGTGTGTGAAACAAACGGAAACTTCTCAACGACCAGTCAGCTGAGAGTCCCTTATAGTCAATGGTTCAACAGAGCAGTCTATACATGTCAGGTCGATCATGAAGGGCTTATTCAACGTCAAAACATCACTGGACCACAGGGTAAGAGATGCATTACTACAGAAAGAATCCTAATTCTGATCACTGATGCAAATCCAATACACTTACTATATCAAGCTCAGTAAACAGCATGGGACAATTCATAATCTGAGATCATGCAGGGTGTATCTCATTTCATTGTGAGTTTTCCATCACCATTGCTCCTAATTCAAATCAGAGAATCATGCTTTCCACTATTTTGATGACACATGATAGTTAATTGGATTCATTTGTCGTTTGACAATACTTGGAGAGGTAGTGTGAATACAGAATCCACTGCTGGTTATGGGTTCAAGGATAAAGGAATGGTAGGGAGAGGAGCCCTCGAGAAGAGACCTCGCTGAAACTTAGAAAGCACTGAGAAACTGAAATAGGTTTGGTGTGGAGAAAATGTTTAAACTAGAAGTTTGACAAGGGCCTGAAGACACAGCCTCAAAGTCAAAGGGATGACCATATAGAACTGGACCAAGGAGGAATATCTTTAGCAAGGGAGTGACTATTCCCAGAGGGCTGTGGAGGTCCGGTCATTGAGAATATTTAACATAGAGTTCCATTGGCTGGTGCTTAGTACTGGGAGAAGGCGGGAGAATGCATTTTAGAAACATATTAGCCATGATCGAAAGGCACAGGAGACTTGACTGACTGAATCTTCTGGTTATGCTCGGATATCTTTTTGTTTGTAGTCAGAAGATGACATGGTAAGGTATTAAGTGACTATTATTTGAAAATAAAATAAATTGTGTTCAATATTTCGTTCCAAGATTAGGCATTGCCCGTTGACCTGGAACATTTGCTTGATTTTTTTAACATGTTACAGGGCTCATTAACTTTAATCATGGCACTAAGACAGTGACCAATTGAGAATACAATTTGATTAACAGTTATAAACTTGATCTTATCGAGCATGTTTTAGGCGTTTCCTGTAATTAGTGGAAATGACAGGACAATTAGTACTGTTGGGAATACCGCATTTGGAAGGAATGGAATCAGGATGAGAACCAATGTATTTTAGCCTTGTTTCAGGATGGATATGTTTAGGCAGTGAGTAGTGGAAGGTTGAAATTTTTCACTGCAAATATCAGGTGAGTTCACACATCAATGTTAAACTCTCGCGACTTGATTTTTTTTTTCTGTGAAGAAATTTAAGATTGTAGTTCCCTAAATAAAGTGGAAGTAGAGCCCAATCAATGTCTCGCTGAAGAGGGCGTAGTGGAGGGAAGTCTTGAGTGGACGAGTGTCCTACTGTATTTCCAAGGCTGTATTCTTTGTCTCTTTTTAAGGCCTACTGCAAATTCGGCCCACGAGGAATAATATTTCACGAGCTACTTTTGAGAACGATCTCACACCAATAATGCAACTTAATTTCCATGACATTAAATTACATTGAATACAATTTCCGTGAAAGCTCAATACTCCTGTAACATCGGAAAATATCCATAATTACACGAGGAATCAGAAACTAAGTAGTTAGATTACGGGTTTGCTAAAATTGTTAATTGATTTGGCACCCACCATGACCACCAGCATTTCCACACATGCCTTATGAAACGAAAAGAATAAATTCATTATTTTGATTGGAGATTAGTTTTGACAAATGTATCAGTAGTTGCCCTGAAGTGAGACAAGAAATCTGAAAGGAAATTAGTCCATGGGTCAAATCGTGGATTCAGTGATGATTTTATTTATTTACACCGGATTCATTTGTTGCAAAGCTCGTTTTCTTTGGTAGTAATTACACAGAGCATTTCATAGATAATCAACAATGTTTTCACAAATGAAAATATATGAACAAAAGTAGTGTCATTGCAGGAATAGTTCGAAGTTGCCCTCTCGAAGGTGGTTTCTTCAAAGTGTGAGTCAATTGACTGAATACTGGTGTTTTCTTTCTCAAGAGGCATTTTTTCATTGATTCTGATTTCTGTTCCAATGCAGTTTCAGAGTGCCATGATTACACAGCTAAAATACTACCGCCACCAGTCGAACAGGTCTTACTGGAGGCGACGGTGACGTTAAACTGCATAGTGTACAACCTTCATTTTGAAGCCAACTTCACCTGGATGCACGACAAGAAGACTCTGAAATCAGAGATTGTTGACCAGTCCGGAGAGCATTCGGAAGGTGTGATCAGCAAGTTAGATATTTCTACTGAAGCCTGGCTGAGTGGGGATACATTTGAATGCGTGGTGAACAATCAGTATCTACCAACTCCACTGAGACACTCTATCCACAAGGAGAAATGTGAGTGAAGAAATGAATGCACAAAATATGTCATCTGTAGTTTAGACCCCTTAAATTGTTAGAATGCTTTGACTGGTGATGAAGTAACACCACTGGGAGGATTTATGATCATGTCCTGCCAAGAAAGCTAAGTAACTGATAAAAACAAATTGAACTCAAGAATGTTCTGTTGTGACAAGTCATACAAATTGGGAGGAGACCTCGAGTTTTGTTATGTAAACACCAATGACGACAAATGTACGAAATTTCCTCTTTCTGGGCTGATAACATGGAGACCACTATTGAACTAAACGTTTTTATTCAATGAATAGAATGAATACCATTCTGCTCCTTTCAAAAATGAAAATGAATAAATCCCAACATAAACATGGAATATTTGAATATTCGGTGAAATTCTAATATTGCTTCTTGAACTTTTAAAAGTAATTTATATTTGTTTCAAATATTCTGCAGTGATAAATCCGTTGGAGCCATCGGTTTCTGTCCTCCTGCCAACGACAGAAGACGTCTCCGCACAGAAGTTTGTTTCGCTCACCTGTTTAGTGAGAGGTTTCAGGCCCCGAGAAATCTTTGTCAAGTGGACAACCAATGACAAGCCCGTTAATCCCACTAACTATAAGAACACCGAGGTGACGGCAGAGAGCGATAACACCTCCTTCTTCTTGTACAGCCTAATATCCATTGCTGCGGAGGAGTGGGCCAGCGGTGCTTCTTACTCCTGTGTGGTGGGGCATGAAGCGATTCCATTGAAGATCATCAACAGAACAGTTGATAAATCCAGCGGTAAACCGAGTTTTGTGAATATTTCGCTTGCACTCATGGACACCATAAATTCATGCCAATGAAAGTCTCAAGGTTACACTTACGAATTCAATAAAATTAATAAACCATTTTCTTTCCTCCAATTGTGATGTAAATTGACAACAGTTTAATTGATTGTGTTTCCCACTTTTAAAAGTATTTTGTGCTGCCAGTCGATGTCGGCAGTTAGCACGTCCATAACCTTTGCTTGCGCAGTTAATGGTCCTTGCTCAGATCGGCCCTCTTCAGTGATAGACTGAAGTTCACTCATCGCAGGATTCTGAAAAGTACCTAATCCACCCTAAATCACACTTTGACAAAATTTGGCAATGCCCACTTCATCGCAAATGAACATCACGAATTATGATTTTTATTTCCCCGATTCCTCAATGGCCCATGTCTATAAATTTCATGCCAGCTTTAAACTGCTCCATTGCACTACCTGAGAATAGAAACGTTAGAGACATTTAAAATGATTCTCTATTGGAACAGGCCAACAAGATAGTACTGCTTTGGGCAAAAAGCATGTTGTGTTCAGAATGATTTGAATTTTTCCTATTTTTATCTGGAAACTGCCAGAGATCTCGCAACAGTGCATCAGTCGACACAATTTATCTTCACTTTCATGTGAAATATGACAGGGAAAATGTTTTTTTCTTGTCGAGCTGAGGGAGAAGAGAGTATAACAATTAACAGACTATCTGCTCAATCCCCTTGCCGAGTTTTCACGTTGTACGCACGCTGCAATGTGATTTTGCAGCTTACAGGAACAATCAGCTTCTTCCTTACAACCAATGATTTAAATTTTACACACAACATACTTCCTTTGAAGCCTGTTGGACACGCTTGGTCCATTAATCATTTGTTAAAATTGGTTCTGCATAATTCAAAGCTAAACTGGCATTATTCCAAATATTTTCCACACTTTTGAATCAAAATCCTGTAACCCGTGGACTCAGTTATGGGATACAAACACCGAATGTCACTTTCTTTCACATGCCTTGTACATATTTTATATCCAACATTCCTGCATCAATCACAAAGTGCTTATTGATGTAAGTTTGCTCGCTGAGCTAGAAGGTTCGTTTTCAGACGTTTCATCACCATTCTAGGTAACATCAACCGTGATCCTCCGCTGAAGCGCTGGTGTTATGTCCCGCTTTCTATTTATGTGTTTAGGTTTCCTTGGGTTGGTGATGTATAAGGAAACGTAACACATACACAGATAGCAGGGCATAACACCTGCGCTTCAGTGAAGGCTCACTGATGATGTTACCTAGAATGGTGACGAAACATGTGAAAACGAATCTTCCAGCTCAGCGAGCAAACTTCCACCCAAAACCTGAGTTATAAATCTTCTCAAAACTCCCTTACAAAGTGTTTATCTCCCCATAACGACGAGAAATGTTCCCCACACCATCTGGATCAGATGTAATCAATGGTAATCGATTAAAATAGCTCAACAATTAAAAGATAACAGTCTGTTTTCAGACCTTGAACAAACACAGATACAGACAAACACTCACAAGAGCTCTAAAGACACACATTTCCAAGCTCTCACTTGAAGGGACAAACATATGTGCGAACAGAAATGCACAAACAGATAAGCTGTCACACGGATGGATACACGCAGGCAGGCATACTTGCATATGATATATGAGCTGTCGTGTACATTCTCACAAAAAAAGACCAAAGGCCAGAGCATAGAAGGAACACACCCAAATAAACAGTGGTAACTGCACATAATCATGAAAAACGTAGACACTCCTCAGCACACAAATGCTCATGAATGCATGTCCATTCACACACCATAATACGTACGGACATGCATTTATAAACACACATACAATATCCCAGATGTATCGTTCCACAGGTGCACTCAAATAGACATATATGAGAGCAACATAAATTTTAAACTCATTATTAAATCACTTGCGGAAAGAATCTGAAGAAAGATGCAGCTCAGTTACGTAATTTTAAACTATTTGATCAGCACATAAACACGGTCACGCAGACACAATTTATGAGTCTCAAATGCCGACTTAGAAGTGCAAAGATCAAAACACAGTGGGATATTGGCAACAAAACGGGAATGGCACAACAACAGTGAACATTCACATGCATTCGGACAAGAAATCGTATCAGGGAGATGGTTGAGGATGGATTGCCAAGGAAATCACGTTATCACATAAATATACACATCAATCAAAACATGAAGGTACATACTAACAGAACACATTTATGGAGTACAATCATGAAAATAATCTAAGTCTGGTAGATTCTGAAATCGATACTTTAACACACATTTTCATTAGGACGACACAACATAAAAATCACAAAATCAATAAAAAGTAAAGATAGGTATCAACGAATGAAGTGGCATCTTAAGATATTGTGGCTTACACTTCTGAACTGAACACAATTTACCTACACATGCACAAAGATGTGAATGAACACATAAGCACCAAGGCGACATCAACATGTCCAGTTATGCATAAGCTTCAACGTGAAAAACTGTGAAGGAAGAGACACTCATTACCACATACCCCAACAATTAAGCAAAAACATAGGAAAAGTTCACAAAAATAAAAAAACAACAGATCTTACTCTGAATCCAAATTTTGGTCATGATTTTTCAAGCAATTGAACGCAGATAAATAAAAAAGATGAGTAATCACATTTGCACTCTTCTCCAATGATGACCACAATATTCAACTTTAACAGCTGCCACAGCCTGTTTGGAAAATATAATGAGCGAATTACTACAGTCATTCCCAATCAGTACACCTGGAATGATAACAATGATCATACTCTGCAAGAACATTTTAAATGATGAAATGCTTCGAAATGTTCAGACATGGATAACAAAGGAAGAACATGTGAAATTAGTATTAGCAAGTTATTCCTGAGAGTAATTAACTCAATAAGAGACAAAAATCAAGAAACAAATTTGAGAACAACCTGACTGCTTGAAAAAATTGTAATGGTCCCTGATGACATTATTTAGATATAAGATTTGTCATTTGGACCAATGGACAATCTAAATCCATTGTCTCGGCTTTATATTCATAGATTCGATAGATCGTAATTGGATTGAAGATTTTGAGGATGATAACGGCAACATCTGGGCAACAGCTTCTGCATTCATCACCTTGTTCTTCCTGAGCATTTTCTATAGTGCTGCTGTCACGCTGGTGAAGGTGAGAATAATGAAATCATTCACGCTTCAAACAGACCATTGTGGCTTGTGAAATCTCAAAGTGTGTCATTAAATTAAAATTAAAAACTGAATGCCCTGACCATCGATATCTAAACCGTTCCCCAATCACTCTTTTTCAGGTCAAGTGAATGAATTTGCCACGTCATAGAACTTCCTGCAAGAAATTTTATGTGTATCGAGGCCACTGAGATCCAAATATACCATCTGTCCTTTTGTTGACACTAGCAGTGAGATCAATTCAGTTTAAGAGTGTGTAACTCAGAAGCTATTCAATGAGTTTTCCAAATTACCTTGTTTGATATCGTCAAGATAATTATTGTTGCAAAATTTTGTTGCTTCCCAATTGTTTGAAGTCAATTTGTGTTTTTGTTCTTTTCATTCCTAATTCAGAATTGTTCCCTGTCCTTTACATTGAGCCCATTTCTTTTTTTTCCCTCTGGTTACTGTTTCCGATCAGCGTAAAATTCAGAGCTCAGAGCTCATGCATTATCATCTCAATGTGGCATCGAGTCGTTATGTTCATTTTTGGTGATTTTGACATGAACTTTTCGGTACAAGAGCTGTCTGAAACGGTAAATAAACCTTGAATGAATACGCACAAACCTTGAATTTGCTTAATTCTTTCATCAAGGGTCATCAGCAATGACGTATCTTCCAAAGTTTGTACAGCTTTATACTGATATCTGATTTTGTTTCATGCAGTCATTTAGGTTAATGCTTCAATAACTTGCCACCCATTAATGTAAGCCCACCTTTCACTCAATATGTCTGAAGGCTTAATCCACAGGCTGAATGATGAGTGCGCAAAAAGTCAGCTTTGTGCTCCTAAGATGCTACTTGGCCTGCTGTGTTCGTTCAGCTCCACATTTTGTTATCTCGGACTTTCCAGCATCTGCAGTTCCCGTTATCTCTGTTTCTGGAGACGTATCATTCTCCAAGTGCCATTCAGCAGCTGCTATATCAGCCCAAACTAACAATGCCATTCCTCTGCCTCTCTTACCAGCCTCCCTATTTATTTTTTCGAATCTGAATCCCAGAACTTCCAAAAACTATTCCTGCCCCTGAGTGACCCAACTTTCTCTATTGGCCACAACATCGTACTTTCAAGTACTGACTCATGCTCTCAGTTCATCCGCCTTATTTCTGAAACTTCAAACATTGATGTATGCACACCAGAAACCATACCTGTGTCCGCACTTTTGCTCCATTCTGTGTATATCTTTATTAACAAACTCACTCCCTGTTGTGTCTGTTGGAAAGCTGAATACCATGTCCACTGAATTACATTTCCCATTCCCGATCCCCGCCAGTCTAGGTTAAATCATCCCGTACAACTTGAGCAAATCTCCCACCCAGGATATTTGTGCCCTTCCAGTTCAGGTCCAGCCCGTCCTTTCTGTACAGGCCCCACCTTCCCTAGAATATGATCCACTTATTCAGATAATAGAAATCCTCCTTCCTACATGAACCCTGTAACCACTTATTTAGATGCATACTCTTCCTATTCCTTACCTCGTTATCACGTTGCACTGGTAGAAATCCAGAGATAGGTCCACGAATTTTTTGCGGACTTCAACTTCCAACCTTACTCGCAGCACTCATTTTTCACATTCTCAGTCCTTTTTTCAACCTTTGTCATTGGCAACGATGTGCACCATGACTGCTGGTTGCTCACCTTCCCACTTAAGAAACTTGAGTGACGCAATCCAAGATGTCACAGACCCTGGCACCTAAAAGGCAACATACTTTCTATTCATCTCGTTCGCGTTCACAGAGCTGCCTCTCTGTGCCTCTTACTATTGAATTCAGCACAACAATTGCTATCCGATTATACCCCATTCACTTCTGTCTTGCAGGTCCAGGCTCACTGCCAGAGACCTGTCCACTGTGGCCACATGTGGGATAGATTCCTCAAACAATATGTAGTGCATCCAACCTGATAACTTAACGTGTTGGATCCAGTAATGCAGAAAGAGGCAAATTTGGTAAATAATGACAGACTCTAAGATTAGATTGGAACAATAAAATTTCACATTCAGTTGCACAGACAGTAACTTGTGTTGGAAACAAGTTACAGAAGTGTAATTACAAAGAAATGAGGGCCAAGCTTGCTGGAATGGACTTCAAACGAGTTTAGCAGCAAAGACGTACGAAGAGCAATGGCATACTTTTAACATTTTAATATTTCCTGGTTCAGAGCAAAGATATATCCCATTGAGAAGAAATGATTTTCAGAAGGAAACAAGTTATTATAGTTACGGCGGGAAGTTAAAGACATCAAAAAAGAAAAAAGAGGCATTACATTAAATGTCATCATTATGATAGGTCAGGAGAGTATTCAGATTGTTTGAAGAACTATCAAAAGGCAAACAAAAAATTAATGAGGCGTGAGGAGGAAAATATTGAAATTAAAATTGCAGATAATATTAAAACAGACAGCAAACGCTTCCTAAAATATATAGAAAGGAAAAGAAGGGCAAAAGTGAACATAGCGCCCTCATGATTGGAGCTGCAGAATGCATATTTAGGAACAATTCTGAAATGGACATTTTGAAAAAAATACTGTGCATCTGCCTTCACAGTAGAATTCCAAAATGACTGAATATGGAAGGGCCAAATAAGGGTGCGGAATACAACAAAGAAAGTTTCACTGGGGGAAAAGAAGCACATAAATTAATAGAACTAAATATGACTGAGTGCATTGCAAATAATGAGATCTAATCAAGGATTTAAAAAAATGACAGAAGCGTTTGTTATGTTGGATTTAATTTTACAGCAGTAATAAAATTTCGGAAAAGACTCTGATGATTGGATAACACCTTTATTTAAAAAGAAGAAGACAACATGAAGGGTGAGGAAAGCCATTTTGCTTAACTTCATTTACTGAAAAAAGTAACCACAGTGCATTTCAATATTACATAGCATAATCAAGAGGACATAAAATAGTTTTATGAAAGTGAAATTTTGCCTGATAAATAACGTAGAAAGATTTGATAACGTAGAATACAAAAGAAGGAGGGATCAGGACTTTCAAGATGCTGAGATTCTCTGAAGACATTAGATACGGTGCCACACGTATGATAACTTAACCAGCTAGGAGCCCGTGACTTTAGAGGCAGTATGTCAATGTGGACAGAAGATTGCCAAAATCAAAGTAGAAAGATATTTAGATGAAGAATTTTACTTCACAGGATGTCAACTTCTGACGAAGGTAGCATCACAGGAATCAGTGTTTGGTGCACAAATAATTGAAAGATACAATAATGACTTGCATGAGAAAAATCAATGTGTTGTCGGTAAGTTTGCAAATGAAACAACAATATCAGAAAAGGGAAATGGGGAATATGACACAAAAAAATTGTTGAGGATATTGGCTGTACCTGAGAGTCAGCAAAATATGAAAATAAAAACTTGGCATATTCATGCCAAACAGATGAAATAACTGAGAATAGATGGAAAAAGTGAGATTATGCAGTTTGAGAGCTAAAACAGAGTGGCTAAATATTATTGAAATTTGAAATGAATTCAGAAATCAACACAACACATTTGCATGTCCTGGTCCTTAAATCACAAAAAAATCTAACTTTTTAATTTCACACCCATTGATAAGGAAGGCGAAATTAGTTTTGGCCTTTATTTTGTATCTACTATGCCTTTGAGGGCAGGAATAGAAGGATAGGGCACGTGATTGTGTGGCTGATTATGTCTTGCAGGGGACAAGATTCGCCTTTTTGAACCATTTGGGTCTCTTCAGTGGTACAAATGACCTGTGTGAGAGAGAAGGGCTCCAGCTGAATTGGAAGAGGACCAATATACTTGAAGGGGAATGTGCTTTCGCTACTTGTGAGGCTTTAAGTTAGTCAGGGGAATGTATGGCACTGGTGGGATCCATGGCATTAGTGAGATTAAAGTAAGGCTCAGACCAGTGCAGAAGGTAATATAAGCAATTTAATAGTCAAAAACAACAAGAGATTGACAGAGATAAAGTAAGACTGATAAATTTAACCAGAGTTATTTGAAAGCAGCAGGACTGACAGAGAATTCAGATGGGCTGAAGGCATGACTGGGAAGATCTCAATTAGATCAAAATGCCTCAGAGACGGACAGGACTGGCAGTTGATGTTCCAGAGGTATGTCTCTCCTAAGGACAAAGTGGGAAGCAAGACATGAGCGGGCGTGGCGCTTCTATTTTGTGAGAACTTTACAGCTGTACAACGTGGAGATATTGCTGTGAAACCGGCCAATAAAGTCATTTGGTTCAATTTTAAAATGAGAGAAGATGATCATTTTGTTGTGTTTTTATTAGAGGCCTCCAAACAGTTTGTGGGAAAATCAGAAGCAAATATGTAAGTGGATCGCAGGTATCTGTACGAAAAGTAGCATAATGGTACAGGGTTTTAACTTTCCAACACAGAATGAGACTGTCACACAGTTGAGAGCTTGGATGTTGAGGAAATTGACACTGTGTACAAGAAAACATTCTTATTCAATATGTGATTGTACCAAATGGAGAAGAAATTTAGTTTGACTTTCAGTCTGGATGTAACAGTGGTCAATTAATGGAAGTCTTTGTGGAGAACTTTGGGGCAAGTGATCACAATTCTATCAGTTTTGAAACAGTTCAGGAAAACGAGAGAACTGCTTAAAAAATAAAGTTCTGAATTAGAGTGAGGCTAATTTTGATAGCTTGAGACAGGAGCTTTGCGAAATTGATTGAGAGACGACATTCAAATGGAATGATTGGGTAGCCGGAGGACTTTGAGGATGAGATAACGAGAGTCCAGATCCAGCTCTTACCTGTTTGTGTCAAGGGTAAGGCTGCTCGGTGTAGGGAATCCTAGATGAGGAGATAATTTCAGTCTCCAGCCAAATAAAGGAGGGCAATTATGAGATATGGACAGTTCGGATCGAGCGTATATTGAGAAAAATATAATGATAGTCGAAGTTTATTTGAGAGAAATCTTGGGAGGACAAAAGCGGACATGCGATAGAATGGTAAATGGAAGGAATGAGAATCTCAAAGTTTGTGTGATTACATTAAGGACAATTCCGTGACTAGGTAGAAAATAGAGACCCTTAAAGAACAACGTGGCCGTCTATGCGTGGAACCAGAGGAGATGGGTAATGTTCTACAAAATATTTTGTGTTGGAATTTACTGTGGAGAGGGGAGTGGAACCTCGGGAACTAGGAAACTAGGAAAATGATGAGGTGCTCCCTAGAGCTTTATGGGAATCTGGGCAAGAGATTTCTGGGCCCCTTACTGAGATGTACGCACCATAGATAGCCACAGGTGAGATGCAGGATGCCTGGAGTGTGGCTCATGTGGTTCTACTATATAAATAGGAAAGGCAAGATGAAAAATCCAGAGAACAACAGACTGGTGAGCTGTAAGACGGTCATGGGTGAGTTGTTGGATTCTGAGGGACAGGATTTGCATGCACCTGGAACAGCAAAAACTGATTAGAGATAGTCATCATGACATTTGCGTGGAAAATCTTGCCTCAAAATATTGATTCAGTTCATTGTGGAAGTGACCAAAAGCATTGACGGAGCAGAGCTGTAGATTGTGTTGACTTGTACTTTCATAAATCCTTTGACAAGTTTCCGTTTGGTCGACCTATTAGCTATGTTATGATTCAGGGTGAGGTTGCAAATTTGATGTTAAATTCGCTTAATGGCAGTATTAAAAGATGGTGGTGGAGATAACAAGGTGTAGAGCGGGAATAACAGAGCAGGCCAAGCAGCATAAGAAGAGCAGAGAGGCTGACTTTTCCGGTCTCGACCCTTCAGTGGAGCGTTGTTTTTTTTAAAGAATGGAAGTCTGTCACGATTAATGTGCAATAAGGTTCAGTGCTGGGTCCGTTTTTGTTCATCATTTATGTGAAAGACTTCGATGAAAATATAGAAGACATGATTAGTATGTTTGTGGATGGCACCAAAATAGGTCTTATAGTTGACAGTGAAAAAAAACCCAAGATTATTAAAATATCTTGATTGATTGAGATTGTGGACTGAGGAGTGGCAAATCGACTTTAAGCAGATAAATTACTTATGGTTTAGGAAGCAAGATTCGGGTCGCGCTTTTGAGGTCTACAAGGTAACCAAAAAGGAATTGAAGAATGCACGTTTGAGAGCTTCAAGCATGTGCAAGAAAACCTTCACGATTAGGGTCAAGGAAAATCACAAGGCTTTCTACGTTTATATGAGAAACAAGACAATAGCCAGAATGAGGGTAGGGCCATTCAGGGATAGTGGTGTGAACCTGCGCATGGAATCAGCTGGAGGTGGCTGAGCTTCTTAATGAGCATTTTGCTTCAGTACCTACCACGGAGTGGATCGTTGAGGTTTGTGAGTATCACATGAAACAGGCAGATATGCTCGAACAGGTTGATGTTAGGAAGGAGGATATGCTGGAATTTTCGAAAATCATGAGTGCAGATAACTCTCCTGGGCCATAAGGGATAGAACCAAGATTATACCAGCAAGTGGGGGAAGCGATTTCTGCCCTTTTGACAATGGTATTCGCATCGTAACTGTCCACTGGGGCAGTACCAGATTATTGGAGGGTGGCAGACGTCATCCCATTGTTCAACAAAGGGAATAGGGATAATCCTGGAAATTACAGACCGGTCAGCCTCCCTTCTGTGGTGGACAGTTTATTAGAGAAGAGTCTGAGAGACAGCATTCATGGTTATTCAGAAAATAGCAGTTTGATATCAAATGGTCAACCTGACTCTGTGAGGGGCACGCCATGCCTCAAAAGCTTTATTGAATTCTTTGAGGATGTGAAAAGAACACATTGATGAATGTACAATATTGGATGTGTTATATATAGAATTTAGCAAGGCATGTGGCAATGGCCCAAATGGTAGACTCATTCAGAAAGTAAGGAGGCAGGGGAATCAGCCGCATCTAGCTGTCTGGATACAAAACTAGTTGTCCAACAGAAGACAGAGGATTTTAGTAGATGGAAAGTATTCAGCCTGGAGCTCGGTGACCAGTGGTGTTCCCCAAGGATCTGTTCTGGGAGACCTGTGTTTTGTGATCTTTCCAAATGGCTTGGATGATGAAGTGGAAGGGTGGGTCAATAGGTGTGCTAATGACACGACGTTTGGTGGGTTGTGGACAACATGGAGGGCTCTTGTTGTATGTTGCAAAAGAACATTGGCAGAATACAGAGCTGGGCAAAGAAATGGTAGAGGGAATTCAACCCAGTAAAATGTGAAGTGATTCATTTTGTAAGGTAGAATTTAAAAGCAGAATGCAGGCATAATGACAGGATTCTCAACAGTGTGGAGGAACAGAGGGATCTTAGGGTCCATGTCCATGGTTCCCTAAAAGTTGTTATAAATTTGATACGGTAGTAAAGAAGACGTGTGATGTGTTGGCTTTCATTTTGCAGGGGCCTAGAGTTTAAGAAACGTTCAATTATGCCGCAGCACTTTAAAACACCGTTGGGACCACAATTGGAGTATTGTGTTCAGTTCTGGTTAACCTCATCACAGGAAAGATGTGGAATCTTCAGAGAGTGTACAAAGGAGGTTTACCAGGATTCTGCCAGTACTGACGGGCATATCTTACGATGAAAGCTTGAGGAGCTAGGGCTTTTTCCAGTGAAGCAAAGAAATTTGAGAGGTTAAAAATTACAGGTGTGCGAGATGATGGGATGCATAGATAGAGTGGATAGTCAGAGACATTTTTTTTTCCCAACGTGGAAATGATTATTATGAGTGCGCATAATTGTAAGGTGATTGGAGGAAGATAGGGAAGACATCAGAGGTAATTTCTCACATAGAGAGTAGTGAGCACGTAAAATATGCCTCCAACAGTGGTGGTCGAGTCAGACAATCTGGAAATCTATGAGCGACCCTTGGATAGGTGCACATACAGGAGAGTAAAATGTAGACTATGCAGAGTAGATTGATCTCAATGGTAAAACGGGTCGCCACAAAATCATTGGCTGAAGGGTCTGTACTGTGCTGTCCCGTTCTATGTTCTGTGTTCTTTTAATTTCAATTCAAGGTATCGTGTTTTGGTAAAACAACTAGGCCATTTTGTTTTACCGTGAAACTGGTGCTTTATGTGGTATTTTAGTGCAGAAAGACATATTCTTTGATGTTTATTTCACATGATGTCAGAATGGTTAAGAAGGCGTTAAGCATGCATGCCTTCATTTCTCAGACTTTAGAATATTGGAGGCGCAAATCGATATTGACTTTCTACGGGAGGCGGATGAGTCCTCTGCTGCTGGACAGTATCCTGTTCTAGTCGCCCGATTATAGGGGATATGTTATCAGGCTGGAGAAATTGGTGAAATGATTTACCAGGATATTGTGGGAATGGAAGTTCTGAATTATAAGGAGAGACTGTATGAAGTCATAGATTGATAGAAATGATCAACACAGAAGCAGACACTTCGCTCCAGTTTGTCTGTGCTGATCAAATATTCTAAATTAATCGGGTTTCTTTGCCAGCATTTCGCGCACATCTGTACAAAATCTTCTCATTATCTCCCCATCCAGATGCATTTTAAATGTTTCAATGACACCAGCTTCAATCACTTCCTTCGGCAGATCATTCCGTCCGTGCACCACTTCTGAGGGTAAGAGTTGCTGTTTCGGTCTCTTCCAAATCTTTGTGCTCCCAATTTAAAATTACGTCATTTGGTTTTGTGACACTCCTATAGCGGGAAAACGACTTTGTCTGTTCACTATATCCATGCCCCTCATGATTTAATAAACTTTTGTCAGTTCACCTCTCAGCCTCTGATGTTCCATGGAAGATAGTCTCAGCCGATCAGACTCTCCCTGTAGTTGAAACCCTCCAAATTTGACAACCTTCTTCTGACCTATCACCTTGCTAATCTTCTGGGGGTCCGAATATCTCACCAGCTAATCTGTTGTCCGAAGTGCATTTATAAAATTACTCTGTGTTCTCCTGAAAAATGTTTCCCAAAGTTATCCCATGTTCTGGAACTGGAGACTTTAACACAGGGAGGGGCTGATTAGACTGTGGCTTTTATCTCTCGACTGTAGATGTTTGACGGGTGAGCTGATAGTTTGTGTGTGTATATATATATATATATATATATATATATATATATACACACACATATATATATATAATTTTGGCGTGTGTGAGTACGAAGATCGAGATCTTTCTCAAAAGGTGAGAGGGGAAATGTTTATAAAGGATCGACTGGTTAATTTTATTTACACGCCAAGTGTGCTGCGTCTGTGGAAGGGGCTGCCAGAGGAAGTAATGTAGATGTATAGAATTACAACATTTACAACGAACCTGGATGGCAAAATGAAAGCGAATAATTTAGCGGAATCTGGACCAAATGCTTATCAGTGGTATTCAATTAGATTGGGATCTCTCATCGGTGCAATAAGTTATCCTGAAAGGTTTTCTTCTCATAATACGTTTCTGTGAAACTATACACCTTGTTAAAACTATACAAGCAGTCGTCACACAACAGATGGAATGTTGGGACCTGCTTTGGGCCTTGGATCAAAGAGAAGGTCCAGTCGAAAGCGAGATCCTCGACATGTGATTCAGTAGAATGACTCCGAGGATGTGGGGAGTGTCTTGTGAGTGAAGGTTGAGTATTTCAGGGCCTGTTCTCAACAGAATGTTGAATATTGAATGTTGACATACTGAAAGATGTATTTCTTTGTGTTTAGGAGCTTTATTATTTGAGAAATGCTATTTCCTTTTGTGAAAGAGTTTAGGAGCAAAGGGTATGGTTTCTGAATTAGAGGTCACAAATTTAAGGCAGTTGAGAATTTCTTCTCCCAAAATATCGTGAATCTGCGGAATTCTTTATCGTAGAAGAAATTTGTGGTTGGTTTGTTATGTATTTTCAAGGGCAAAAGGGACAGATTTTGAATCGGTAATGGAATCAATGCACGTGAGGTCAAGGCTGAAATGTGCAGGTGAGGATTAAATGTTCAACCATGATGTCATTGAAAGGAAGAAAAATCTCCATCGGAAGAATACTTACTCCTGGTTCCAATTCTTCTGGCATTAAAAATAACATTTGCTCTAAGTTGGCCAGTGAGAATTATGATAATTCTGTTTCATATTTACCCTGAGTTTCATGTTTTACAAGAACAAACGAGGCTCTTCACGTTCACTTCCTCTTGAAAAATAAACTCCTCCTAACATCATCCATTGGTCTTCAACATTCCATGAGATATGCAGGAAAGATTAATAATAGACTAACCGTGCATTGCACTGAGCCATCAAACATTCTACAGCTATTAGAAATACCGATGAGACACAATGAAAATCCATTTCAACACTATCACAGTAAAGCCTCACCTTCGCAACACATGACAGATTAGATCCTGTTTAAAGGCCACTCCATCCGTTCCTGTTAAGCAATTCAAGATTGCTGGATACTCAAAGACAGATTTTCGAGAAAACCTTCCTCAAGAGACTCGAATGTCGACGCATTACTTGGACTGAGATGATATGTTAGTTGTACATCAACTTCATGTTATGGAGGAAAACATTTTCCGACGCTGGATCAGCAAAACACGTCGTTGCACAACAAAGAATGGAGGCGATAAAATCGGATGGGAAGTGTGAAAGAGCGAGAGACAAAGGCAGAGATAGAAGCATTGGCTGTGCCAATGTATCTTGCAATTCGAGATGCATGATTTGGTTAACGGTGAAAATTGAGAAGACTTTGATTGTATCCTCATAAAACAATGTGTGCTAAAACACATTCACGTCAATTCATAATCAAAGAGTGTGCTGTGTTTGTGGGAAAGGATAAATTGTGTTTTTGTTGCTCTGTAATCTATTCTGAGAGTTCTATTTCTGCATTTATTTTCATAAACGCTTCAGCAGTTACAAAGAAGTGCTGATGGAGACAAATGCAGTTGATCGAAGTTATTTATCGGCCAGTTTCAAATCGAAACAAGTTCATTTTAAGAATGTTGACAGTGAGCAGAAATGAATGCAAATTTCTTGACAATTAAATGCAACAAATGCCATTTATTTCCATACAGTAGGCTCTAATTTTATCAGTTTAATTTAAGTTAGGAATTCAGTCATGACTATTTTGAAGCCACACTTAAGTAAACGCTTCTGTGCAATTGGATTTACTTTGAACATTCAGTTCATGACACTTTAATCCGTTTTGACCAAAACATATCCAAGAGCTCAACATAGCTCAAAGTTCGTGTCAGAGTTCCCATTAAAAATGCTTGAAAGGGCATTAGGACCTGCCACGGCAATTTAAATTAATTGATTGTTTTATAGAGTTTTAGTCACCTTCATATTTTATTTTATTAAATTATGGAATGTCGACATTGCTGTCTCGGCAACAATGCGTCATTATCCCAAGTCACCCATTCAGGAGTTTGCCACTGCCCCTCCAGAAAGCAGGCAATTACTTTACTGTGCGTCTGGAATGACATGAAGGCCAGAACAAATAATGCCTACAGATTTCCTTGGGAATGGACATGGTCAAAGAGGCTATTTTTGTATTTTCGAATGACTCTGGTTACATTGTTGCCATTAGACTTAACTTTTTTTCTCATTTCAGGCTTTCCTTTCATTCACGTTTCACAGATAATTGTACTTGTACTCCGAAAAATAATCCCGAAAGAGCTGTGAAAGCAACAAATCAGTTGGAAAAGCCCACTGGTCTGGCAGCATCTGTGATAAAAGAAAAGCAGACTTAACATTTTCAGACGGGTGGCCCTTGTGCAGAACTGAGAACTGGTTGCTGACACAGAACATGGAACAATACAGCACAGAAGAGGCCATTTGAACAGAAGAAGTGTCCGCACAGAAGTTTGTTTCACTCAACTGTTTAGTGAGAGGTTTCAGTCCCCGAGAGAGCTTCGTCAAGTGGACAACCAATGACAAGCCAGTTAATCCGACGAACAATATGAACACCGAGGTGACGACAGACAGCGATAACACCTCCTTCTTCTTTTACATCCTATTATCCATTGCTGCAGAGGTGTGTGCCAGCGGTGCTTCTTACTCCTGTATGGTGGGACACGAAGTGATCCCATTGAAGATCATCAACAGAACAGTTGATAAATCAAGCGGGAAACCGAGTTTTGTGAATATTTCGCTTGCACTGATGGACACCATAAGTTCATGCCAATGAAAGTCTCAAGGATACACATAAGAATTCAATAAAAATAATAAACTGTTTTCTTTCCTCCAATTGTTCTCTAAATAGACAACCGTTTAATTGATTGATTGATTTCCCACGTTTTATAATATTCTGTCCTTCTCGCTATTGTCGACAATTAACAGTTCAGGTACTTTAGCCTGCGCAGTTAATGCTCCCTGCCTAGATTTGTCCTTTTCAGTGACAGACTGATGCTCGTTCATTGCAGGATTCTAGAAATTACCTTCTGCAATTTAAATCACACTGCGACGAAATTTTGCAATGCCCATTTCATCACAAACGAACAGCACCAATTATGATCTTTGTTTTGATGAGTCCTCAATGAGACATATCTGTAAATTTCATGCCAGCGTTAAACTGGCACACTGCCTGAACTGGCAATATAAACTTCAGAGACTTTTAACATTATTTTTTATTGGAACACACTGACAAGTTAGCATTGACTTGGACACTTATTTTATAGGGTTCAGAATGACTTGAATTTTTCTGTTTTATCTGGGGGCGTCCAGTGATCTTGCAGCAGTGCACCACTTGACAGAATGTATCTTCAATTCCACACCAAAGATAACAAAAAGAAATTTTGTTCTTGTCAAGCAGACGGAGAAATGAGTACAATTAACGAGATCTCAGCTTACTCCACTCTCCAAGTTTTCACGTTGTACACCCTCTGTTATGTGATTTTGTACCGAACAGGAACAGTCAGTTTCTTCCTGACTGAACAATGAGTTAATTTTTCCATGCCACATACTTCCTTTGAAGTATGTTGGACATACTTGTTCCATTAATCATCTGTTAACATTGATTCCGCATCATACAAAACCAAATTAGCATTAGTGTAGCTATTTTCCACAGACTTGACTAAAATTCCTTGAACCCGTGGAATCAGTTCTGCTGTACAAACACCGATGACATCTTCTTTCACTTACCTTGGACATATTTTATATCCAACATACACAGAAATGTTGCTTTACATCTCTGGAGTCGTGGAAATTTGATCTCAGGTCTTTCATCACAGAGACAGAAATTCGGCCTTTGCATCAAGCGTCAATCACAAAGTGCTTATCTTTAATTCAGACGAGAAATGTTCCCTATACCATCAGGATCAGAAATAGTCATTGCAAATCAATTAAAAATGCAAAATAATGAAAAATAAAACACAGCCTGTGTTAGGGCAGAAAGAAACACAGATAGAGACAGTCACAACTGCTCTAAAGACACTCATCCACAAGCTTTCGCCTAAAGGGACATACATATGTGCAAATATAAATGCACATACAGATAAACTGTCACATATGCATACATGCAGAGAGGAATATTTGCATATGATCTATGAGCTGTCACACAGACTCTCACAAAAACATCCAGTGCATGGAAAGAAACACACCCAAACAAAAAATGGTAACTCCACATGAACTTGAAATCATAGACACATTTCAGCACACAAATGTTCATGAATCCATATCCTTTCATATATTCATACGTACAGACATGCAATTATAAACAGATATAAATATCGGAACCATATCCTCCCACAGGTTCACTCACACGCACATATATAAGATCACAGAGATAAATTTAATCTCATTATTACCTCACTTGAAGAAATATAGTCATATGAACAAAGAGGCAGCTTAGTGGCATCTTTTAAACCATAAATGATCAGCGCATAAACACGGACACTTTTAAACACAATTCATGAGTCTCACATGCAGACACAGAAGTGCATATTTCAACACACAGTCGGGTATTTGCAACAAAAGGGGAATGGCTCAACATCAGTAAACATTCAGATGCAACAGCACAAGAAATCCTATCAGAAGATGGTTTAGGATGCATTCCCAAGGAAACCATATCATCACTTAAATATACTCATCAAGCAAAACATGAAGGTACATAAAAAACTAACACATTGATGGAGTGCAAACGTGAAAATAATTTCAGTCTGGTAGAATCTGAAATCGATACATTAACACACATTTTCCGGAGCACGACGTAAAAGAAAAAAACACAAAGTCATGAAAAAATAAAGATAGGTATCACCAAATGAAGTGACGTGTCAAAAAAAATGATTTTGGCACATTGTGAAATGAACACAATTTACCTCCACAAGCACAAAAATGTGAATGATCATACCAGCAACAAGGCAACAGGAATATGTTCAGTCATGCATAAGCTTCAATGTGGACAAGTGCGAAGGAAAAGAACCTGATAACCATATAACCAAACAATAAAGAAAAAAAAATGCACAGTAAGTGATAGACTGAAATAAAATAAGGGAAAGTTCACAGTGAAAAAATATCTTGCTCTGGATCTAAGTTTTGCTTCTGATTTTTCAAGCAATTGAACGCATATAAATAAAGAAGATGAATAATCACATTTGAAATCATCTTCAGTGATGTCCACAATTTTCAACGTAACAGCTGTAAAAGCCTGTATTGAAAATATATTGAGAGAATTCATATCATCTTTCCCAATCAGTATGTCCGGAATGATAACAATAATTATGTTCTCCCAGAACAGTTTAAATGAAGAAATGTGTCAAAATGTTGAGACATGGAAAACAAAGGAAGAACGTGTGCAATTAGTGTTAGCAAGTTATTGCTGAGAGTAACTAACACAATAATAGATAGAGATCAAGTAGCACATTTGAGAACAACCTGACGGTTTGAAGAATGTGTTGTGGTCCCTGATTACATTATTTAGATAAAGATACATCGGATTGGATAAATGAACATTCTAAATCCGTTATCTTGGCTTTATATTCATAGATTTGAAAGATCATAATTGGATTGAAGACTTTGAGGATGATAACATCTTCTGCTTCTACATTCATCACCTTTTTCTTCCTGGCCATTTTCTATAGTGCTGCTGTCACGCTGGTGAAGGTGAGAAGAATGAAATCATTCACACATCACCAGGTCATTGTGGCTCGTGAAATCTTGATGTGTGTCATTGAATTAAAATTAAAACCTGTATGTTCTGATCATAAACATCTAAATCATTACCTAAACATTCTTTTTTCAGGTCAAGTGAATGAATTTGTGACCCCAAGGAAATTCCTTGAATAAATTTTATGTTTATCGAGGCCACTGAATTCCAAATGTACAATCGCTCCTGCTGTCGACACTAGCAGTGAGAGGAAAAAAATAGCTTATGTGAGTAACTGAGAAAATATTCTATGGGTTTTCCAATTTACCTTGTTTCATATTGTCGAAATAGCTATTTTTTTCAATAATTTGTAGGTTTCCAGTTGTTTGAAGTCAACTTGTGCTTTTTTTTCTTGTTATTCTTGTTCCGAATTGATGTCTGTCCTCTATGTTGACCCCGTATTTTCTTCTTCTGGTTACTGCTACCGATGAGCATAAAATTCAGAGCTCAGTGCTCATGCATTATCATCTCAATGTGGCATCGGGTAATTATGTTATTTTTTGGTAATTTTAACAGAAATGTTTCGATAAAAATGCTCTCTGAAACGGTAAAGAAATGTGGAATGAATATGTATGAAACTTGAAATTGTTTAATTCTTACTTCAAGGGCCAACAGTAATGATATATTTTCCCAAGTTTGTCCGCCTAGATCCGAATCCAGCCAAATGTTACACACGTACGTCAGATTTCGTTTCATGAATTCATTTCAGTTAATGCTTCTCTAACTTGTGGCCGATTAATGTAAACTAATCTTTCACTCGATATGTCTGATAGGATAATCTGCAGGCAGAATGAAAGTGCAAGGAGGCCATCAATGTTTCCTCTGATACACAAAAGGTCACAGCCTTTATAAAAACATCACGACCATTGTTTGACAAGAAAGCTGCTAAAGACACACAATGGAGTTACAAGTTCGCTCGATTCTGTCTAAAACCACAATGCATCCAACGTCGGTAGACCATGAGTTCCCAATGAATAAATTTCGACCAAACATGTCCAATTAAATGTTAATCAGCCACAAGTATCACATTCACTCAAGAATACAGATACATTGAGACATATGGGGCACAAGATATAATTCAGCGTCAAAAAAAGGAAGCGTTCTCAGATTCTGGAAACTGCCTGTTCTATATGCACTGAATCTTTCTACACTCGTTATATTTTACTTACGCGGGAGCTACGCATGTAATACAAATTTCTTATGAAACCGGCTGTTTCAAAACACCAAACAATGAAGATTTTCTTCTGCTAGATCTGATGTCATGGTCTGGCTGGAGCACTAAAAGCTAGATAATTATTTCCGGCATTTTCGTAATTTTCTCAAATTACCATTTAATCCTTAAAATTGAACCTTATATCATGACAAGAGATTAATGATCAACTTTACTACATACAACCATTACACACATGCAAATTCAAAAAAGAGAAATTGCCCTTTGAATTAAATTGGGTACACAGAGAGACTCTTCCAAACTATTGGAGCAAAAGTCACATACTTTCACCACCGCTGGAATTTTTAAACGTGCAAAGTGTAGAAAAGATGTACACAAGCAGGTTTACAGTGTGGAAACCGAAACGACAAAGGCATTGATCGGAAACAAAGCATGAAGTAGAAACTGACAATAGAAGCTGTGCTGCTAAATGTGGGAGATGATCGAACAGATTCGTTTGGTTACTTCTTTTCACAGACACCTACATCGTTGCTGATAAATCACAAATTTTGTTTCAAACCATCTCGCCAGGCTACAATACCTTTGAGTGCCGCGCATAATCCCGAGTTCACAGCGGAGTTTGCAGCAGGTTTAACTCTCTGAAACAGTCACTGCATTAAAATAAGCTTCACTTTATCTAATTTTGAGTTGTTCTAATTGCCAGTTATATTTGACAATCGTCTGAATGTTTACAATCCTTCTTCAATAGAAGCAGCTTCTCCCTGTACAACTCTACTAAAACGCAGTGGCATTTTATGGAAGTCAACCAAATTGAAAATTGTTGTTAAACAGTGGAGGATCGGCCAGCCTTCGCAAAGCTCATCATCCCGGAAAGAGCGCTTTAGCACGGTGATTTTGTATTGCCTCTGTTTCATGACTTTCCTTTCTTTCAAAAAAAAAGGTCTGAAAGTGGACGCGGTTTTCCAGGTGAGATCAGAGACTTCATTCTAAATTTCATTTTAACATATTTCGGTGTATGTGTTGCCTCCAGCAGTAATTTTAAAAAATCACATTTTGTGTTGTTTACATGCCATGGTACATTGTCTGATTTGTGAGCATACTCAGGGAGGACCCTCAGCAGATTGGATGACTGAGCGAATCTCTTTCACATACTGAGCAGGTGAATGGCCACTCTCCAGTGCCAATTCGCTGCTCAGTAATGAATTCACATGAACGCCTGGACCTCCTTCCACAGACAGTGCAGCAGAATGGCTAATCTTGAATGTGAGAACAAACATATGACAGCAGGATGCTGGACTTAATAAATTCCTTCCCACACACAGAGCAAGTAAATGACTTCATCTTCATTTCACTGTGTGAATATCCCAGGAAGGAATGACAATCGAATTCTTGACTGTGCCCACAGATCGTTGGATATGGTGTGGTGCTGATCTCCTTATGTCTGTGGTCAACCTTTAGTAACCTGGATGGATAATTAAATACTCTCCCATAATCATTACATTACCACAGTTTCTTCATTTTGCTGGTTTCCAGGTGTCCCTGCAGTTTGGATGATCAGATGAAGCCTCATTTACCATCAGAACACTTAGTTTCTTGTGAATGTGAACAGCACAAGTTTTTTTTTAAATATTGCCAATTAAAACTGTTTCCACATACAGTGATGTCGAAACCTCACATTGAATTGTGTGTGTACGTCACAGAATTTGCTGATTTTTGAACAGTTTTCGCACAGACAGAACGAACAAATATTAGTTGTATCATATATAAAGAGCAATGACATTCAGACCCAGATAACTAAGGAGACGGTCAAAGTTTGATGCATTCTTTGGTTTGCGTTTCCATCTAAAGCTTGCACCACTCGATGAAAGGAGTTTACAAAAGACGTCAATATAACGACAGGATCAAAAAAGACGACTAATGAGACAATGCTAGATTCTATGGGTTGAGATACAAATCCATTCCCATTATTTCCTTCCTCAAATCTCACTGTTCTCCAATCCTATTCCATGTTTGGGTTCATTTCTCCAGCTTGTCGACAAACTAAAAAGTAAACCAATGAGCAAAGGATTTTCACACCAGGTGACTGACATCTTGAATGCTTCATCTCCATCCCAAACAATTGACAGATTCGTTTGGGTTAATTTATATACGATGATTGGTTTTGTTTTTTTTAATCCTGGATGCCACTCTCACTCCCTTTTCATGTTTTTACGGATCATAGTCTAAACTCAGAGTCAGCTGTCTCAGAGTGAATTTAGCAAACTCTCAATGACGCAAAAGACTGACACAAAATAGGAATTCTGTCACAGAAATGGCATTTGATGGTGTTCTCACTACGATAGCCGCCAGTAAGGCCGGCGGGGTACAGTCGCAACGTGAGACTCTCTTATTCGAGGCCTCAGACCTCGCCCAGGAAATTCCGGCCCTGCTCTCTTTGACAAACTCGACCCCAGGAAGTAGTAGCATATTGACAATCAGGCCTGGCAACCTCCCCGAGGTGTTACTGAAACTTCTCATTCAACTGATAGCCTCAATCCTCCCTCACATTTGGAGGCTTTACTACCATTCTGCTGCGCATGCTCCTCGTCAGTGTGGACCTTGGGTGATTGATATCATCCCCATGCCAAGAGAAAGACCTGAGTGGGATGAGTGCTGAGAGCCAGAGGCTGTTTATCCAACTATTGGGGTGCATGAGCCCATGTATCCCTCATTGATTGAAATTCCCCTTCATTTGGAAACCGAATTTGCCTGACAGTCTCGGAGAAAATTGGATCTTTCTATTGATGACCTTAAAAAGATGAATGCCTGTGGGGATGAAGCAAGTATTTCAACATCTGGTCCTGAAATGCGGTAACATCGTGAAAGAATTGACAACGAATTGGAGTACTGGCTGTTAGAAATAAGCACATAGACGGCAGTGTTATCATTCCAACAAAATTCAGAAAAAGGCTGAAATAGAAATTGATTCGGATCTAAGGGGGCCTGACAGCATCTTTGGAAATTCAACAGCCTCAATATTTCCGGTACAGTGATTCTTCTTCAGAGCCAAATGCACCTGGAAACAGAGATCTGTATGCAAAGGAAACGGGAAAGTCGGGCAGCCATGGATGGTTGCATTTAGTAAGATGGAGACAGATTGAGATGGATCTATATAAACGCTAGTGCGGCCTCATTTGGAATATTGCACACAGTTCTGGTCGCCCCATTACAGGAAGGATGTGGAAGCATTGGAAAAGGTGCAGAGGAGATTTACCAGGATGTTGCCTGGTCTGGAGTGAGGGACCTATGAAGAAAGACTGAGGGATTTGGGTCAGTTCTCATTGGAGAGAAGAAGTCTAAGAGGGGATTTAATTGAGACATATAAGATGAACAGAGGATCAGATCGGGTGCACAGTGAGAGTCTTTTTTCGACGATGATGACGTCAGCTTGTACGAGGGGGCATAGCTACAAATTCAGGGGATATAGATATCAGACAGATGTCAGAGGCAGATTCTTTACTCTGAGCATGGTAAGGGCTTGGAACGTCCGGCCTGCAATTGTAGTTAACTCAGCCACATTAGGGGCATTTAAACAGTCCTTGGATAAGCAAATGGATGATGATGGGATAGTGTCAGTAGGATGTGCTTAGATTACTTTGCCGGTCAGCGCAACATCGAGGGCCGAAGGGCCTGTTCTGTGTCGTATTGTTCTGTGTTCGATGTTCTATGTTCTGTGAACTCAAAGAGAACAGTAGCTGGGCAGACAAACATTGTGCGTAATGGTGAGCTGGGGAGCAAGAAAAACTGATAATAGGGACCATTTATTGATATGTTTGTTTTTGGAGACCTTGACGTACTTGATGCAATAACAAGACACTGACCTGTTCAGAAAAAAACACAAACCCAGTATTAGGAAGCAAGTACAATCTGTGGAGGATCACTGTACTCAACCTAGCACAGAGTGCAGAGTCTCAGAAGCGATTGTCTCCGAGCAGTGGGCAGTCCCCAATTTTTATACCTTATCGAGTGCATACCAGACAAAGCAATTTTACATCTCACAATGGCATGTTGCATGAAACAATCTCTACATCGGGCAATGACATGATACACAAACAATTACAACATGAAAAACATGCAGACAGCAGGATGCAGTATCGATCATTCGTGAAGTGACTGCTAGGAGCAGGAGACGATTTCAAGTAGCTGAAGTGAAAGAATGTAACTTCAAGACGCCAAAGTGTCTGGCTTGAAAAAAAAAATATTCAGTGCCCTGGCCCATTTAGCAGAAACAGAAGTTACATTCTTTACAGGATTTCAGAAGTCTCACGCGTTTACAAACACTACACACCTCAACTTATTTGAGACAGTTTCCACATACCCCTGCGCAGGAAGATAAAGTCTGGCAAAGTTAGTACATAATTCTATTGAGGCAGGAAGCTTAAGGTAGTGTCTTTCCACCTATGTGTAGGAAGATTGGAATTTACAAAGTTTTACACCTAATTCTAGTCGGGCAGGAAGTTTGAAGGCATTGTCCACATACTTCTGGGTAAGCAGGTAAAGAGCATTTACTTCTCTAGAATGTGGAAATCAATGGGATGTTGTCCCAACAACATCTCATTCCCTCCGTTTATTATTTCATGTTAACATATGTCAGGGACAAGAAGGGAGCTGCTGATCTGGCAAACGCATGCCTGAATCAAGATTTCAGGCACACAATAAACACACAGCAAACGCTATGACAACTTGTAGAATAACTAGCTCATGTAGCAGGTATGAGACCCAAGACCCGCCCATAAACCATGCTAAAGAGCCACCCTGCCCCGGTCAGGGCCCCTCTCTCTACTGTTCCAAGTGCCATTGTATGGCTTGCATATCCTGGGTAATACTATAGGACTCATCTGTAACTTGGTCATGTACTTGTCCTCCATGATAATACATTCTCCACCTTGCTGAGCCAGTTGATGGTCCATTGCATACCGGGTTGAATGAGCACAGAGATGAAGTTTGGCAAATTCTCGGTTGACTGCCTCCAATGCTTTCATTGTGCTGTTTCCCAGGGTGGTGAGTCTACATCTCAGGTAATTTCGGTTTACTTACGGACTCCACCGCGGGGATCCTCCCAAGCTAACAGTTCCAAGGAAGCCATAACACAAGGAAGAGCCCAAGGCAATTGGATCCTGCCATGCATCGCAAAACTACAGGCTCAGGAAGCGTGTGGCAATTCGCCATTGAATCCACGCTCATTGGGGACAAGAGACCATGAGGCGACCAATGGCCCCAACAGCAAACAGCACCAGCAAAATTTTAGTGGCAATCGTGAAGGTCTCATTAAGAAGGAAAACGAATCCCTTCTTGCCTGGTAGCAGGTAACATGTTGTCTGATTCCCGTGCAGTTGGACGTGTGTTCTGTGCAACAGATTGTTTGCTGGACATGCACTGTCAGAATAATCCTCATTCAAATGGTGAATTGCAAGGGGAAGAGGGAATCTGTCGTTTGCAGTTACTGAGGTGGATCCAGTGATTCTGTCTTTTAACTTATAGAGCTGTTGGAGTTTTAAGAATGGCCCGTTCCACCTCCACCCAAGATTTGGGTGATCCCAATCTCGGACAAGTACGAAATCTCCAATCTGTCATCATGAAGAGCGATTCTAGTCTTCAGGTCTTGGTCTAGTGCCTGCAACGGTGTTCCAATGGTACACTTCACCAGCTTCACCAGTGAATGGAGAAACTTTGGAGACGATGTTGGCTGCAGAAAATAACTTTGCATTTCCTCTCCCACAACATTCAAGTCAATTTGGGTGGGTGGGCTGGTATTGGCATCCCAGGGTGTTTTGCTGGGTCAGCCATAGGCGATTTCTGTTGCTGTGAGTCCAGTCTTAGAATAGGGTGTTCTTCGCGTGTGGTACAAAGCTGGCGGCAAAACCTTTAACTAGCTAAGGCCAGTCTCTGATATCAACTTGGTCAATTTCGCTTTGAGCGTTCCATTCTCTTTTTCCACTATCCCTGACACTGAGGGTTGGTATGAACGTTGCAATTGCTGCTGGATGCATAACGTATCACACAGTTCCTTATTAATCTTTCCTACAAAGTGATGCCATTGACAGAACTAAATTGTCGAGTCACTCCTAACCTTGGCATTATTTCAATTAATAATAACTTCACTACTGTTGAGGCTTTGTTTTGTGTCAGTGTGAAAGCTTCTCTCCACCTACTGAATGAATGTGCAATGACAAGACAATACTGACAACTAATTACACGAGGTAATTCAATCAAATCCAGTTAAATGCATTCAAACGGTCCACTTGATTTTTTTTCCTGGTGAGCACGTCTCCCCCAGACCAAAATTGTTTTGCTTGCATGTGAGAAATGATGGTCTTTGAGACTGGGCCAGGGGGCGGGTGCCTCAGCCAGTCGGGTGTGCCACAAGGTACGGAGCATAATACCACTCATTGCCTCTTTGCCAAAGTAGGTGTCAGAATGCAGACAGTCAACAAGCATTGGTAACAAAGCAACAGGTATACACATTTGGCCGACGAGGGTAATCCAAAGGCCTGACGATGCAGAATACGAACATCCATGCACCGTCCGAATGTCCTTTTCAGAAGCAGGGACATCGCCCTGTAGGTGCTGAACAGTGACTATTTCTGGTATGCCCATCTAGTCCGAATGAGGCATTGGATTTCCCACCTGCTTGTTCGTACATGGCACAATAAAAGTTTGATCTGCAGTTGCCTGTTTGGCCGCCTGATCACCCCGACTGTTGCCCTGAGTAACTCCGGATTCGTCGGAGGCATGGGCAACGCATTTGATAAAAACCACTTGGTTAGGGAAGAGGATTGTCTGGAGAGGGTTTTTAACAAACGAGGAATGTTGGAAGGGTGAACCTGAAGATGTTAAAAACCCATCCTGACACCATAACTGGCCAAAGTTGTGGGTGACTCTGAAGGCATACGGAGAGTTTGTGTAAATATTCGCTGACTTCCCTGTTGCTAGGATGCAAGCAGAGTAAGGACAAAACGTTCTGCTTTCTGAGCGGACACTGGGGGCTCAAACACCATTGATTCTAATCTGAGGCAACATCGACAATGAGATATTCAGAGTGTTACCCAAGGGGAACTTGGAGGAACTGCCATCAACAAACAGGATAACATCCGGAGAAGGATCCGTGACATCAATCAGGTACAGGCGCAGAAATGTTAGAAATTGGTTCCTTCGTAAGCAGTCATGCAGGTGTGCTAAATACTCATCGGAGTTTGGTGCTCAAAAACGTGGCTGGGTTATTTGTGAAGCAGAAAGAGAATGTTACGAGCGGATTGTTAAGGAGTGCGACTTCGTAGCAGCTAAAATGTGCCTGGGTAAGATGTTGAGTCTGGTGGGAGGAGAGGATGACGTCAATGGCATGTGAGTTTTCGGCAGTAAGTGGCTGGTGGAGAGTAACTTTAGAGGCTGCAGTGGCTGAAGAATAAATTGCAAGAAGAATCTTGGAACAAAGGTGTACGCCCATGTGCGACAGAGTCCAGGCAGGTACAATCGTCGTTGGCCGGTTGTTTGCCCATGCCCCGAGTCTGTGTCAAGAGCCCAGTGGTGCACCCATACACAACATTAACATATAGCCGGAAAGGTCTGTCATGTAAAGGTCTTCTCAAAGCCGGGGCAGCCGCAAGGTCTGCTTTTAAGTCTGCAAAGGCTGACTGTTGTTTGTCAGAGAGAGTGAAGGTTTTTTGGGTTTTTACAAGAAGCTAAAGGGGTCGGTAGTTTTATTTTAAAGCAAAGGGACAGTAGGGAACCACTGTCAACAATAATTTACCAAGCCGAAAAAGGCCCTTACTTGTTTTGGGGTTATGGGCGTGGTTCATCTGAATAAGAGCAATGCGCTGAGGGGTGAGCGTTTGTTCCCAGGCGCTGAGCAGAATTCCTGGGAACGGCCCCTGCTGTTGATTACACGTAACCTTCACAGTGGTCATAAGACATGCCCAAGTTTGAAGAGCGTTCAAAAGGCTGTTTGTATCCAAAACATTATTGGATTATGATGGGCTTGCTGAGAGCAAATCGTGAACATATTGGATAACAGTGGAGCCATCCAAGAGTCGGAGATCTTAGAGCTGGCGATGCCAGACCTGGGAAACTAGGGCAGGCGAGTGAATGAACTTTTGGGGGAGACAAGTCCAGGTCTCCTGCTGTCCTTTAAAGTAAAAGACAAACCGATATTAAGACCCCTGATGCAAGGGAATCATGAAAAATGCATGTTGCAAGTCCAAAACGGTGATGACACACGCATCTGAGGGGATGTTGCTAAGCATAGTGGCAGGATTAGGGGCAATCGGATGTCAGGGTCGCACTATCTTATTTATTTGTCTGAGGTCCTGGACCAGTCGCCATTCCTGGCGACCGGGTTTAGGGAGGGGCAGAATAGGAGTATTGCAAGGCAATTGACAAGGGAACAATATACCTGGTTGGAGGGACGACTTGATCAGGGAGGTTATTCCTTCCGCTGTCTCAGGTTTGACGGGGTACTGAGGTATTGAGGGTAAGCGCACTCCTACGATGGTGACCGGAGTGTATCCTACCTCAGGTGTGGAAGTAGACCACAGGTCTGGAGAAGACTCCTTAGAGGCACTATGATGAGCATGGTGGCGACGTAATGGCCCAAAGACAAGAAAATGATCACTATAATATGTAATGAGACCATCAGCCACCTGCGCTGAATAACCCTTCACTTCCACGTATGATTGTGGGATCAAGAGGTGCACTAGAAATCCCAAGGACTTGACATTGTAGCCGGTGCTCACAGCCAGTGTGAAGTAAGGGAATACCAGGAACGATTCATGGCATAGATGGGGTGGCACTCCGCCAGAAACGCTGATTCTTCCTTACCCTCCATATACCCGACAATAGTGACAGATAAACTTGATCCGAGATAGGGGGTAAATACCAGCCAATTAACAGGAAGTCCCTGTAGGGCCATAACACAAGTCAACTTGAGGACGAGGGATTTGGAGGAAAAGGGTGATATCTCTTAGAGAGAGGTCAATTCTCCATCATTGTGGCGATCGATGGACCCAAAAATGTCGCATAATCGGGTCACTTTTGACACTAACGCCCTTGTTGAGACACAGAATTTCAGTTTGAAGAAGGCACAACAAATCTGTCCCAGCTAAATTAACTCCCAAAGTGATGGTCTGGGCAAAATAAGTAATACAGTTTTCAGGGCCAAATTGAACTGCCAATGGTTCTGTTAAAGAGTATGCATTTGCCTGTCCAGTCTGTCCATTAAGGCTTACTGAGACGGGTGAGAGTGTAAACCCATATTGCTGTACACATGATGCATCCAACATAGCATGGGTCTTGGCCCCAGGAACAATCACAAAAGAACTTGCTACCCTTTGTGCAGTTAGATTAACAATAGGTTGATCCTCCGGATCTCTCTTTAAAATGTGCAGATTATGGGGTGAAGATCATCAGGCTGAAAAAGGATTATTCGTGGAAAAGGGTTGCCTTCTTCCTTGTGTTCTCCCTTGACCTTGATTCTGAGCACAAGTCCTCATCCACTGATCCCAACTGCCACAGTTAAAACATCCGTCAGTAGAGTGTGGTGTTGCGCCTCGCGGCAAAGCGGCACTGGGTCTCCGGAATGGTGGAGCGGGTGCATATGGTGCTCCATAGTGAAGAGCATTAGGACCGTGTGGGTGAGTGACAAAACCGTTGCCATGATTGTCGATGCAGCCAGGAAATTAGTATTGGGATTCTGTGTGAAATGCCCTCACTAATTGGAAGCCCAATGCTGGATGAGCTGGTTTTCTGGACCTGGCTTGGCACAGGTGATGCTACACCATGTCATATGTGACTCTTGTCAGTAAGGATTCCTTCCGGTATTAAGTTAAGGCCCTTCCCACTTGAGGACGGTTATTATCTGGCCAATCCATGTTATTGGTACGAATAGCCACCGCCACAGCCTCAGATATACACTGCAGCAAAAGAGCATTGAACTGTGGTGAGGGATTCCCTGCAAAGTAGGCAGTATTACCAGAGTAGGTGGCATATGTGGAAAAGAAACATTCCCAGAACTCATTCCCCGCGTTTGGATTTGCACTCTGACACTCTGGGAATATCTACTGGTTGCTGCAATGCTCGCTTGAGGGGATCTTTAATGGTTAGTAGCTTAAGACCTTTAGCTACAAGACCTATAAAAGCATTCCAGTCTTGGGGAGCTGGGTCTCCCAGGGGGATTTTCCACAGAGAAAATTCACTGAGGGTAAGAGCCATACAGCGCAGTCTAAAGAGGGCTTGCGGGGTGCCTTGGTGCATATGAATACTGCTCAGGACATAGCCTGTGAAGTCGTCAGGATTAGTCTTTCTATTAGTGGCTCTTAGCATAATTAAACACATCTCCTGCAGCTTCCAAGGAGTGTCGGTCTGCATAGTATTTTGATCCCCCTGTGTTGGGCTCAGGTGAGGGATCGTACGATTCAGAGATTGTGGATTTCTTTTATGGGGGTCTTTCTTTCGGGGAGGGGTGTCCGAGGGTCTCTCCCAAGCACTGTCCTCAGGTTCATGATCATCAGCCCTTGAATCGGAACTAACATACTTATCACCACTCGCAGCATCGCGAGGTGACACAAGACAGGAACTCGTGGGCTGAGGAAACTGCATGCGGGGCTGACATTTTTTTCAGGCATCCCCTGTGGGTTTTAAAAGAGTGATGCACCCCGCTCCTTTTGTCCACTTGTGGTCTGTTCCGTATTTTGTTTCCTGATTGTCTGTTTAGGCTCATATGTACAATGACAGGAAATAGAGCCTGTCCAAGCCATGGGTTTGTCAGAAGGTTCACGTGGACTGATTTCTGAAGTACTTGGGAATTCTGTAGTAGGAGGTTTCTTGTGGTCAGCGTGCAATAGCAGTAATAGGGCTCCGGGCGATTCCTGAGACTGATGGCAGTATTGGGGCGCCTGCAGATGTAGGTTGATCAAGGATGGTTCGAGTTGTGGAGGGGTTCGTAGTCCCGATGGGACAAGGGGTGCCTTCCCCAGTTCTCCTCATCTTGCTTACCTGTGTCATTATTTTTTGAGAAACATTGGCATGCCAGGTATGTCAGGAGTTACCTCCGATTTTTTTATCTTCTGTCAGCAGTTCTCATCCCCGTTTTTTGACCCAACGTTCCCTTTCCAGCCTTTCTTGTTTCACTCTTCCATGTTCATTCATTTCATGACCCTCACACTGCGGCGTTAAAATCTCCCAAGGTTTAGGTTTTCCCTGACTATCACATGCACTAATCCCTTTCCTCCGTGCATTTTCCACCCAACTAGCCATTTTTGATGTTTCATTCAGCTCTTCAGCTCTCTTTTTTTTCCGGGATGATATCAACCGTTTCCATTTACTTCCCGCATTACGTGTCGATATTGCCTCGAGTACTTTAGCACATAGATCAATATCCCACGTTCCACCTAATGGCGATTCTCATTTTCCTTTTTTTTTGTTTTGGCATTCCAACAGACTTCGGTACTGTATATCCTCTTCGAGGTCATCCTGGTAAAACCGATGAAAAGGGGTTCCGACACCCGACTAATCTAACATTTGTCCCATTTTTAGTGCCTTTACTTTTTACTTATTTCTGTATACAACACCAGTCTCCTTAGTCTCCGCACCCACTTCGGGTACCCAACATTCGCGTCGGGCATTTCCCCTCTGAACAACCGATCTAAGGCAGGGTGGTTGAGACAGACAGGTACTGTAACTATCCGAAACCTACGTCTGAAGACTTATCCTACTTTTCCAATCTGAATCGAACACCCCAAGACTTACGAAGGCAGTTTTACTTCCTGGCCTAAGGACTCTGACCCCATCCACCGGGGGAATCTCACCTCCCAGACTTTCCACTTACCTGACCTCGGCACACTAACCCCGGCAACTGAAGGACTCTAACCTCCCGGATAATCCAGTTACCTGAGGAAACGCTGCCCAACTTAGTCTTACTTGAGACAGTTTCCACATACCGAAGTGCGGAAAGATAAAGACGAACAAAGCTTATACCTAATTCTATTCAGGCAGGAATCTCGAGGCAGTGTCTTTCTAATTATGTGTTGGAAAATAAGGATTTACAAAGTTTCACACTTAAATCTAGTCGAGAAGGAAGTTTTAAGGCAATGTCCGTGTATCCCTGTGTCAGTAGATAAAAACAATTGATTTCTCAAGAATATAGAAATCAATGCGTTGTTATCCCAACGACATCTCATTTGTGAATGCAAATTGGTTGGCTGTGATGAATGCACCTCGTGTCATGTCAGGGCCATGGTTTTGGTCGGGAGTAAAGAACATAACATGAGATCATCAGGCTGTCCAATTATGGACCTCAATATTAAATTGTGATGATTGCAGATGTCCATTGGCCAACTCAATCCCAGTGGTGGCTCTGAAATTATCTGGGCGTTTTCATTCACGTGTCAACCATGCCTTTCAGAGGTTGAAATGATAAATTTGCGTAATTACCTGACTACATTGATAGCTTCATACAATGTGCTGCTTCCTGGGGCTATCCCATTATGTTTGACAGGCCAGGCACGCTGCGTTTCATCATCAATTTTACACCTGCTGTATCTTGTTCAAACAAGTGTTTCTAAAGCATTCAGATCGATGCAAGTTTCTGCTTTAAAGGTTGACTGACTTCCATCACTGTTCTTCTCATGGCGCAGTAACAAACTGTAGTATCAGCGAGCTACCAATACGACATCGATGAAGTGAGGATTTTAGCTGTGATTTCAAACTCTGCAGAAGAAATGGCCTTTGCACAATTTGGTTTATCTTCATTACCACTGATATATTTGTCAATGCAATCTCACGGTTACCAACATAAACAATTGACGTTCCGTGTGTTGTAATGGATAAAATATGAAGTAATTGTTTTTACTCTTAGATTTTATTTTGAGGACAGGAGTGGAGTGACAGAATCTTCAAACCTCAGAACTGAGGAATATGTTTTAACAGAATAGACTTGTTCATTTTAACAAGGCAGATATCTTTTTTAAATTAAAGAAAGAAACGAATTAGGTTGCCAATTACCCGTCAGAAATGATCCATGCGCAATCTTCTCAGCGCAGCTGCGAGACCAGTCAGTGCTGTGCTGTATTTGAGACACCGTGAAATGGAATACCGTCATTGCCAGTCGACGATAATTAATTGAAAATGTGGATAAGAGTTAAATCCTTAATACGAGTGTTTAAATTTGCATGAGCGCTGACAGTGCCACCTCGACAATGCCTACTTTGAAGAGTGAATGACATTTTATTTTCTACATCAACTAATGGTACGAGCTGTCACTGAATGTTATTTGTCTATTTCTACACAATATGGCCGTCATCATTAGTAGAATCAATTATTGATTGACCAGATAAATTCATGGACAGCAATTACTAACAAGCATGGAAATGACCAACACGTCACAGCACCTCCCCTGCCGTACCTTAAACAATAGACCAACTGCAAGAGAGACATTTAAAATTTGGAACAAAAGTAGTGTGCAACACAAGGCTCATACCGAGCATGTTACTGGCATGAGGGATCACAGTTGATCAGTGCAATTTATCTCACTGTTCTTCTATTATCTAACCCTTGCATTTATGTCTACATTCAATTAACTGGTTCTTTATTCTTCTTTGTACCCTAGTCGTGTTTCACAGCTATTGAGTTCGCGATACCATCAGGGAACGGTTAAACAGAGATAGAAAAAATGGGAGACGTTGCATTTCTGAACGGAGACTGCGACCAGCGGTTTTCCACAGCGATTGCTTCTGGGTCCTCTTTTGGTTGTCATTTGTGTGATTTTTTTTACTGAGAAAGATAACAAGTATAGTTATTAAGTTGGTGGACGACATCATATTTGTCCGTTTTGTAGACAGTGAAGAAGGTTTTCTAATATTACAAAGGGGTCTTGATCAAATGGTTAATTGGGTGAAAATGGAACCACGAGTTCAGTTTGGATTAATGTGAGGCATGGCAGTTTGTTCCAAATAAGAAGGATAGAGCAGACACCAATTAATGGCAAAGCAGTCTAGGGGAGCAATCTTGGGGACGAGGCACGTAATTGGATGTGAGACTGCTCGCTGAGCTGGAAGATTAGTTTTCAGACGTGTCGTCACTATTCTAGTTAACATCATCAGTGAGCCTCCGATGAAGCGCTCGTGTTCTGTCCCGCTTTCTGTTGGTCTGTTTAGGTTTCCTTGGGTTGGTGATGTCATTTCCTGCGTTGGTGATGTCATTTCTTGTTCATTTTCTCAGATGATGGTAGATTGGCTCCAAATCAATTTGTTTGTTGATGGAGTTCCGGTTGGAATGCCATGCTTGCAGGAATTCTCGTGTGTGTCTCTGTTTGAGAAAAAGAACAGGAAATGACATCACCAACGCAGGAAATGACATCACCAACCCAAGGCAACCTAATCAGAAAAATAGAAAGCGGGACATAACACCAGCGCTTCATCAGAGCCTCACTAATGATGCTACCAAGAATGGTGATGAAACGTCTAAAAACTAATCTTCCAGCTCAGCGAGCAAGCTCACATCCAGAAACTCAAACTGAGCCACAAATCTTTCAAAACTCGCTACTCGGCACGTAATTCTTGAAAGTGAGCCTCATATGAACACAGAATGATTGAAATGGTGTTTTGCAAGCTTGTCTTCATTGCTTCGTCCTTTGAGCATAAGGTTTGGCGCGTTTGTGATGTTGGACAGGAGATCGATGAAACCTCTTCTGGCATAGGTTCTCCAGTACTGGTCAGCCAGCTGTAGGAGGATGTTCTTGACCTTGAGAGGGTTCAGAAGAGATTAGCCAGGAGGTTGCCGGGGATGGAAGGCTTGAGCTACTAGGAAAGACTGGATAGGCTGCGACCTTTATTTCATTGAAGCGCAGGAGGTTGAAAGGTGTCGTGGTCGAAGTTCATAAAATAACAAAAGGCACAGGTAGAATCATTGGTAGTTCGCTTCTCCCAAAGGAAGCGAAATTAGAGACTATGGGCCACATTTTAAATGTGAGAAGAGAAAGATTTTAAAAAAGACATGAGGTTATTTTTTATAAAGATTGTGGTTCTCGTGTGGAATGAACTTCCTGGTGAAGTGGTGAATGAGTTTAAATGAGTAGGAAAGTTTCGGAGTTATATTATCCAGGTGCAGGAAGATGGGTTTACTTCAGTTTGGAATTATTTATGACACGAACTGTTTGGAAAAGAGTGTCTGTTCCCATACTTCATGATTGTACGAATCTATGAATCTCTATCTCATCAAGAATCTATTTACTTCTTGAAGCATTTCATGTTCCTGCTTCCACAGTCTTCTGAATCAAAGTTTCAAAAGTGAACAACGACCTTGTCTCTCAGCTATCGCTTCAGATGCCAATTTGAAAATAGTCGTTCATATTTGTGCACTGGTAAAGAAGGCAATATGTGTGCAACCCTTGCCAAGATCATTCTGGAAAGTGCAAACTTAAATCAAGTCATCACTCACTGGTGATCAGCTTCACTCGAAGCTATTCAGACACGACACTCCACTTTGTTCAGTCAACATCTCCCGTGACCAATTATACTTACATCCTTCATGAAAACTGAGAAGAAAGCTCCACTTAGGTATGGTGTCATAATATCATTAATGCCATGTCGAAATATATCACGTCATTGTTACCTTTATATTCAACTCATTTGGCCACAAAGGGTCACATCTCATTTGCCTTCCTGATAATGATCTGTGACTGAATACTGACTGTTTATGATGTGTGCACGTGAAACAGTTAAATTCTTCTGAAACTTTGCATTCTTCAGTTGTTCTTCATTTTTCGACTTCTGGGTATGTTCATATCTTACATTGCTGCACATTTTGTTATTGTTGACAGTACCTTCGCACCTCTCATCAACGTCATTTATTTAAATTGCCAATACATGAGAGTCCAACATAGACCGATTCAGTTTGTCTCATCCTTCCAATTAGAAAAGAATTCCTGCTTACGATTTTCTCTATTTTTTCCCCACCAACCTATCTTTTTATCACTGATAATGGGAACTACAGGTGCTGGAGAATCCAACGTACAAAGTGTGAAGCTGGATGAACACAGCAGGCAAAGCAGCATCTCAGGAGCACAAAAGCTGACGTTTCGGTCCTGCACCCTTCATCAGAGAGTGGGGTGGAGAGAGGGTTCTGCTATAAATAGGGAGAGAGGGGGAGGCGGACAAGAATGGAGAGAAAAGAAGATAGGTGGAGAGGAGAGTAGAGGTGGGGAGGAGGGAGGGGATTCTTGTATTCTATTTCAAACAGCAAAAGCTTTGATTTGCCACGAAAACGTTGACTTAAGCCTTTCAAAATCTCACTGCAGTCGGCCTGCAAATTTTCCTTTTCATCACAACTCATGTTGCTCCTTTCTGAATTCCAACAAATTGTTTGAACAGAATCTCCGATTGAAGAAACCACCTTGTATCTTCACAAGTACTCTGAGTATTGTCTCAGGGCACAGTTATGCTAAATTAAATAAATGCAACTGCTGCACATCTGAAACACAATCATCGATTAAAGGAGAAACCGAGCATGAAGGGCAGAATTTGTGGTGAGAAAGCAGTGTCAATGGCCCAAGCCCGGTGATTGTTTCTCAGAGCTCGGTTTTCTGAACAGTCACTGGATTTGAACTGCTAATTCAGCTTTCTCCGGACAAATTCTGCCAAATGTGTCAAATATCTCCAGCAGTTTCTGGAAAGATATAATCTCTTTCACGATCAATTACAACACCGTCAATAACAGATATTCAGCCAACTGACAGATCATTTTATGTTGTTGCCTTCCTGTATTCTTGATTTGAAAAGTCATATTTGTTCAGATCCAAATTCCTGGGTTCTTTCCAAAATCGAAGGAATTTTGGTATATTATCTTTAACTGATTAATTAGCATTTCAGGGGTGACTTTTGAAATTCCTCCCCTGTGGAAATGAAATATAATAGAATTATTAAAGGATGCAAAAATTGGTCTTGCTGCTTTCATTCACGATGCAGCAAAGTCTCTCATACCAGGCTACGGTATCAGAAATTTTCTGACATTTTGGGCAGAGCTAAGGTGAAGTTTTGCACGAAGCGGTTGTAAACCTGTGGATTATTTCAAAGACAATTATTGGTAGTCAGCGGCCAAATCAATTCAAAATAGCAATCAACAGACGCTCTTACATCAAAAGAAAGAAAGACATGGGACAAGTGCACGAAATTGACATTCATATACAGTAACCATGGCGTAATCTAAATGGAGAAACCTTGAAATCTGCAATGTCCTGCAATTGCTGTTTCCTGTGTTATCAAATTTGATTTTAAACAATCGTGAAGCAAATGATGAACAAGAATACATTCCAACTCGAATATTATAACTGGATGACTTGTATTTGGAAAATAGAATGTAAGGGTTTTTTTCGTTAGTTCCTTTATGCCATTTTGCTATATGATGTTACAGGATTTCCACATAGTCTGCTTGATTTTTGCCTGACTCTTAGCCTATAGTACAGTACTTCCTAAAGTCCAATAACTCCTTTGTACCAAAGGCCCAGTCGTTCAGTTCAATATTCAGAAATGACCACCATTCAAAGATACGTTTCGAAAAAGTGAATCAATAACAGCAACAGCCTGACAATCACATAAGTGATACACAAACTGCCAAGGACCACATAAAGCATGCAATAATGGTCTTGTGTTGCAGATGCTGAAATGAATATTCCAGAATCATGAGATATAATAACGCTACAAAAGAGGGGAAATGTAGATTGTGTTGATGAATGGACCTGAATTACATTTAAAAATTACAACGATCATCAATGTTGATTGTAATCAGGAAATAGCTACCTTGTTGTTTAACCTCATAACAGCTTCCTGCATTTTACTGCAGTCCACGCACACATGCACTCAAATGGATTTACTGAGTTAATTATCGCGGATAATGTTAAAAAGAGCTAAAAGAAGGAAGAAGAAAGAAAATCAGAAAAGACATGATTAGTTTCAGATGTTGCATTCCGGGGGAAGAGTTGTGTCGAAAATAAACATTGGCACGGACCAGCTACAGTTCCTGTGCAAGACATTCTATGCAATACAATTCCAACAATCGCCAATTGTAGGCAATGGAGTTGTTAAGCTTCATTCATAAAACTAACAGTCAAATGCATTGTTGTGAGTAACGGAACGCTCGATCTTTGGAAAGTAAAGTGAATGCTTTTCAGCACAAGTCTTTCAGACATCTCGCTCATTACAGTCACTGGGAGAGTTTGGATTACGCAGCTGTGAACTGTGAAATCCCACACCATTTGCCTTCTGGATATGAAGTAACATTTCCCTTCATTTATTTCAAGCACAATCTCTCATCATTCGATTGCATTCTTCCCGTATCCTCTGCTAGTCATGACATAGTCTATTCTATTTGCATTAAGTTCCTGCCATCAAAAGGCTGATAGATTTGATTTGTTGAAATTACTGTCAAACTGCATTGACTCTTCCTTATCGATTGTTCTGGAAATGGGCCATTGCATTACGTTGTTTCTGAATCATTATATCCGGACAGTATATTATGCCCAGTGTTTGGAATGAGCTATAGAAGACTCACAGGAGATGGACAGGCAGAAAAAATGCATTACACCAATGATAGAATCTCTTAGTATTAGTGAGATAGCAGGCTATTTTTCTTTAATGAATCTAGTGATGGTTCAAAGCGATAGCTTCCACAGGCATATTGTTAAAGCAGATCCAGCGTCACCAACAATTACCAATAATATTTCACGAGTGACCGTAAGAGAAGGTGAGAATAAATGCAAGAAATGCAAGATTTACATCGACAAAGAATATTTCCTCAAATAAAATAAAATGCAACAGAAAATGAAAATGAGTTTGCCCAAGAAAACAGAAATCATATGATGACGAAATCTGCAAGGAGAATGGCTGTCCTGTATATTCTTGGATTATTTATATTGCAGGTACAAAAGAGAATGCAAAAGTGCAAAAGAGAATGTGCAAGGATAGTTGGAGTATATGGTCAATCGACACGTTACTTCAACATTCTCCATTTTTTGCGTTTTAGAGTTGAATAAGTTCAGGTTACGAACTGGGTTTTTCATTTTGATATGAAAATTACTACTCAATCTGTGTCTTCGTTTTGAAGACATTGTTTTCATTCAGGGTTTTCTTTCTGTTGTCAACAGTTGCACTTGATCGATGGTTTGTCTTCTTTGCAGTTATCAAGACTGTTTCTGAGCTTAGTTTATGCAATATGGTTTCCAAAGTCACTCACCACTTTTATTTTCGTAGAACTTCTGTTTGTTTTCATCTTCCCAAACCACGCCCCTCCTCCCCCGTTTCACTATGTTGAAACTAATAATTCACCAAATCTCTTCGGTTCCAAAGGAGAATGACATTGAACTGGAAAGTTTAGTTCTGATTTTTTTTTAGCTTCATCTTTTCTCTCCATAGGTGCATTTGATTTTCTGAGAATTCCACACCCTTCCAGTTTTTATTTCTGATCTCCAGCACCTGTGGTCTGATGATTTCAAGCAGAATTGGATCTGGATCACTCGCCATACCGTGTGCCCACACCCTTGCTACTGCTCCAAGATCCTCTTGAATTATTTGTAACATCAGATACTATCAAGTGAATTGGGTTTGACTATGACTCATTCAGTCACACTCGCCTGGTCCGCTAGTCAGTCAGATGAGAGCTAATCTGACTGTCAGCTAAACTCGACAACTCCAACTACCTCTGATAATCACTGACACGGTTACACATGAAAGCAGTCTCGCACATCAAACTATTGACACAGGCATGGGTTAAAAGAGAAACTCTTTCTTCAGTTATTGAAGCATGAATTCCCAAATCAACGAACGCCTGAATTTTACGACAACTCTCACCAATTCTAACGTCTCTCCCTCCGAATGTGCAGTGCTCCAATCTCTCCACACCATTACTAATTTCACTGTCAAGCCCGGTGACAAAGGCAGGGACGGTGTTTGTGCAGGAAGCAGCTCTGTGCCACAAAGGCCAAAATTCAACTCTCTGACATCATGTCTTAAATTGATACCACGCCCCTCATCAAGCCACTGTCTCCGAAACTGTCCCTTACCTTATTGCTTCTGGTGTCCTCTGCTGATAACCATCCTCAACCCCCCACCAAATTCCAACCTGATAGACACCCCAGACCAACACTGTCCGATTCAACTTGTTCCACAAAATCCATAAGCACAACGACCCCTGCCGACTCATTGTCTCTCCGAGCTACTGCCACAATGATCACATCTCTTCCTACTTCGCCTGCATTCTCTCCCCTTTGCACAAGCCAATTCACAACTACATTTTAAAACAAAAAAAAACTTCAAGATTTTTGAATGTTTTCAATGAGGATAAAGGAATAAGCCATGATGATCACGAGTCAGCATGATATTGCACTGATGGTCAAATTCAGGTCTGCACAATTACTGATGTCTCATGCTCTGAAATGTGCTGGTAATTTGCAGTGACACAAAGGTGCGAAATCTGTTGAATGTGATTGGTCTGTGCCATGACCAACAGTACAAAAACAAGCAAAACTAAGAAATTGGGAGAAGTAAATGAAGAAAGAAGAAACATTGAGTGAATGAGAGAGAAAGACATTGAGAGAAATTGATGCATGTTTCGAGCAAGATATTGAGGTATCAACAGTGAAAAAACAGTGATTGAAATGATTTAGAGATAGTGACCAAAATTTTGACAGATCAGTACATAATAAAGGAGATTAACAGATGGAAATAGCGAAAGCAACTGTTTGCAGATAGAACAGAATATGAAACGAAATCTAAGAAATGAATAGACAACGGAAAAGGAATTGGAAGTAGAAACGATTTCGTGAGATTAGCAACTCTACACTTAAAGTAAGGGCTGCTTGAAGAGAAAGAAAATAACTTAGTATGGAAGAACATCAGGGTGAAGTGACGGCCGAATGTTATTATCATTCGACTGTAAAATTGGAGACAAGATAATGTTATGGTTTCAAATTCCACTACGGCAGATGGTAGAATTTGAATTCAATAAAATATCTGGAATGGAGAGTCCAATGATGACCATGATTTCACAGTTGATTATCTGGAAAAAGTAAACAATCTGGTTCATTAGTGGATTTTCGGCAAGGAAACTGCCATTCTTTCCTGGTCTGCCCTACATGTGTCTTCGAGACCCATAGCATTCTGGACTGATTTTTGGGCAATTAGGCATAGGCAATAAATTCTGCCTAGCCAGCGAGGTCCTCATTTTGTTAACTAATAAAGGATTTAGGGCGATTTCTGGGATGCACTAATCTTCCTGAATGACTAGAACCGCACAGTAATCATGGGGTTATCTTAAACGTGCAACGTGCAGTCTGTATACAGAAAGTTGAGAGAGCTTATCTGTTGGCGTTTCAATGTCTATGCCCATTAGCTAAAATATCGCTGAATCCTGGAATGAATGCAAGATATTAATGCATAATTTTTTCACATCCATTTGGGCTTGTTGCCACTCATTCAGTTCATTTCAATGCAGTGAGGTATTTAAATCAAGAGATAAGTTGAACAATTTGCATGGAGCAAAGTTTTAACAGTATGAAGACACAAAGCTGCAGTGGGATGTTAACTGTTAACTGCTGACCCAAGCAGATAATGTAGATATAAGTAAAAACCGAAGGAACTGAAGATGCCGTAACTCAGGAAGTAAAGCAACGTTGCCGGAGAGGTTCAGAACATCTGGCAGCATCAGTTCTGAGGAAACGACACTGGACCCAAAACGTTAACTCTGTTTTCTCATTTACAAATGCTGCGAGACATGCTAACCTTCTCCAGGAAATGTGTCTTTTGTTTCTGATGTAGATACAAATCTTCATTTAAATAAACCGAATCTATTCTCGAATTTTGAAACAATGTTCTCTATTTTAACATTGTTATTGAGGTGCTATGATTATAATGCATCTGCTAAAGTTGTTCACACCAATGGGGAATAGTGGTTAACTCAATGAAGCTGAAGTGGTGACAGAAAACCTCTGAGTTTCTATGCTTTGATAATGCAGACTGCAGTCACAAAGACAAAATAAATAGGAGAAGCGAGAAAATACAAGTAATTGCAAGTTATTATTACTGTTAGAATAAACAAGCCCTATTGATCAGCTGAGATAACAAAGTGTAGAGATGAATGAACACAGCAGGCCAAGTAGCATCATAGGAGCAGAAATGCTGACGGCTCCGGCATAAACTCTAAGCCAGAAACTTCAGCGTTCCTGGTCCTCTGATGTTGCTTGGCCTGCTTTGTTCATGCAGCTCTACACCTTGTTATCTCAGATTCTACAGCATCGCAGTTCCTACTACCTGTTGATCAGCTTACGTTTCGAGACATAAAATAATAACGGCTTCAGGATCATTCCCGATATTTCCAAGAGTGGAAACATTCTGTCTGGAAGGAACAAAAGCAGATTTTGTTGAAAAATCTCAGCAGATCTTATAACATTTGTGAAGGGAAGTCGGGGTTAATGCTTCATTTCCAGTATCCTTTCCGCTATGGGAACACTGTCTCTCATCTGTTTCAAGATGTTTCCATTCAGTAACAGTCTGCTGAACGCCTACTGGCCTCACAGTGCCACTGTGCAAACAAGGAGTGTAAGCAAGCTGACCCGCAACAGCAGGTTTTTCAGGTTGAGGAACGGAATGACCTTTGTATCATTTCCATCTCCACCTTTCACAAATCGGAGATGGAGGATGAAATTCATCAGTATTCAGCTTTTCTCACAGGTAATTATAAAGATTTCACATATCAACCTGAGCAATGTATTCATTTAAGTTTTGAACACAAATCCATCTGATATTTACATTACTGTATGTTTCCAAATCAGCTGCTTTCTTCAGATTTTAATGCAGCATTAATGTTATCTTTATACTGTACGTGCGACATGACATGGAGCAGCTGCTACTTCCTATGGTACCAACAACAAAACTCACAGCCCGATGTTGTATTATTTAAATACTTGAACGATGGTGAGCAAAAAGGTGAATCTTCGAATATCTGTTTCTCTGGTGAGCTCACAACATCGGTAAAATTCAGCAATTTAATCATCTCGCAATTGTAATGAAAAGAAGGAAAGAAAGGAGATACGAAATAAAGAAGTTAGGAAAGGGGGAAAGGAAGAAGGTAAAAAAGAAAGAAAGCAAGAAAGAAAGAAAGAAAGAACGAACGAAAGAACGAAATTATACACTTTATTATTGTAATACAAGGAACAAGTCACCAACTGTGTACAGAGGAATATTTCACTACTCCCGAACGGTGATCACAAAAACAAGCAGAAAACAGACTTCACTGTTCTCTGTTAACATCGAAACATACACACAAGAAGAGAAAGAACAGCATATGTGTATTCCAGTCAGCTCCGCCATTCGTTACAATAATGAATGATTATCATGCTTAGTACCCTATTCCCGCTTACCAAACAAAGATAAATATTGGCTCAGGACTGTGGAGATAACTGTCTTGCTTTTTATTTCATCAAATGACGACGGGGTGTATTTCATTTTCCATTAAGAGGGTCCGTAACAATTCTACCAAGTGAGGCATAAACTCTGAGCATGCGTAATTCTTTTTAGCACTTTGTGAAGGGAATAAACTTTCCTCAGTTTTTTTCGAGATAGTAGGAACTGCTGATTCTGGAAAATCTGAGATAACACGGTGTGAAGCTGGATGAACACTGCAGGCCAAGCAGCATCAGTAGAGCAAGAAAACTCCACGTTTCAGATCGGGACCCTTCGCAGAAGGTTTTCTGAAGAAGTGTACCGACCCGCAACGGCAATCTTTCCTGCTCCTCTGATGCTGCTCGGCCTGCTGGGTTCATCCAGCTTCACACCGTGATACCCTTCAGTTTTTCAGTTTTTTTTTTCTTCACAGTTTAAGTTTACTACTTAAAAAAAATTCAAAATTAGTGTGTTAGATTCTCAGCCACATTGATATCAAAAGCCAACAGAACGGTGTTTTGGTGTGTCTTATTTTGCCATTTCAATCATTCAGTTGGAGCAGTGAAAGGACACATCAGCATTTTTTTCAGATCCTCTTCTTCCTTGTTCAGGGCAACAGTATAGTTAATGATATTGTTAAGGATTATATGGTGGTTGTTGGATATTTCTTGAGGGATGTACTGCGGGTCTTTGAAGTTCAGGCTGCTGATGTAACCCTTACGTGAAATCAATCGATAAAGCAAATGACGAAAATAGGTTGTCCACTGGAGGAGGAAGCTGAGTTAGATAACGAACGTCAGGGCTACGGACTTCTCGCGGTTCATAAATTCAGGATCTTCACCATTTTCAGTTCCCCACAGCCTCCTAGCCAAATAGATGTATCTGATACTCACAGCATTGAACACAAGGCAGGTGATTTGTGGAAAGTGGGCATGATATTTCAGAGCTAGGGTACCCGAATAGGCTGTATATTGACTGATAAATGAAATAGCAAAGGGCGTTCTTGACACAGCTCAGAGCACTGGCCAATGCTAAGACCAGCAATGCATTTTTCGTGGCGCAATATCTGGTATCCAGCTTCTGGTACGAGATGGCCACATCACGGTGGATTGTGAAAGCCAGCGAAGGATGAAACATAACTTCTAGGTGATGCAACACTTTACCTGCAGTTCCAAGAATCTAGCCTACTGTATTCGTTTGTTCACAATGTGGTCTCCTCTACGTTGGGGAAATCAAGCAGAGACTTGACGACCACTTCACAGAACATCTACATTCTGCTTGCAAAACAGACCCTGAACTAGCTGTTGCCTGCCACCTCAATGCACCACCTTGCTCCCAACTTTTCTGTCTCTGGCTTGCTACAGTGTACCAGTGAATCCCAGCTCAAGCTGGAGGAACCACACCTCATTGTCCTCTTGGGGACCATACAGCCCTCCGGCCTCAAAAATGTTGAGTTCAATAATTTTAGGTCATGTATTCTCCTGTATCCAAGCCACACACCACCCCACACACCAGGACTCGTTACCACATCGCCTGCCACGACATACCCGCTGTTGTGAGTAACGAACAGTACACATGAACAACTATTCACTCTCCCAGCCTGATCGTGACAAACTCCTTTCTCTGTGCAATTGCTCTCTCTCTCTCTCCCTCTGTGTGTGTGTGTGTGTGTGTGTGTGTGTGTGTGTGTGTGTGTGTGTGTGTGTGTGTGTGTGTGTGTGTGTGTGTGTCTGTCTCTCCCCACCCCGCTCTCTTTTGTTTCTATCCTATTCTCTGTTTTTTTACCCGACCCATCTCCCTATTTACTTCATGTAAACTGGTGTTTTCCCAGCTACCATCATCTCTAATGAAGGGTCACCGGACCCGAAATGTTAACTTTTTTTGTCCTCCTTGAATGCGGCCAGACCTGCTGAGCCGTTCCAGCAACTTTGTTTTTTTTTTATTCCTGATTTAGAGTACGCAGTTCATTTGGGTTTTTTTTTCCTCAAGGAACACATGTCCTCAACAATGTTCAGGAGGCTTGCGGCCTTCATGAAAACGTTCCCAGATTCAAAATGTTTTGGGACTGCTCTGCAGATGAGAGCAACACCTCTAAGGTTGCCGCGACTTGCCTCAAAGGCATTTTGGTCACACAAGGGGACTACTCTTGAACATGTACAACATCCTGTTCCGATCATGTGTTGATTTCCTCTAAAAAGTTGCAGATCCAGTCTAGCAGCAATGTTCTTGATGACTTGCCATGCTTGGGTTTAAGTGCTGCCAGTCGGCCACGCGCTGCAGTGGGCATTGAACTTCTGCACCCAGAATATAATCTAAACCCTTGTCATCCTGATTGGCTCCTGGAAATGCTATTCAACATGGAGGAGAGCTGCTTCATCAGAGGCTGGTGGTTGGGGTGTGGGCGGACATTACGGGAGGGGTATAGGTACTGCTGACAGTATCTGGTAACCTTTAGATTTTTATCTCCCGAGCGTTTGGCCTGATGAAATGAGACTTCAATGGATGAAGGCACTCGCGGAGTGGTTTGTAAAATGATCACAAAAGGGGTCATTATTTTTGAGGAGCGTTGATGATGGATTTATTGGAGGCATGGACAGAACGAGAAGCGATGGAACTTTTAGCGATAAAAGAAACACGGGGTATCCTCAGCAGTTTAGCGGCATTTGTGTCGAGGGACTAGAGATGTGTATCATGGAAGTTATCTCTCTGAAGTTGAAGTTGCCACCAGTAAAACCCCCACCTCTCTCTCTCTCTCTCTCTCTCTCTCTCTCCCTCCCTCCCTCTCAAACTCTCTCTAATGTGAGGGTAGCTCTGCATTTATCTGGGTCTATAAAGATTTCTCTTCCACGGAGAGGGAGAGCATTTTGAAAAGAACGCATTGTATGTGTAACATTAAAATGACCTGCCGAAGTAACTGTAACGCCCAGCTGATTCGTTTGATTTTATGCAGATTATTCAATCGCTGCTTTCAGACCGATGTGTGATTCGCACCAAAGTCTAATCGTTTTTGAGATAATGTGAGCTATGTTCTCTCTCAGCTGGGTAGTTCAGTTAGTGAAGCACTTACCTCATACAGAGCAGTTAAACATCTGCCCTCCGTGTGGTCTCACTTCCGTGTCAATACAGTGGTTGAATGGGCGAACTCGCACAGATTAGATTAATGGTTTCTACCCAGTGTAACTCACAGGTGTACTGAGAGTTGAGATAATCCCCTGTAATTAGTTCCACAGAGAGACAATCAGAAAGATCTCTCCTCATTGTGAAAAAAAAATGGTGGGACCTCAGGTTCGTGCTGTTTTTTGCAGCAGTTTTCACAGTTTGGACATTTAAATTGTCACTCATCAATGTGAGCATGTTGATGGGACATCAAGCCCCTATGATATAAATCGCTTCCATCACAGTTTGGGCATTTGAACGGTCTCTCCTCCATGTATGTATGTTGACTGTTCGTCAGGACCCCAGACGTTTTATGACATTTCCACATTCTGGACATTTAAAATGTCTCCCATTAATGTGAGCGAGTTGAAGGTTTGTCAAGCCTGAACATTTGAAAAGCCTTGATAGCAGTGCTGTCCCATTGACTTTTTACGACATTTCCCGCAGTCCAAACTTTGAAATGGTGTTTCAGGAATGCAGATAACTGAAGGAATCCTTGCCGACACACTGAGTAGCTTATTGAACTGTTCCTGGTAATTCAGTGTGAATTAACTCCCAGCTGAGACAGGGAAATGAATTCCTCTCCACAATCCACATATTTCTGCGTTTTCTGTCCAGTTTGACTGTCCACAAACGGGGTCTAACTGGACAGAAACTATGGAGGCGTGGGGATTGTGGAAAGGAGTTCATTTCCCTGTCTCAGCTCGGAATTCAATGACGCAGTTACGCTGTAAGGCCTTCTCCGAACACAACACATGTACTTTCTCTCACTGTGATTCTGGTATTTTCCTTCCATGTTCAAGATCTAATGACATCTTGTTTGTCATAAATTGTGTGACTCCATCAGGTTAATGTATCACGGTTAGTTTGTAAATCTTCCCCTTCTAATATTCTGTGAAATCAAAGTCAAACAAAAGAGAAGAATAAAAGAAAAAGAGTGGGAGGGAGAATTAATTACAAGACTCTGGCTTCCATGTGAAGACAGAGAGCCGAAGGCAGGGACTAAACAAGAGAGATTCTAGACACCTAAAAGTTCACCAGAACCTTTTCAGAATCTTCCAAACTTTCATTCTCCACTAAAAAGAAGGAAAAGTGTAGCAGGTGGATGTGAATACTGGCAACTCCCAGATTAGATTAGGTAGATAAACAGAAGCTGTTAACATGAGCTGATATTCAATAGACATAGATTCAAGCTATTGGGCGAAAGGGGGATATAAAGAAGGAACCATGTGTTGCTTTTTCTTTTCTTCAAAACTTACTTCAAAAGGCCAACAATAGCCAATGTTGATTGAATTATGATTTGTGATACTGTCAGATCTTGATGTATTGTTTGGTTTGAATTTCCAAAAAGCAAATCCTCTTGAAATATCCTAATAAATAAATTCGTTAGTTCAGGATAAAAATTCGGAAGAGATAAACATTTGTCTTATTCAAACTGTGTCTGAAGGTTCCCTTCGTCACCCCTGTAAAAGCAATTTACAATCTCGGTCCCTTTAAGTCCAAAAAACGAGATTCACAAGATGTTTCCCCTGGCACGAGGCTCATGCACATGTGCTCTGCTGCCACCCTGCGACAAATAAGTTGGCGGTTACCTTGTTCCAATTGCTGAGAGGAAGCCTCGTGTTGTCAGGTTTTGTGTCCCGGGGACAGATTGATTCTTTACTCAGCGTCTTGTGAAACACTGATCTCAATTTTAATTCTTACTGGGTTTTCGACGAATTTTCGTACACTTACTGCAGCAGACTTTAAAAAGTACATTTTCAACGTTGTTTGAAATTGCATTTGTTGAAACAGCAAGAACAGCATCATGTCATTTTCTCCACAGGCTATGGCTGATTTGTTTGAGTCTGAAATTCTACATCGGGCTTCCCCTGCCACAAATATGAGGATAGGATTCAGCTCATCAGAGAAATGTTCTGGTTCGACAGGGAGAACGAGGTGAAGCAGTTTTTCCCGATGAATGATGGGAATCAATGTGTGTGTAACGGGAAAATGGAACCAACTGAATTCTTCCTTCCTTTACTTTAAACAGTCTCTGGTTTCATGTGAAAAAAAGAGAACTAAAGTCCTTGCAGTCTGGCAGTTATTTTGTGCTGACGTCTGTCACTCTTGGGGATGTCTGTGCAATTCCCTTTTTGAGTGAAAATGAGGTTCTGTTCCGTGAAGGGGCGTGAAAACTCTTAGCAGTTTAAACTTCACCTCCATTTGTTGAGTCGTTTATGATTACAACTCCGCAGGGAGCATGTCATCGAGATAATCCCTTGAGATGTCAGGCTGGGGTCAAAGCTCTGAAGCACGGCATTGCAATAGATCTTTTATTCATTCATGTAATGAGGGTGACGCTGGCTTGGACAGCATTTATTGCCCATCCTTATTTACCCAGACGGCAGTTATGAGTTAACTGCATTGCTGTTTATCTCGGGGCCCATGGAGGCCGGACCAGGCAAGGGTGGTAATTTCCTTCTCGAAATGACATGACGGAGGCCAGACTGATTTCCCCCCAATAATCCGCACTGGATTCACGGTCATCACGAGTCTCATATTCCAGATATTTATTGAATTAAAATTCTGCCATCTGCTGTGGTATGATTGTGATCCAGGTCCCCAGAGAATCATCTGGGCCTCCGGATTGACAGTCCAGAGATAATACCACTGGCCCATTGCATCCCCAGCAGATAGATGTTTGAAGACTGAAGTTGACACGGTGGTCTGAAAGACCTCTTTCTGTGCTTTTACAAACTCGCTGTGTCGACCATTCTGGAGGACAATCTTAACTCCGGTTCAATAAAAATAAAAGAATTCTCCGTCAATAAGGAAGATGCAAGTGTGCTTTCCATTCGCCCCGGGAGTCTCGTCATTTACTTTTGGCGCAATCACCCGTATGGCCTGATTTGATGGACAGTTGGGGATCAAGATTTACTGTTCCTCACAATGACAACAGAAAAATCCGTAAAGCTGTACCAACAATCTTCTCAATTCTTCTGATCTGTTAATATCCCCGAGTGTATCAGAGGAAAGGACTGAGCCCCGGAAATGAGGGAAGTTGTCCTGACTGTCACTGCTCCGGCGGGCACGTTCACTCTTTGTTCTCGACTGATTCCAACTCTAAATGAGGTTCACAAAGCTGGTCACTGAATCTTTCCACTTCCTGGATCTGGAGTGATTTGCACATTGGGTTTGGGAACCTGAGAGCTGACTATAAGCTGTTTGCTTGATTATTTCAACTTCACATCTCTGAGGATTCTGAGACGTTGATGATCATAGTCTAAGGGGCATTGACTGCACTGAGACGTCAGGAATATCCAGCTTCATGGGAATCAGAAAACTTCGCTCAAAAGTGGAGAAAACTTGAACCATGTGGGATTTGAACCTACAATCTGCTGGCTTGCAGTCAGCGGCATCATTGATTGCATTAGTACCTGGTGCACCTCAAGCTTATATGTGCTGCAGATTTGAGGTGTGAACGGGAAATAGAACATTCACAAGGTCATAAAGCAGTAAACATAATACTCGTCACTGCTCCATTTCAATGATCCCCGTTTTGTGAAGTGTTGAATTTCATTTGCAAATGAAACACGTTTGACCTCAGTTGGCAACTTCAGTGTCATCTCTGTCTACTGGAGCTTCCCATCATTTTATTTAAAGTCACTTAGCGATTTTATAAGCTGTTTCAGTGAATCTTTTTTCACAGCCTGAGTTATGGTTTTTTTCGAGTCAAGGCCCCAAACAAATTCAACGACAAACGTTTTGTCCTTTCTCGACTGGAGTCTGGAATCAGACGAGTTGAATGATGCCTTTATTGGAGACACCCTTCACTGTAGCTCAGTACTTTTAACATCGGCTTGTTTTGCACATTCCAACAGTACATTTGCTGAACATCAGATTATCACAGCTCCTCATTCTTCACACTGAAACACAGGGTGATGATACGAACCATTTCAAAGTTTAGAAAGAGAAGCTTCACTGGTGATGTTGGGTTTGACAGGATGAATATGCACAAGAGTGTGTCAAAGTAAGTTTGCAAGGGTCAGTTTCGGTATTGTTGCTGTTACTGATTAAGATTCTGAATTTACATCACACATGTCTGGACACAACCCCAAGTCAAGAAATGAAAATTGTCTGCGAATTATCGAGGCAGAAATGGATTTTTCATTACAAACAGAACAGCCATCCTGTATCTGTAGGATTCAGTCAAATGAGAGATTACTTCCATCGCGAAGGACAACGACAGTGGATTTACAGGAAAGCATCATCCACCAAACCCCTTGAAGCCAGTCGTCATTTCGAGTTTGAATACATGACTGTTCCTTAAGTGCCAATGAGTCAAAATCCTGAAACTCCGACCTTAGGAGTATCAACATCAAACCTACGGGCCAAGGATTTCAATTTTCAAGAGAGTCACTCACCATCTCCATATCTAGGGTAATTCGGGAAAAGCAATATATCGAATCCCAATGAGTAGCTTCCATAACGCAGGAATTAATTTTCAGAAGTTGCAGTTTCCAATCAGAGACTTGTCGTTGCACGAAGTTGAGAGTCAAAGTGAGGAAGTGAAATAAAAGTGAAACGCAATGATGACTGGGAGGTATGGAGCAGGAAGTGCGCATGGGTGTGGCGTAGCAAGGCTCAATGTTGGTGCTGGCTGGTCTGAATTTGCTGCACACTCGAGATACTGGCTCATGTGTCACTTATAGGTCAATTCAACGCAATGACCTCGTTTTTGTGGTGAGGTCGTATTTTGCTTAGGAGCACAATTAAATGGTCCTCAACAGAATGAAGAAGTCCCCTTCAAGCCGTTGGGTTGAGATGAAAATGTCCGTTTTATCCCAATTCCAAAATTAATTGTTTTCTTCTATGCATTTTCAGTGGGCAAAAATCATTTGTGAGCTGTCCACAAAAGCAAGAGTTTTGAAAATCTTGCTGAGTAAGATGGACGCAAAACAAAAAATACATGTCGATACTGTGAACGAGTGGTGAAGGAAAAGGGCAAATGGCTCGACCCAGACCAATGGCATTCTGTCGTAGCTGATTAAGGCCTTTGCTGCAGAAACAGGAAACCCTGGGTTCAAGCACAAAACAGTATCCATACCATTAATTAAAGAAAATTTGCACAAGCTTCTCTCAAATGCCCTGTTCAGCAGATTTTGTGACGTTGAACAAAGCATCTATTGACAAAATGTGCTTACTGTGATTGAAATAAGCCTGTTATTATTCTCATTCTTGTTGCCCAGAAATGTCCCCCATCAAATGCTCCTTGTTACTTCCTGAACAATAACAATTGATTGTTTTTTTTAACCTCTGTTTCACAAATCTTATGCTCATATTGTCACTTCTTCATTGCCAGTTTGATACAAATACGAGATGAGGCAGGATATAATGCAGAGTGACTGAGTAATGCAAGAGTAATGGCAGACAATATAAACTTGTCATTCCCTTTCTCTGCCATCATCCTTCATTATTTTGCACAAACAGTAAAGATTTTTCCATAAATTTTGCAATTGTTGTGGATTATTTTCCTGATGGTGATAAATTCCATTTAAAATTGACAAAATTCACAATCCATTAAGGAAGTAATGCCTCCTCACATCAGTCTGAATTAATAGGCATGTTATCTGTAGAAAGTGAAACCAATTCTCACCCACTCCAGGCAGGGGGTAAAAACGTCTGACCAGCTCCACTCACAGATGAATTTCACGTTTCAGACTTTTGAAAGAACAAAAATGGAATGTCACAGAGAAGGACAGTGAGACAAAGAGAATAAAGGAGGGTGAGGTGGATTCACTGATATCACGAGGCACAATGAGAGTCATGAATTGCGATAGGTGCTGGAGAGACTGATTCTCAATTCGACACGCCTGTTCAGTGACAGAAAGAAATCATTGAAGCAAGAGACATTCACGACCTTAGGTGAAATGCAGGAGTATTAGAGCCTCTCTTACGTTGGTAAAATTGAAAGTCGTAATCTGATGAGAGAGATGAGAGAGTGTTTGATGAAAAGAAAATTGCTGAATCTATAGATAAACTTGATTTATTTTTGCCACTGCAGAATTTTAATGTGGAGTTGCACAACTAACATTATACTGAAGAAGGGGCACTGGATATGAAATATTAGCTCTGTTTTCTGTCCACAGATGCTGCCATCGTGCTGAGTTTCACGAGCAAATTCAGTTTTTGCTTCAGATTTGCAGCATCCACAGTTCTTTATTTTGTATTAACCTGTATAAAGTTTGGGATGACAGATATTCTTTTGACTTCTCCACAGCTTGTTTCCCGTTTCTGAAATCATTCATAAATTGTATATTTCTGTTAAATTAGCAGAATCCTGACAAATTAACCTACATGGATCATTTTCTGCCCCATATGCATATCTCCATTTCAACACGTTTTTCTCACATTGGAAAAGAGGCTTCAGATCATCGTGTTACTGCCGGTCATCAAACATCCAACTGTTCTAGTCGCAGTTTTCAGCACTTGTCCCATGGCCATGTATGTTCTAATGTTTCAAATGTTCTCCTCAATGATATTTTCACTGCGACGCTTTCATCTGGAATGACATAATGAATGCGACTGGAACTTCAGGTGGTCAATCTGTGTTAGCTTCCCCTTAGGAAAGTGATCCTCATTTCTCTCACAGAGGGAGACATACAGACACACTCTTCGAGAATGACAGAGTTATCAGGATGAGGCCCACTCCCAGCACTTCACATCTGCCCTAAGTGGCAGGGTAGATCACTCGAATATTTAAAGGGTATAAGGGCACTCTCATTACTCAGTGGAGGCATATATGGAAAGGACAAGCAAGTTATTTTGGAGCTGCACAGAACGATTGTTAGACCAGACAGTGAAGCTCACAACCATTGGAAATTACAGAATGGCCACATGAAATATCATTATCTTGAAGGAGATGAATCATTAGTCCTTGAAAACAGGCCCAATGTAGAATTCGTGCCGGTTTCATTGTGCAGGCTCATTGGGCAGAAGGGCTTCTTGTGTACTGATGATTGTATGATTTAATGTACAATGTCCGGTTCTATTCAATTTTGCGGACTTCCACATCAAATGGGCTCAATTATATTTTAAAGAGCTATTGTATTGTCTTGAGCACACACTAGTTCAGATTCAATTAAATTTTCGTGAAATGTGCAATTTTCTGTAAAGAACTCACATTCACAATCCTCCCCGACACCCACCCCGTCTCCACCTATGCTTTACTTTGACACATGCTGGACTCTATTCTTCTCACGTTGTGAAATAAGCTGTGTTTGAAGGTCATATGCCGCTCCATACCGCATCTCCAGCACTGCTGATAAGTCCAGATACATGTCAGCTTTCTTAAACTTTACATTACCACGTTTTCCCACCGTCTTCTGAGTGGACGTAACTGAGAATGTCAGCTATTCCAGAGTGCCTGTGGTATTTAACTGGATCTGAAGCTCTTTATATTGCTCAAGCTCGCAACAACTTCAGTGGATTATCACTGGGAGCTTTTATGCGATAAATTGTTTGACACTTGCCCTCAGGATTTTTTTTTGTTTCTTTTCAGAGATGAAGAAATGCTGCACAGGCTCTGTATCTGTCTGCTCGTGTTCAAGTCCTGTAGATGACGAAGAACCATCACTGATCAAGATGTCCTTCTGCTTGTCATCTTCACTCAATGTAACGTGAAGCACAAATGGGCATTATTCGCCTCAGGCTTGGAGCTCAATATTATTCTCCACAGTGATGATTGACATTGTCAGATGAATCATAGCACTGATCTCATTAAAACATTTATCAAATAGATTTTTGGGATTATAATATCACTTGTCACTTCTGATATTAACTTCCATTCCTGCACAGTATGTCCAGTCATTCTCCCCCGAAGTATCTGTATCCATGGACAACCTCGACAATCACACAGAAGCAGGTGTGAGTGAGCCAAATCAAACCGTATTCTATCTCTTCCATTTAATGATATTTTATTGTTCCATTGATGCTACTCACGTCTCCTAACTGACATAAACACCAAACCTCAACATTTTATGTTCACAAGATTATTATAATCACAATTCCGCATGCACACACAAAACAAAAAAAGCTGAAAGAAAGAGTCTCTTACGTCATCATTACCACTTTGTCCACCTCTCCTACTGATGTCAGGGACACATCTGAAGATCACAACAACAATCAGTGTCTTCATTCCATGCCAGACAGATCGGGAAAACCTAAGTTGTTTGGAAGCAACTGCAAGGCATTGTTGTCGTTCTTGAGAATGGGTGAAAAGGCATATGCTTCATTTTGTAATTTTGCATGGAGACACGCGAGGCTATTGGTTTTAATGGAAATGTGTATCAAGCTATTCCAGGTGGAACGCTCTTATTTGAAAATTGCATTAAATAGCACGAAAATTCAGCCACACTATAAAATGGAGTGTTCCTGTTTCAAACTCATGTGTCTAACATACATCAAAAGAATGGAAGCATGTTCGCGGCAAATTGACTTTCTTCATGGTAAGATTCCTAAAGCCAGACAACGAGTGATGCGCCAAAAGCATCATTGAAAGAATGCTTAAGAATGATAGAAACAGCCTGCATATTGACTGTACATAGGAGAGGTCCTTAGAGATGGAGACAAATGGTACGTTTCTGTTGCTTTAACATGAACCGTGACAATGACCAGACAGCAGGTTTCGATGCCAAAACAGAGGTAAATAACTCATAACTGGCATTCTGCAGCATTAAAGGAGTTATTGGTGGGAGAAACTGCCTCTTAAGAATCGATGACTTCAGGAAGCGTATAAGTTCCATTGCATGAAGTCGAGCAATCTGAGCACTTGAGCACTTTAAATCGACCTGAGCATGCTTCTCGCCTCAGACAACGAAATTAGCTTGCAGAAAGAATTATGCTCTTCAAATGACCACAGACAAAGACAGAGACAGACAGACATATCTACACACTGAATAACAATCACACATGCACAAACAAACATGGAACGAAACGACATCTTGTGTTAAGAATGAAGGAGAAAAAACACTCTTCAAACAACAAATCTTGACTCCCTGGAGCAGAATCAAATTTGCTAGAGAAGCTTTGCAGGACGAGCAGCATCTGGTAAGGGATAAAAGGAGTCAACACTTCGGGTCCGGTGACCCTTCCTCAGAACTGTTGGAAAACGGGTGTTTAAATGCAAGAAATAGAGACGTTGGTCGGTTAGGGAGTAAACGAGAGCATAAAAACCAAAGAGAGAAAGGGCAGTTGGACAGTCAAAGGTGTTGCTCACGATCAGCCTTGGACGGTGAATGTCTTTCTGGAGGTTTTTTGTCATTGAAATTTGAGAGATGGTGTCTCTACACTATCTTTCAAGAGGGGGATGAATTATATTTTGAGTGAAAGAAGAAACCACTAATTATCGGCACACTTTTCTCTGAGCAATTTCCTCTCAAATGAGATGAACAAAAATACGTGTCAAGCCGTTGATATATTTTGCTCAATGGTGCCTTTGTTATGGTATTAACTAACCTTTTCTATTTTCGGTAATTTGCGAAGTCAAATCTGGGAACACCAGTTCATGGCGATGAACTGGAGCAACAGCAAAATTGTGTTCTCTGTCGATCAACATCAAATATCTGTTGTTGGTATTTTGAAGGGAGATGCAATGGCTGTGGTTCTCCAGTAGATGGAAGTGAAGGCTGATAGTGGATAATTCGTTCAACATAATCAGACCTGTGAAGACACTCCACTGGAAAAGTTTAGGTAGATTCCACGTTTTCATAAGGACAACGGTCACGACCTTTGAAACATAACAGCATAGACATTGATGTAAAACATGACATTAAGTCGGCAATTCCTCAACTATTAATTCCATATGGACTTCACTATCATAAAATGTGGAAATCGTATTTGTGGAAGAAAGCAATAAAAAGGGAAAGAAGGCACTGATGGAAGAAATTTATAGGGTGATGGAAATATATTTAAAGAAAGACAGAGACTATTCTGAAGACAACAACGCAGATTTAAAAAGGCATTACATTAATCATCGGCAAATTGAATCTTCACATGAATTGAAAAAAAAAGTCAGATGAGCAAAGCTAGACATGAAAAAGAATTCATGGACTGCACATCATAGAACATAGACCTTAAGTCAGAATAGCACAGCAAAGGGCCTGCTGCCCATGATGTTGTGCCAAAATTTTCACCCAAATGTAAGGTCAATCTAACCTCTACCATTATCTCAGACTATCACCCATAACTTAATCTAATTGCTGCTTAAATGCCCCGAACAATGCCAAACCACTACCCTCTCCAGCAAAGCATTCAGCGCCCCTGCCATTCTCTGAGTTCAGCATTTATCTCTGACGTCTCCCCTATATCTACATCCACTCACTCTTAAACTATGCCCCCTCGAAATATCTACCTCCACCCCAGGAAAAAGTGTCTTGCTGTCCACTTTATCTATACCGCTGATCATCTTGTACAGCTCTCACCTTCAGCGTTCCAAAGAGAAAAACCCGACCTCTTCTCAACATTTTCTTCAAAGGCCTTCCCACCACTCCAGGCAACATCCTGGTAAACCTCCTATGCACCTTTCCAGCACTTCCACATCATTCCTGTAATGAGGCAACCAGAACTGGACACAATATTCCAGACTTGTCCAATCCAGGGTTTTGCTCAGCTGGAGCAGAACATCACGGCTCTTGAACTCAATCCCACGAGTAACGAAAGCTAAGACACCATGAGCCTTCTTAACAAAACTATCCACCTGGATGGCATCATTCAGAGAACTGTGATTATGAACCCCAAGATCCCTCAAACTCCTCCACACGGCCAAGAAACTGTCTGTTAACCCTGTTATCTGGTTTCATGTTTGTCCTTCCAAAATTAATCACCTCACGCTTTTCTGGGTTAAACTTCATCTGCCACTTCTCAGTCCAGCTCTGCATCTTATTTCTGTCCCTTTGTAACCTCTTACAGCCCCCCGCACTATTCACAACATGACACACGTTCATATCGTCCGTGAACTTAGTAATCCACCCTTCCACTACTGCATCCAAATCATTTTCAAATTCAAAAATTGAAGAGGACGCAGAACAGATCCTTGTGGTACACCACTCGAAACTGATCATTATGTGGACAATTTTCTATTCACTACCACCTTTGTGCTCTAAGGTTCAGCCAATTCTGAATCCAATCTGCCACATCTGACCTGCCCAATGCCTTTTCACTTTCTGCATGAGCCTACCATCGGGAACCTTATATCCATGCATCCCACAGCAACTGCTCTACCTTCATTCACGTGTTTGGTCACCTCTTGAAAGAATTCAATAAGGGTTCTAAGGAATGACCTACCCCTCACAAATCCATGCTGACTGTCACACATCAAACAGTGACTACCGAAGTGATCATTAATACTAGGTCTCAGAGCCCTTTCCAATAATTTGCCCACCACTGAAGGAAGGCCAACTCATCTGTAATTTCTGGGGTTATCCCTATTTCCTTTATGGAACAAGGGAATGATGTTTGCCTCTCTCCAATCTTCCAGCACATCACCTAGAGACAGTGAGACCGAAAAGAGCATCGCCAAAGGCCCTCTGCTGTCTTCCCTCGCGTCCCATAGATTCCTTGGATAAATTCCATCAGGACCAGGGGACTTGTCAATTTCAAGTTCCTCAAAATTCCCAGGAAATCTTCCTTACTAACATCCATCTCCTGACGCCGACCAATGTGTTTCACACTGTTCTTCCCGACAACGAGCTCCCTCTCAATGGTGAAAACTGAAGAAAACTATTTAGTAAGGAACTCTCCTATCTCTTTAGGCTCCGTGCACTAATTATTTTTACAATTGTTGATCGGCCCTACTGTTTCTCTGGTCATTCCCTTACTGCTTCCATCCATGTAAAAAGCGTTCAAGTTTTTCTTGAACCGAACCGCCAAGGCCTTCTCATGACCCCTTATTGCTTTCCTCTGACCTTTCTTCAGTTCCTTCCTGGCTAACTTGTATCCGTTGAGAGCCTTTTCCTCACTTTTTTTCCCAAATATTATGTAAGCATCCTTCTTCCACTGAATCAGTCATTCGACCTCTCTTGAGAACCAAAGTTCCCTTTCTCAACCGTATCCTCCCTGCCATCTACGGACAAACATATCACGCACACGCAGTGTGCATTCCTGAAACAATCTCCACATGTCAAAAGTGTTCTTCCATGGCATCGTCTGTTCCTATTTTATGTTTTAGATTTATGATAATTTCCCCAAAAATGCTTTCCTCCCAACGGGTCTAACACTTGGCCCGGTTGATTGCCAAGCACAAAATCCAAAGTGGTCTCTCCTTCTGTTTTTCCTGCATCCACACTGTGTCAAGAATCCTCCCTGAATGCACTGGGCATAATCTGTTCCATCTAAATTATTACAACTAAAAAGTTTCAAATCAACAGTTGGAAAGTTGAAGTCAACAATAACTCCAATCCTGTGACGTCTGCCTCTTTCCAATATCTGCCTCCCAATTCTCTCCACCACTTCGTTGCAACTATTAAGCGGTCTGTAAATAAATTTTAAAAAACTAACTGATCCCTTCTTGTTCTGGTCCTCAACCCAAACTGATTCTGTCGACGTATCATACTCCAATGCCTTTCAGGAGCTGCTGTCTCAGCCCAAACTAACAACGCCACTCCCTGCCTCTCTTAGCGGCCTCCCTATTTCTTTGATAGCATCTAAATCCTGGAGCTTCCAAAAACTAGTCCTGCCCCTGAGTTGCCCACGTTTCCATATTGGTCACAAAATCGTAGTATCAAGAAGTGACCCATGCCCTAAGTTCTTCCGCCTTATTTCTGAAACTTTGACCATTGAGGTATACACGCTTCAAACCATCCCTCTGTCCACACTTAAGCTCCATCGAACGTACATCTTTATTAACAAGATCACTCCCTGTTGTGTCTGTTGGAAGGCTGAATACCACATCCACTGATTCACAAATCCCGTTTCCCACCCCCTGACAATCTAGGTTAACAACCCCATACAGCTTGAGCAAACTTCCCTCCCAGGATATTTGTGACCTTCCTGTTCAGGTGCAGACCATCCTTTAAGTACGAGTCCCACCTTCCCCAGAATGTGGTACAATTAACCACATAATAGAAATCCTCCTTCCAACACGAACCCTACGGTAATCTTGTTAAGTTCCATTCTCTCCATATTCCTTACATCGTTATCACATGGCACTGTTAATAATCCACAGATAGCTACTCTGTTTATTGCTGACATGAATTTATAACCTAACTCTCTACAGTCATTTTTCACATTGTCAGTCCTTTTTTCCACCTTTGTTCGTTGGCAATGATGTGTACCATGACTGCTGGTTGTTCACCGTCCCCCTTAACGATCTTGAAAACACGATCCAAGACGTCACAGACCCTGGCACCCAAGAGGCAACATACATTCTGTTTGTCTCGTTCGCATTCACAAAGCGGCTTGTCTCTGCCTCTTACTATTGAATTTCACCTCTAAAATTGCTCTCCTATTCTACCCCCTTCCCCTCTGCGTTGCAAGTCCAGGCTCACTGACAGACACCTGTCCACTACGGATGTTTGCGGGACAGATTCCTCCGACAATATGTTATGCATCCAACCTGACAACTTGACATGTTGGATCTGGTAATGCAGAATGAGGCAATTTTAGTAAATAATGACAGAATCTAAGATTAGATGGGAACAACAAAATATAGTATTCAGTTGGAGAGACAGAAATTTGTGTTGGAAACAAGCGTACATCAGGATATTTATCACGAAATGAGGGCAGAGCTTGCTGGAATGGACTTCAAACGAGTTTAGCAGCGAAGAATTATGATGAGCAATAGCATGCATTAAGATTTTCATATTTCATGGCTCAGAGCAAAGATATATCCCAGTGAGATGGGAGGATTATAGGAAGGAGTCAAGTTATTATGGTTAAGGAGGGAAGTTGAAGACAGCAAAAAAAGAATAAAAAGACATAACATGAAATGTCATAAATATTATTGCTACAGAGAGTATTATGGAAGTTTAAAAAACTCTCAAAGGGAAAGCAAAAAATTAATGATGCGTGAGAAGTTAAACATTGAAAGAAAAATTACAGGTAACAGTGAAACGGACAGCAGAAACTTCCTTAAATATATTGAAAGGAAAAGATAGGCCAAAATGAACAGAGCCTCCTCTTGAATGGAGCTGGGGATGAATATTTAGAAACCATAATGAGACAGGCGATTTGAAAAAATCCCGTGCATCTACCTTCACACTAGCATTCCAAAATGGCTAAATACGAAAGGGCAAAAATAAAAGGTGAGGAATACAACGCAGTAACTTTCACTGGGAAAAAGAGCAGATAAATCAATAGGACTAAATATAACTAATTACATTGCAACTAATGAGATCCGATTGAGGATTTTAAAAAGAATAAAATAGGGCAGAAGCGTTCAACATACTGGATTTAACTATACAGCAATCATTTAATTTTGGAAAAGACCCTGATGATTGGATAACACCTTTATTGAAAAAAAGACAACAGAAAGGGTGAGTAAAGTCACTTTGTTGAATATCATTACTGGGGAAAATGTAACAAAAGTGCGTTTAAACATTACATAGCATAATCAAGAGGACAGAAAATAGTTTCATGCAAGTGAAATTTCACCTAATAAGTAACATAAGAAGATGTGACAACGTAGAATACAAAATAAGGAGGGTTCAGCACTTGCAATATGTGGAGATTTTCCGAAGACATTAGATCTGGTCCCACATTTATGATAACAACCAGATAAGAGCTAGTGGCTTCGGAGGTAGTGCAGTAGCTTGGACAGAGGATTGCCAAAATCAAAGCAGAAAGACACTTAGATGAAGAATTTTATTTTATAGAATGTCAACGTCTAACTAATGTAGCATCACTGGAATCAGTGTGAGGTGCACAAATATTTGAAGGGTACAATAATGACCGAGTTGAGAAAAGTCAGTATGTTTTCAGTAAGTTTGCAAATAAAACAAAAGTAATCAGAAAAGGTAAATGGTGAAGATGGCGCAAAAAAAGCTGAGGGATATAGACATGACGTGACAGTCAGCACAAAGTTTAAAAAAAACTTGTCATATTAATGCAGAAGAGATTAACAGAATGAGAATAAATGGAAAAGTTGAGGTTATGCAGTTTGAGAGCAAAAATATAACGGTTAAGTATTATTTAAATAAAAATAAATTGAGAAATCAACACAACAGATTTGCGTGTGCTCGTTCTTAAATCACAAGAAAATCTAACTTTTTAAAAATTGAACAATCACTTATAAGGAAGGCGAAATTCGTGTTAGGCTTTATTTCCTATCTAATGTAACTTTGAGAGTAGGAGTAGAAGAATAGGGCATATGATTGTGTGGCTGACGATGTCATGCAGGGGACAAGTTTTGCATTTTTTGGACCGTTGGGATCTCTTCAGTGGTACAAATGATCTGTGTAAGAGGGAAGGTTTCCAGCCGAAATGGAAGACAACCAATATCCTTGAGGGGGTATGCGTTTACACTGTTTGTGAGGCTTTAAGTTAGTTGGGGGAATGGTATGGCAGTGGTGGGAACCAAAGCAATAGGAAGAAAAGATTAAGTCTGAAACCAATACAGTAGATAATATGAGCAATTAAATAGTCAATAACGACAAGACATTGCCAAAGACAAAGTAAGACGAATTAATTAAACCATTGTTATTTGAAAGCAACAGCACTGACAGAGAATACAGATAGGCTTCAGGTATGATCGGGAAGATTGCAATTAGAAAAACTGCGTCAGAAATGGACAGGACTGGCAGTTGATATTCCAGGGGTACGTCTATAGGAAGGAGACAATGGGAAGCAAGTCAGAAGGGGGAGTGGCGCTTTTATTTTGTGAGAACGTTACAGTTATACAAAGTGGAGGTATTGCTGTGAAACCGGCTAGTGAAGTCATGTGGGTCAATTTTAAAATGAGAGAAGGATGGTCATCTTATTTGGTTTGTGTTAGAGGCCTCCCAACAGTGTGTGGGAAAATCAGAAGCAAATATGCGAGCTGATCTCGGATATCTGTAAGAAAAATAGCATAATGGGAGAGGGTTTTAACTTTCCAAACACAGAATGAGACTGTCACACAGTTGAGAGCTTGGACGTGGAGGAAATTGGCACTGTTCACAAGAAAACGTTCTTATTCAATACGTGGTTGTACCAACTGGAGATTTTTTTTTTCCTTGACGTTCTGTTTCGAAGTAATGCAGGGCAATTGACTATTGTCTATGTGGAGGGTAACTTTGGGGCTAGTGACTATAATTATATCGGTTTTAAAAGAATTAGGGGAAACGAGAGAACTGCGCAAAAAATAATATTCTGAATTAGAGTGAGGACAATTTTGATAGCTTGAGGCAGGAGCTGTGCGAAATTGATTGAGAGAAGATATTCAAATTTAAAGGAATGATTGGGAAGTCGGAGAACGTTAAGGATGAGATAACGGCAGTTCAGCTCCAGGACATACCTATTTCTGCAAAGGGTAAGGCTGTTGGAGTAGGGAATGCTGGATGAGTAGAGAATTTGTGTCTCTAGCATGCTAAAGGAAGGCAATCATGAGATATGGATAGCTTGGATCGAGTGTATATTGAGAAGAGTGTAATTGCAGAAATAGTATACCTGAGAGGCATCTTGGTAGGGCAAAGGTGGACATTAGACCGACTGATAAATGGAGATAACGAGAATCTCAGTGTTTCTTTGATTGCATTACGGGCAATTCAGTGACTCGGGAAAAAATAGAGACCCTTAAAGATCAACGTGGCCGTCTATGCGTGGAACCAAGGGAGATGGGTGAGGTTCTACACGAATATTTTGCGTCGGAATTTACTCTGGAGAGACGATTGGAAACTCGGGAGCTGGGAAACTAGGGAAATGATAACGTGCTCCCTAGAGCTTAATGTGAATCTGGGGAAGAGATTTTGAGGCCCTTGACTGAGATACTCATACCATCGACAGCCACAGGTGAGGTTCAGGAAGACTGGAGTGTGGCTCCTGTGGTGCTGCTATTTAAATAGGAAAGACAAGATGAAGAATCTAAGGAACTACAGACTGGTGAGCCTGAAGGCAGTAATGGGTGAGTTGTTGGATTCTGTGGGATGGGATTTGCATGCATCCGGAATAGCCAAAACTGATGAGACATAGTCAGAATATTTTCGGAGATGGAAAGTATTCAGCCTGGAGCTCGGTGACCAGTGGTGTTCCCCAGGGATCTGATGTGGGAGATCTGCTCTTTATGATCATTACAAATGGCTTGGATGAGGAAGTGGAAGGGTGGCTTAATAAATTTGGCGATGATACGAAGGTTGGTGGATTGTGGAATGCATGGAGGGCTGTTGTCGTTGGGACGAGACATTGACAGAATGCAGAGCTGGGCAAGGAAATGGTAGATGGAATTCAAACCAGTAAAGTGTGAAATAATTCATTTTGGAAGATAGGATTTAAATGCAGATAACAAGCATAATGACCGGATACTCAGCAGTGTGGAGGAACAGAGGGATATTGGGGCCAACGTCCATTGATCCCTCAAAGTTGCTATTAAATTGATAGGGTTACAAAGAGGTTTTTGATGTATTCGTGTTCATTGACAGTGGGCTAGTGTTCAAGAACTGTTAGGTTATGCTGCAACTGTGTAAAATTCTGTTTGGACAACATTTGGAGTATTGTGTTCATTTCAGGTCCACCTCATCACTGGTGAGAAGTGGAAGCTTCAGAGAGGGTGCAGAGGAGGTTTACCAGGATGCTGCCAGGACTGGTGGCCAGATCTTATGATGAAAGTTTGAAGGTGCTGGGGCTTTTTTTCCATTGAAGTGAGGCAGTACGAGAGGTGACTTAATAGAGCTAGACAAGGTGATGGGATGCACAGATAGAGTGGATAGTCAGAGACATTTTATTTTTCAAATGGGGAAAATTATTATTATGAGGGGACATAATTTGAAGGCGATTGGAGGGAGGTAAGAAAGACATCAGAGGTAATTTCTCACATGGAGAGTGGTGAGCATGTAGAATTTGCTTCCAACAGTGGTAGTGGAGACAGACACTCTGGAAACTTCTGAGCCACTCTTGGATAGGTGCATACAGGAGAATAAAATGGAGGGTATGCAGAGTAGATTGATCTTAGTGGTATAACAGGTCACCACCACATCACGGGCTGAAGAGCCTGTAATGTGCTGTGCTGTTCTATGTTCCATGTTCGTTTTATTTCAATGTGATGTGTTGTGCTTTGGTAAAACAACTGAGTCATGGCATTTTTTTAAGTGTCGCTGGTGCTTTATGTAGTATTTTAATACCAAGAGACTTATTCTTTGAAGTTTGCTTCACATGTTGTCGGAATGGTTTAGAAGGCGTTCAGCATGCATACCTTCATTTCGCAGACTGTTGAATATCAGAGTCACAAATCGATATTGAGTTTCTGTGGGAGATTGATGAGGACCCTTCTGCCGGACTGTATCCAGCTCTAGTCGCCCTATTATAGGAAGTATGTTATCAAGCTGGAGAGGATGCAGAAAAGATTTATCAGGATATTGTGGGAACTGAAGATTTGAATTATAGGGAGAGACAGTATAAAGTCATAGATTGATAAAAATGGACAACACAGAAGCAGACACTTCAGTCCAGTTCGTCTGTGCTGATCAAATATTCTAAATTAATCGAGTCTCTTTGCCAGCATTTCGCCTACATCCATTTGAAACAGTCTTATTATCTCTCAATTCTGACACATTTTATCTGTTTCAATGACACCAGCTTCAATCACTTCCTCCAGCAGTTCATTCAGTCCATGCACCACTTCTGCGGGTAAGAGTTGCTCCTTTAGTGGCTTCCAAATCTGTGTGCTCCCAACTGAAACTTAACTTACATCATTTGTTTGTTTTGTTTCACACTCTTACAGCGGGGAAACGACGTTGGCTATTCATGATCCACATCTGCGTCATGCTTTCGTAAACATTTGTAAGTTCACCCCTCAGCCTCTGCAGTTCCACAGAAGATACTCCCAGCCTATTCAGACTGTCCTTGTAGTTGAAACCCTGCAAATTTGGCAACCTTCTTCTGACCCTCATCTGCGGCTCTACACATAGATGGCCTTGCTGAACTTTAAGGTCCTAATGTCTCATCAGTTAATCTGGTGTCCTGAATGTATTTGTAAAATCACCCTGTATTCTCCTGAAAAACTTTTTGCCAAAGCTATCTCATTTTCTGGAACTGCAGATTTTGATATAAGGAGGAGTTGAATAGATTGTGGCTTTTATCTCTCGACTGTAGATGTTTGAGGGGTGATCTTACAGGTTGTTTTTTTTAAATATAAATCATGACCTGTGTAGATAAGGTGAACAATAGGTATATTTTCCCTTTTTTGGTGTGTTTCAAGACCAATTTGCATATTTTTAAGGTTTGAGAATAAAGATTTAGAAACCTCACGAGGGCATTTTCTTTAACACAGAGATTGGTTCATTTGTGGAAAGAACTTCCAGAGGAAGTTGTCGATACAAGCACAGTTAAAAGATTTGGAAACATTTGGACGAGAACGTGAATAAGAAAGGTTTGGACGGACATTGGCCAAGTGTCTGCATGTCTTTACACTGGAGTTATGATCTTCAGGAATGATCGGTCTGGCAAATTTGTTTCTGTGCTGTAAGGAGAAGAAGACATTTGGCACATCTGGCTTCATTGGTCAGAACTTTAGTGCAGGAGTTGTGATGTCATGTTGCAACTACATAGGACATTCATGTGGGCACTTTTGGAATACTTCACACAATTGTAGTGGGAATTATATCGGGAGGGTTTTGTCAAAATAGAGGAATTTGAGACAATGAAGCAATGATTCGCATGGATGGTGCTGGAACTGGAGTATTTTTTCTGTCGGCAGGGGCTGAATAGACATTTTCCCTGCAGAATCGGAGGCTGAGAGATGACCTTATTGAAATTTGTAAATCTCAAGGGGCTTTGATTGGTTGAATCTCCAAGGACTCCTTTTGGTGTGCGTGAGCCCGAAACTCGAGATTATTTGATTAAGGTGGGAGGGGAATGTGTAAAAAGGATCTACAGGGTTTTTTTCTCACGCAGAGGGTGCAGCATCTGTGGAACGGGCTGTCAGAGGAAATGATGCAGATACATAGAATAACAACATTTACAATGAACCTGGATGAGTCTGTGAATGCGAAGAATTTCGAGGAATGTGGACCAAATGCTTCCAAGCCATACTAAGTTAGCTTGGGATCTCTACTCGGTGCAAATAAGTTGGACTGAAAGGTTTTCTCGGGCAGTACAATTCTATGAAATTATACACCTTATTAAAGCTACGCAAGCACCCATCACAAAACAGATGGAATGCTGGGACTTGCTTTGAGCTTTGTGTCGAAGAGAAGATGCAGTCGAATGTGAGATAATCGGAGATAATGGGAACTGCAAATGCTGGAGAATCCAAGAAAACAAAGTGTGAAGCTGGGTGAACACAGCAGGCCAAGCAGCATCTCTTGGAGCACAAATGCTGACGTTTCGGGCCTCGAGCTCTGATGATGGGTCTCGGACCGAATCATCAGCTTTTGTGCACCTGAGATGCTGCTTGGCCTGCTGTGGTTATCCAGCTTCACACTTTGTTATTATGCGAGATAATCGGCATTTGATTCAGTCGAATGATCCCAAGGATGTAGGGACTGTCTTGTGAGTGAAGATTGAGTATTTCAGGGCCGGTTCTCAACGCACTGTAGAATACTGCATGGTGACGCAATGAAAGATGTATTATTTTGAAGGAACAGTATCGTTTTAGAAATGTTATTTCCTTTTTGAGAGAGTTTAGGAGCAAAGGATATGGTTTCTGAATTAGAGGTCACAAATTTAAGGCAGACGAGAATTTCTTCTCCAAAAATGCCTTGAATCTGTGGAATTCTTCATCAGGGAAGAATGTTGTGTCTGGTTTGTAATGTATTTTCAAAGGCGAAAAGAACAGATTTTTAATTGGTGATGGAATCAACGCACGCGAGGACAAGGCTGAAATATGGAGGTGAGGATTGAATATTCAAACATGATGTCATTGAATGGAAGAACAATCTCCATCGGTAGAGTGCTTACTTCTGGTTGCAATTCTTCTGGCATTACAAGTGACATTTGCTCTAAGTTGGTCAGTGAGAATTAGTATACACCTCTTTCATGTTTACCCTGAGATTCATGTTTTACAAGAACAGCCAACGCACTTCACGCTCATTTCCTCGTGAAAAAAAATCTCTCCATAACATCGTCCATAGATCTTCACTCTCCACTTTGTGTGATTGTATCCTATCTCAAACGTAACAACTAAACCTATACATCTTTACTGTTGTTGAATATTTGTCGAACAAAGCAAAACAAAGAAATAAGTTTCAAGGCAGATTCAAATGATATAAACTTCCCCTCTGACACACACGATTGGCCTTGAGGAATTGGATGTATACATGTTACACATATCATATATTATTTAGCTCTACAAATATAAGACAGAAATCTGTAATGCAAACGATTGATGCGGGAATTTGTCCCTGTTGTCTCTGATATCAAACAATGCGAAATCAGGAAAACAATGTTGTGAGTTAAAGAATTCTTTGTATTGTTGCATCAGATGTTGGCAGTGATTGCACAGACTCAGTAAGTTCAGAAGAAATATTCCTCTATTTTATTCAAATTAACATTATCAAGTCAAATATAGTCTGATTTAGGCGCAGTGTCGAACTCCATTCAACATTCCTTTCAACACTAACACTCCTTGGGCATGTATGCCACACTCCCGTTGGGGAGTAAATACCCACTTCACTTTATTTTTCAACATTCCTTGAGATGTGCAATAAAGATTAATAATAGATTCAACGTGTATTGCATTCTAACATTCCTCACCCCTGAGAAATACTGGTGAGACACAACGAAAAGCCATTTCAACACTATCACAGTAAAGCCTCACAATCTCGATACATCATGTACTAGATCTTGTTTAAAGACCACTCCATCCGTTATCGTTGAGCAATTCCAGATTGCTGGATTCACAGAGACAGATTTTTGAGAAAACCTTCCTCAAGAGACTCAAATGCTGACGCATTAGTTGGACTGAGAGTATGTGTCAGTTGTGTGTTGACTTCATGTTATGGAGGAAAACATTTTCCATGGTGGAGCAGCAGAACACATCGTCAAGTGGCAAAAAAATGAAGGAGAGAAAACCGGATAGGAAGAGCGAAAGAAAGACAGACATAGACAGAGACAGAAACATTGGCTGTGCCAATCTATCTTGCAATTCAAGATGCATATTTTCGCTAACCGTGAATATTAGTATCATTTGATTGTCCACTCATAAAACAATATGTATAAAAAAGCATTCACGTCAATTGGTGTTTGACGAGTGTGCTGTGATTGTGGGAAAGGATAAATTGTGTTTTTCTTGCTCTATAATCTATTCTGAGAGTTCTATTTCTGTATATATTTACATAAACGGTTCAATGGTTTCAAACAAGTGCTGATGGAGACAAATGCAAATGATTGAAACTTTTTATCAGAAAGTTTCAAATCAAAACAAGTTTATTTTAAGAAAGTTGACAGTTAGCAGAAATGAATACAAATTTCTTGCACATTAAATGCAGTAGATGTTATTTATTTCCAAACGATAAGCATGAATTTTATAAGTTTAATTTAGGTTAGAAATTCAATCATAGATGTAATGAAGCCACAGTCAAGGAAACGCTTCTGTGCAACTGGATTTATTTTGAACATTCTTTTCATTACACTTCAATCCGTTTTGACCAGAACATATTCAAGAACTCAACATAGCTCAAAGCTGGTGTTAGAATTTTCATTAAAAATGCTTGAAAGGCCAATAGGACCTGCCACAGCAATTTAAATTATTTGATATTGTTTAGTGAGTTTTAGTGACGTTCATATTTTATTTTATTAATTTGTGGAATGTCGACATTACTGGTCCGGCAAGAATGTGTTCTTATCCCAAATCGCCCATTGATTAGTTTGCCACTGCCACTCCAGAAGGCAGGCAATTACATTACTGTGCATCTCGAGTCACATGAAGGCCAGACCAAGTAATGCTGACAGATTTACTTGTTAGTTGACATGGTAAAACAGGATAATCTTTTATTTTCGATTGACTCTGGTTATATTGTTGCCATTAGACTTCACTTTTTCATTCCTGGCTTTCCTTTAATTCAAATTTCACGGATCAGTGGACTTCCTACTTTAAAAAAATCCGAAAGAACTGTGAAAGCTGTAAATCAGGAAGAAAAACAAAGTTTTTGGAAAAGCCCATAGGTCTGACAGCATCTGTGAAAAAGGAAAGGCAGTTTTGGCGATTCTGGACCAGTGACCCTTGCACAGGTGTCGAGCACAAGAGGGTGTCATGATGCATCGTTAACTTGACACTTCTGGCTGATGATTGCTGTTAATTCTTCATCCTTAACATTTGCATTGATGTGTTGGCTCTTCCATCGTTGAAGATGGCAATATCTGTGGAGCTTGTTTCTCCAATGTGTTATTTAATTATCCATCTCACATCATGACTTGATGTCGCGTCATGACACAGTTTAGACCTGATCTGTTAGTTGCATGTTCACTCAGCCATGTTCATCAAGTGCTGTTTATGCTGTTTGACATCATCATAGTCCCTCTGTGGTAGCTTCACCATGTTAAAATCTCTTCTCTATTGCTGTTCCAGGAATGGCATCCTGTACTTTCCATTAAACCGGGACTGATGCCCTCTCTTGGCGATAATTTCTGAGAGAGCAATATGCAGCACTATGAGGTTGCACATTGCACTGGAAAATAATTCTGATTATTTTGATGGCCCAATGACCTCATTATTGCCAAGAGCTGTGTTACTTTATCTAAGCCATTTAGAACGCCGAGAGTGCCGAACAACACAATGGAGAGTTTCCTCAATATGAACTTGAGACTTGCTCTCCACAACGGTTGTCTGGTTATCATTTTTCTTATTATATTTTGTGCAGCCAAATAGAAGTAAGGGTAAGTTCAAACATATATTTTCCCTCTTGTTGCTTCCATCACCAGCTGCGTCAGGCCCAGTCTAACATCTCTGTCAGTCAGGACCGGAGCAACTCGCACAGGAGTGTGGCCATGCCTAGTAGTGCGCATTGAATTCCCCTTCCCCAAATACATTCTGCTTCCTTGACACCTTCGGTGCTTAACCCAAATGCTGTTCAACGTGGAGGAGGACTTATTCATCAGCCAAAGGAAGATGACACATTGTAATCAGAAGTTCCTTTCTTTGTCCATGTTTAACCTAAAACCGTATAACTTGTCGGTTACAGCATCAATACTGAGGGCAAGTTGCAGTTAACTGATGACTGTATCATCAGGCTGTACCTTGAAATATATGTGAAACGGTTATGAGAAGGATACTATTCGGTTGGAGCATGCTCAGGAATGATTCATTAGCATGGAAGGTAAGCCTCACAGGGAGAGGCTGGATAGAGCCATAACGACGTAAACCATAGAAATAAACTCTTCCATCAAATTTGTCAATGCCAATGAGATGTCCTAAATTAATCTAGCCTCAGTTTCTATCATTTTGCCCATATCCCTGTGAAAACCCTTCAACTTCATGCCTGCATCCAGGTGATTTTCAGTATTGTAATTGTACCTGCCTCTCCCACATCGTCTGGCACTTCATTCCATGCATTCAACATCCTTCCCATGGAGCATTTGCCCATTATGTCTTTTCAAAATCCTTCTGCTGTCAAATTCAACCAATGCCCACTCGTGTTGGTCTCCACTTGAAAAAAAAATCATATCTTGGCTCGTCACCCTATCCGTGACCCTTATGATTTTACAAACTTCTATTAGATCACAACTCAGCTTTCGACACTTCAGGTAAAGTTATACCGGACTATTCGGTCTCTCCCTATCGCTAGAATTCTCCAAACTTAGCAAAAAAACTTCTACCTCCTCTCTGAAAATTTTCAATTCAATTGCATCGTTCCTGAGGCAGGGAGTCAGCAATAAGTGCACAATCCAAAAGTGGCTGAAACAATGTCTGGTACAGCTATGCAACGACAATATGACGTCCCATTTCCCATCCTCGGTGCACTTATCAGCAAAGGCAAGCACAATAAACGCCCGACTCACGGCCCTGCCTTACATGTTATTCCACTTTTGAGCAAATGCAAAACTGCAGTCCAGGGTATGTTTGTTTGGCAACACTCCCAAGGACTTTAAGTATATGAGTCATGACCTGATTTGTGCTAACAAAATGTAGCAACACAAATATACCGAACTTTGTTCCATCTGTAACTTTGTGGACCATTGTCCCATTCGATGACATATTGATTGCACCCGAAGTTCAGCTTCTTGGTTGTCCATTTCATGATGATTTTTTGTGATTTCCGGAAACTTACTAAAAATTGCTACTATATTCACTTTCAAATCATTTATGTAAATGATGAAAAAATAATATATCTAGCTCCAATCTTAGCTGCACACCGCTTGTTATAGTCCTCCAGTCCGAAAAACATCTGTCCACGACCATCCACTGTCTCCTATCTTCCAGAAACTTATGTTTCCCAAAGATTAGTTTCCCCTGAATTCCGTGAGCTTTAAACCTGTTAACCTATCTACCATGCAGAACCTTTTCGAAAATCTTATTTGAGTCCATATCCTATGCTTTGTGTTCTTCAATTCTCTTCCACGTGCCTTCAAGAATGTCAATCAATTTCGTGAGCAACGAATCTCCGTTGACTCAGCCATCCTTTATACTCTAACCAATTTCTGCCTTTCCAAATGCATGTTAAGCTTTTCCCTCAGAATCCCCTCCAACACCTTGGTCACCATTGATGTCAGTCATAGATCCTGTCTCCAGATCCATGACTTTTCCTCACCACGTTGCTTTCATAATGTCAACATGGTGGCTCAACTCCATATGCCGCCATCTCAGATATCGTTATTGATGATGCCGCTATCTCAACCAGATGCCCAACAATCACTTTCCAAGCTTTCCAAAAATTTTCTGGGCCAAACCTGACGGAGTCCCGGAGGTTTATCAACGTTAATTCTATTTCAAGAGGTACAACACATCCTCCTCTGTAGTGTGGATATTGTTCATGCCACTGCACCTTATTTTCCCAACATCCTCAGCTTGTATAACTTTCTCCACAGTGACATTGATGCAAAATCCTCGTTGAGTATCTCATCCACCACCTGCAGTTCCATGCACAGTGGCCTCAGTGATCTTTAAGGTGTTATGGTCTCTAGCTTGTTATTCTTTTGGTCGTTCTCCATAGTCGCATTTCCCAATGCTATCTCATGTTGTGGGAGTAGAGAATTAATGGGACATGCTGAAGCTTTTATATCTCAAACGTAGACTTTTGTGGGGTGATCTTATACAGGTTTAGTAAAATCATGAAAGATCTCGATCAGGTGAATAGCAGGTATTTTTTTCCCCCTGCTGTGTGGGTGTTGCATGACGAGTGGCATATTTTTAATGTGAGAGGATGAAGACAGGATGACTTTGATTTTGCAGGGAAACTGGTTCGTTTGTGGAGCCACTGATTGATACAGATAAAATTAGAGCATTTAGAAACACTTGTCGGAGTAAGTGAGTAAGAATTTTTTGTAGGGACAAGGGCCAAGTGCAGGCATGTGGGACTAATTAAAATTGGGAATATGGCCGGCATGGATGCTTATATCGTCGAGTTTGTTTGCTTGTTGTATGACAATGCAATTCTGTGAGTGTCAGTTGTGGATTAATTTAGAAAATGTGAGGTGTTGCATTTGGTAAGGCATAGCATGTCAGGACTTACTCACTTAATGGAAGGGTCCTGATGAGTGTTGCTGAACAAAGATGCCTAGGTTGCAGATGTATAGTTCCTTGAAATTGGAGTCGCAGGGAGGCAGGGTGGTGAAGTAGGCTTTTGGCACGCAAAACTTCTTTGGACATAACTTTTAATATCGGTGTTTGGATGTCATGTTGCTTTTGTATAGGACATTCGTGACGTCATTTTTGGAATGCTGTGCACAATACTTTTCGACATTTGATTGGAAGGATTTGTTTCACTTAAGAACGTGAAGCAAAGATTTACAAGGATGATGTCAGACTTGGAGTTTTGTAGCTGCAGGCAGGTGCTGAATAGGCTGGGATTCCATCACCGCACCCCCCCACCCCACCCTGCACCACCACATCGGAGGCTGATGTGACTTTATTGAGATTTACATCATCATAAGGACTATTTATAGAGTGAAGAACCAAGAGTATTATACATTGACGGCCGTGTCCAAAACTACAGGATATAGTATTCGGGTGACAGGGAAAACGTCTAAAAATGGCCTGAGAGTGTAAATCTTTCACCATGGCAGGGGTCATGGCCGGGGCGGGGGGGAGGCGGGGGATGTGGTGGCGCTGGTAGAGGAAGTGGTGGAGGCATTTACAATTACAACATATAAAACACATCTATGCGGATATGCGAATGGGAAAAGTTTGGAGGAATGAGACAAGTGCTTCCAAATGGAGCTCGGCCAGATTGGCATTTCTGTTTGGTGGAACTATGCAAGCACTAGGCACACAAAGGCTGGAATACTGTGAGATGTTCTGGGCTTCGTCTCGGAGGGAAGATACACGGAAATACAAAGCAATCTATACAAGGTTCACTTCACTTATCCAGCGGATGGATGGTCTGTCTTGGGAGTGGAGATTGTGTGTTTTTGGCCTGTCGTAATTGGAATATAGAAAATTTAGTAGTGAAATATTGAAGCAGGTTTTAACTTCCGGGAACTTGTCAGTTGAAATGCACAAATGTTTCCACATTGGTGAGATTTCAGTAGATAAGGAAATCATCACTGAATTAAAGGCACGAATTTAAGGCAGAAGTCAATTTCCTCAAATTGAATGTAGTGAATCTGTGGAATTCGTTACCATGGAAGATTTTCGAGATTGGTTCTTAAGTATTTCCATAGGTGAAAGGGGCATATTTTGAATTAGTGATGGAATCAATGCTTATGAGAACAGGATTGAAAAGTGGAGGTGAGGGATATCAAATCCGCCATAATGTCATTGACTGGAAGAACAAATTCCATTGGAAGAATAGCAAATTCTGATTTGAATGTTTTCACATTACAATTGATGTTTGCTTTAAATTACTGACTTCAGAATTATTATTGTCCCCACCGATATTCCTCCTCAATTGCATGTTTTCTGAGGGCCACACAGGCGCTTCAATTTTTTCTCCTCGTTAAAAAAGAGACAAGCCTTCAGACCATCATCCATAGATCTCCTCTGGCCCTCTTTGACGTGATTGCATCCTTTCTCTCAGATAGTGACTAATTATTCATATCTTCAAGTTTGTTGAAGATTTATCAAACACAACCAAGACTGCTACAGAAAAGGTAAAAGCAGATCAAAACAACATTTAAACTGCCATATCAAACATACCATTGGTATGTGGATTATGGAAGTTATGCACATTACACAAAGAATACATTTTCTATCTCCACACACGCAAAACAGAAATTTGGTTCGCAAAAGTTCGATGCAGGAATTTGTTCCCATTTTATTCTGGTATTAATCATTTCAAAATCACGAAGACAAAAGGAGGAGTTAAAGGCTCCTTTACACTTTTACACCAGATATTTTCAGTTATTGCACAGCTCACATTGCGCTCAGAATAAATCTCCCACTACATTGCTCCAGGCAACCAAATAATTACAGAAGAATAGAATCCCTGTAGTGTCAAATACAGTACGTTTGGGATGCTGGATAGATCTACATCGAATATTCCTTAAAAATGACAGACTCTTAGGTTCTGCACAACACAGCATTGAAACAGAGTCTTTTAGACAGAAAGTGAATTACATTGTGCGATCAAATATTTTTTAGACATGAGCAATACTGGTGAGACACAATGAAAAGCCCTTTAAAGATAATCACAGGAAAGTCTCACAGCCACGTTACACGAAAATTTTGATTCGGTTCAAAACCCCTCCGTCGGTTCCAGTCAAGCAATTCCAGGCCACTGAATATTCAAAGATACATTTCCCAGAAAACCTTGTTCTATGGTCTCAAATGTCTCAGGAAAGAAACGCATTACGTGGCCAAAAGTATGTGTTATTTAGGCATTGACTTCAAATTACGGAGGAAAACGTTCTCTGATGGTGTAGAGTGAAAACATGGTGTCACATATTTTTAAAAAATACACACACGTACATGAAAGCGAGGGACACGGAGGGGAAGAGAGGACGAGAGAAACAGACAGAAAAATAAATATTGGCTGTATCAATGTATCTGACAATTATGGATGCATTTGTTGGCTGTACGTCAGAGTTTGCATCACGCTGATTCTATAAACTTTTAAATTAAAGTTTACGAAGTCCTCACATTAATTACTGTTGGAATTTGTTGAATTATTTGCATTTTAGCCAACAATTTTGTGCTGTGTTTATGGGGAAAGATTAAGCACTTTTGGTGATCTATGATCTATTCTGACAGTTCTATTTCTGCTTATTTACGTACATGCTTCATTGATTTCAAAGAAGAGTTGATGGTGACAAACCAGATGATCAGCGTTATTTATTGACTTGCTTAAAATCAAAACAAATCTATTTTAAGCTTGTTGGCAGTTAGCAGAAATGAATACAATTGTTCTGAAAATCAATTGTAACAGATTTTACTTATTTCCAAATGATAAGCACAAATTTAAAATTTAATTTCTGTCATGAATTAAGTCATGGAAATTTTACAGTCACTTTAAATGACAAATTTCTCTATGACGAGATTAAGTCTAAACGTTCAATTGTTTATTACATTAATCCATTTTGATGGGAACATCTCGAAGAGCTCAATATAGCTCAAGTCGCGTTTTAGAATTTTCAAAAACATTGTAAATTACTTGAAAGAGACATCAGGAAGTGTCACAAAACTGAAATTAATTGATATAGTTTAGTGAGTTTTAGTCACACTTTTATTTTATTCATTCATTCATTGAATACCGATGTTGCTGCTTCAGCCAGCAATGAGTCATTATCCCAAATCGCACATTTAGTCGGTTGCCACTGCCACTCCATGAGGCACTCAATCATATTTCTGTGTGTCTGCAGTCACATGAAGCCCAGGCCAAGTCAAACCTGAAGATTTCTATCAAATAGGCATGAATGAACAATTGCTTTTGTATTTTCGACTGATTCTGGTTATACTTTTGCCATTGGACTTTTTTTTCATTCCAGGTTTTCTTTGAATTCAAATTTCAAAAACAGAAAAACGTGCGATTTCACATCCTGTCAGCTAAACATCCAACTGGAGTTCAGAAATCCTGGACCAGTGATATGACCACAGCAATCTTGATTCTCGAAATGTAGTCGGTATGTACAGAAAGCTGTAACAAACAGAAGAGCAATAAATCTCACATTTCACGTCAGAAATAAATGTTGGAGTGGAATATGGTGAGAATTATTTCGCATTTGTCACAAATTCATAGGAGACTTTGCATCGAATAATCGATCTCAAAACTGGAACAGATTGTCCCTCTGCTGAACCTGAATCACCTACTGCCTGTTACCAGTATTCCTCATCTGAATTTGTTTCAGACTTCTATTCTCCAGCACACTTCGCACTTTCAAAACGCTTGGTTGAAATTTGAACAAGTTTGTTATGTATCCCAAGAAAGTGATAATCGCTGACCATTTTGTAATGACACTGTCTTCCTGGATTCATTTGGCTTTTTTTTCAGAAGTAGCTTTAAAACGCATTGCTGGCTTCATATTCAGATTCGGGACTGTGCAGGAACAGGTGCCAAATCGTGGAACAAGTTGGACAGACCAGGCAGAAAGAACAGACCGCTTCCACCGAGGAACAATACTGAGCCATGTGGTCTCATCAAAAAAATTAGGAAGTGCGTGATTATCGCTGATTCAGCTGGCCTTTTCGTTTCAATTCCTTTAATTAATTGTAGCTACCATAACAGAAATTGAAATCGTCCCCCTGCAAAGTGACTGCAAGCTTTTAAAAGTTTCTCAAATACTCACAATGCCTCGTTAAACGCCTTATCAATCTGTCGAGTTTGCTTCAAGGATCTTTTGTTAGGTTGATTGGTGGAATACAGGTGGACTTTATTTCCTGTCATTCGTTCTCTGAATTAAATGGTGTTGAGCTGCCTTTCTGAAATGTAGGGTCGAAAATCCCTTCAGGAATGGAATTCCAGGATTTTGAGTCAGTTACTCTGATGAATGGCTGATGTACTTCTAAGTCATAATGGTAAGTATCGAGGAGGGGAGCTTACTGGTGCTGCAGTTCCTGTGTATCTGATCCTCTTATCCTTTGAGATTAAAGTGGTCATGGGTTAGGAAGATGCTGTCTAAGGATATTGTTATATTTCAGCAGTATATCCTGTATATACTACATACTCAAGCAGCTCAATGTCAGATTTGGAGACACTGGTTGCACGTGGATGTGCGACAATTCAAATGGGCTGCTTTGTTTCTGATTATGTCAAGCTTCTTGAGTGAAATTGATGCGACACCCATGCAGGCAGACTGGGAGGCATGCCATTACACATTCTTAGATAATGGGTGGCTATGGCGACTCAGCAGGATGGGCTACTTGTCGCAGTATTTCTGGCTATTGAGCTGCTCTTATCACTGTTGTGTGGACATGTTGCTTCCATTTCGGTTTCAATTCAATATGAAATCACAGACTTTTGAGATTGGAGGATTCAGTGAATGTCAGGTGGCTGTGGTTAAAATGTCTCTAATTATAATATTTGTTATCTCGCAGTTCTGTGGTGTGAATGCTACTTGCCTGTTGTCTGCGCACATCTGGATATTAGACAGCACTTGAATTTCAAAATATATTGCCCCTATATCTGAGCAGTTACAGAAGATGCTGAGCATTGTGACATAATCAGTGCCTATTTCACATCTGTGATAGACTGGAGATCACCAATGAAATAACTGAAGATAATAGGACCAGTGAAGATTCTCTCCATAATTGGGCCAAGGGCACGAGCCACGAACTCTGACAGAGACGTCCTGGAGCTGAGACGAATGAACTCAAAAAGCCAGAACTGTCTTCATGTTTACAAACGATGTCTCCAGGCAGTGAAGAGTTTATCATCTGATGTGCATTGATTGCACTGTTGGAAAAGCTCACTCGATGCCACACTCAGTCGAATGAGCCCTTCATGTCAAGTTTTATCACTCTCCCCTCACCTGTGGAACTCAGTTTTTGTTCATCTTTGATCCAAAACTGACATTCATCCGGGAGCTAAGTGGCCCTTGTATAAAATTCACAATGCGTCACTGAACAGGCGATTACTGAGCTAGTACTGCTTGGTCACACTGTTAATGACAGCTTTGCTAACCTTACTTGTCAGTGAGGGAAACATACTGAGGCAGTAATTCGCTGGACTGGATTATTTTATTGCCTGAACAATTTTCAACATTATCTGGTTTGTGCCAATGTTGCAGGTGATTTGGAAGTGCTCGGATCATGGAGTGCCATGTCAGAGCACATTTTGTCAGTCCTGTTGACAGAATTTTGTCAGGTCCAATAAAATTTGCACATCCACCACCCCCAACCAAATGTTAATGTCCTTGGAGAGAATCGAATTGGTTGACGACTGGTATCTGTAAAACTAGCGACACTTGGAGGAGGCCAAGATGGATCATCGACTTGGCACTTCTGGTTGATGATTGCTGTTAATTCTTCAACCTTAACGTTTATGCTGATCTTTCGGCACCGTCTTTGAAGATGGCAATATCTATGGAGTTTCCTCTTTGAATGAGTTGTTGAATTGTTCACCTCAATTCATGACTTGATGTGAAAGCACAGAATTGTTTATATATGATCCGTTAATTGCAAGTTCATTTAGCTCTGTCCATCACGTGCTGTTTATGCTGTTTCGAACGATAGTAGTCCCTGTGTTGTAGCTTCACAAGGTTGAAATCTCTCCTCTGGTACTTTTCCTGGGCTGGCATCCTTCACTTTCCATAAAACCAGGGCTGATTACCTCTCTTGGTCAAAATGTGCGAGTGGGGAATATGCAGAACCATCAGGTTACATATTCTGGTGGCGTTATGCCAATGGCCAAATCACCTCATTAATGCCAGGTGTTGAGACGGCCAAACAACAGAACGAAAGGTATTCTCAATGTGAAGTTGATACTTCATCTCCACCATGGCGATCTGGTGATTGGCCTTATTAATATTGTCATGGACAGATGCATCTGCAGCCAGACCTTTGAGAAGAAGGAGTTCAATCATACATTTTCCCTCTTGTCGGATTCCTCCTCAGCTGCTGCAGACCCAGACTAACACGAAGTCCTTCAAGGACCGAGAAACTCGGTCAGTAGTTTTGCAGTGCCCCCTCACAGAATATCAATGTATCCTTACCACCTTTAGTGCTTTCCCCAGATGTTGTTAACATTGAGGAATGCATTTTCGTAAGCTGAGAGAAGACAACACATAGTAATCAGAAGGTGTTTTCTCTTTGCCCATGTTTAACCTGAATCCATGAGAATTACTGGGTCCAGAAGGAACGTTGACGGCTATGAAAGAAACTCCTTTCCGTCTGTATATCACTGTGTTGCCACCTGTGATGGTGATGCCCTGCTGAAGGACCATGGAATATACAGGGGTAGCGATGTTTGGATTATTGCAGTTAAACTATGAATGCATAATCAGGCTGTTGCTTTACCAGTCTTCCATAGCTTTCTGACCTAATTCATAATTCTATATCGCTCTTCGTTGGAAATAGATGTGTAAAATACAATTTCAAATATATCAAAGTCATCCAGCACTACAAGAGTTCTGCAGTTAGATTCTGCATCAGTCCTAATCTCTTTCTCATTATTATCTTCCTCCCTGTGTACTCCTAAAATTTGGCACGAGTCACCAGATGTTTGACACACAAGGCCATTGGTGCCAATATATCTTCCAATGCCTAGGTCAATGTCGGGACGCCCATTTACTTTCATTACATTGTTGCAATTCTGCAGCAACTGGTAAAATTGAGTGGCTTGCTGAACCATTTGACAGCGAACCACTTTGCTTTGTGGCTGGAGTTGCATGTACAACAGACCACGTGAGTATGACAATTTTCCTTTCCTGATTTGCATTACTGATTTTTTTTCTGACAATTAGTAATGATTTCATGACCTTCACTGGAATCTTACCTCCAAATATGTTCTTAAATTTAAATTCCAGCATTTAATGATGTTCAAAATTGGACCAACGAATGTTAGTTGAATTTGCTACATTAGTAACAATATAACTAACAACAATAGCTCTAAATCATCTCATTGATGGCAAAATGGATATGTACAGCAAGTGACCGCTTAAGATTTGTATTTTGTCGGGAACAAACACGCATCATTGTTTCTCTTCAGTTGATAGTCCTGGAACATGCATTCATTCACATGTTTCGGGGCAATATTTTTTCTTTCTTTGTTCTGCAATCTAGAGCATACCTTGGCCTGAGGGTTTCCGCCTGGCTAATTGCAATACCGCACGTTTTTCACCTCACCTGTAAACATTGTCATCAAAATTCCTACATTCATGAATCGATCATTCATGAACACTACAAACAGCACAGGATGCGGCACCAAAAAACTTGCAATGCATCACTGATCACAGGGTTTAGTCTCAAAGACTACCTTCGGACATTAACTTCTGCTTTTGACTGATGACGCAAAGTAAATTTTGGAAACAACTTCCCAAATTGCATTTGGTTCTGGTATTTCTTAAATAATTTAGGATGCAAGATCTTGTCAAAAACCTTGCTAATGTCAAAGCAGATTGCATTTTTTCACCCTGGATCATGCATCTGATTGCCTCCTTGGAAGGTAGTATCAACTGTGCAAGGTGTGACATCACTTCCATCAAAGCCAGGCCGAATTTTCCTACTTAAATTTTACATTTATAACTTTGAATCAAGGTTATCTCTCCGATTTCTTTTTCAAATTCTTTTCCTGGCACTGATACTAGACTCGATCACCGGTATAAAGAAACCTGAATATTTATTGATTCATCATACTCTATGAGCATTCTTGCTCTGGCATTTTATGATTGTGCAAAGACGATTTTAATATTCCTAACTGGGTCCTTACAATCCAATCCCTTGCCCAGGATACTGGGACACACAGCTGAGTCAATTGTATTCCCGCTAAAAACCCAAATACTTATTCCAGTTCAATAGAAATTTCTGAAAATTCCACAGCTTTCTGACCTAATTCATTACTCGATATCGTCCTTCGTCAGAAATGGAGATGTAAAACACAATAGCAAAATGAATCAAAGTCATCCAGCACTACAAGATTTCTCCAGTTAGTTTCTGCATCGGCCCTAATCTCGTTCGCATTATTCTCTTCCTCCGTGTATTCCTAAAATGCCTTTTGGTATTCATCTTTTTTAAATTAAAATTACCTCTCTTTCGAATTAAAAAAATGGAAAAAAAAACTTCTGACAGCTTCTAAAGTCTTCTCGAGCTTCTGATATGCTGAGCTTTGCTGGAGACTTCTTTTGTCTACTCCTTTACGTTTCGCCACCTATAGTAATGTTTTGAATTCTTACTTCCAGTCTTCCCCTTTCAGGAATATTTTTGGCCTGCAAATTCGTTATTTTTGACTGCAAACCCCGCCCCCCCCGCCGACTGCTCTGGTGTAAGTTTTTCTGTAGGTCATTGCTCTCATGACCACATTGGCGAGATTGAGTTTGATCAGAACAAAATCGACCTTGATCCATTTCAAAACCTTTACTTCTCGCTGATCATTGTCACTTTCCACCGATAGGTAATATCCAACAGAGTTGCATTCACTATCACCAAAATTCTCTCCAAATGACTGCCCAACATTTTGCCTAGCCTCTTCCCGTAAAATGAGGCACTGCATGGCAGGACTTTGTGGCAATTTGTCGTTTCAAGTCTGATTTCTTTTTTTAAAAAAAGCCTCTCATGGACACGTTTTAAGAATTCAGACCCCTCTGCGCAATTCACATTGGTGTTATCCCATTTAATATTTGGGAAGTTCAAATCCATTATTCATGTTGGATTGTAGTGTGTACACTTCCTGAAATGTGCCAGAGAGACTCCCTTCCATCTCTCCATGCATGTTTGATAGACTGGTGAACACTCCTAGAAATAATATGTAACGTTATTTACTCTCAGTTACCTTCTGGAATTACACTGCTGGTCACTCAACTGATTGAGAGTTTGAGATGGTTCACAAATTCGAGCTGTGTCAGCGATATTCATATGGGAGGAAATTCAAATACACAGGCTATTCCACTGGTAATTGGAGAAGTGGGAATTTTTGTTTTGTTGATTTGCTGCAGAAGATCTCTCCAAGTATTACATGGAGCTTCATCTAAGGATTTGCTGCATTACTTCAGACTTATTCATGAGTTAACTTATCTGTATCTGACCTGAAATCATAATTTAACTTCCAGATTCTTTTTCAGTTATTAATGGAATTAACATTAATACAGTTCACTGCAATGTAAAATACATAGACAGATATAGATAACGAAAGTGTGAGATGTACAACTGAGTAATAATGCAAACAATTCCGTATAAATACAAGAAAGCCCAACTAGTAGACCCCGTTCAGCCATTTAGTTTGCATACCCGTCTACGTCTAATAATCGTTCATTCCCTTGTTAAGCAAGAATGCATCTGCTACTGCCTTACAAAAAGTTACGAACATATTATGCTTCAAAGGTTTTTCATCAAGAGAGCTTCAAAGACTACAATCGAGCAGATATTCTTAACGTATTTTAGTGTTCAATGAAAAAGTCCTGATTTATCAACTTTTACCAGCAGTTGCAAAAGAGGAAAAAAGGTTTTCCCCATTTACCATATCCAGATGATTTATGTTTTCGTAGGTTTGAATGAAGCTCTCGGCACTTGTTCAAACTTAAGTAGTTCTCAACCTATCCCGCCCAAACGTTGCTCATTAATAGTCTCATAATTTTTCACTGAACTTCTACCATAGTAATTTCATGTGGCCTCATTCAATGTAACATTTTCATGCATCATGATCTTTATGTTTTTGTTTTCAACTCCACTTGGAAGAAACCGCCATAGTCTGTTAGTTTTCGGACGGAATTGCAGTTCCTGTATTCTCACCTTTTATGATTCATGCACAAGGAAATTCTGCTGCCTCTGCATCACAGTTTCTACTTTGCAATTCCTGAAATCATAGACATACTGTGTTTGGACATGATTCTCCAATTGGTTCAACTTTTCCATTCACTTAATCGGTATCTATCTGTTTGTAACTTCCTCATGTCCTGCTCGCAGTGAACAATCCTGTTTATCAATGTGTTTTCAGCATATTATCAACCACTCTTTTCGCCAATTCAGCCAAGTCATTTAAAACTGTACAGCCTTGAAGCTACATTACTGATCACTTCCCATCTGGCTCATTAAAATCTTGCCAATCAGAAAAACACCAAGTTATGTTTGTTCTTTAGAGGGGGTAAGCTAGCCATAGTCAATCCGTTCCAATGTAGAACCACTTGACTCTGACCTTTTGTGTTCTGCAACAAAATTTCATGTGACACTTTATTCATGGACTTTTGGAATGCCGATGGAACATTAGCCATGTTTGCATGGTGTTTCTAATACAGGCGGAGTGAACCTTCTGAAAAAATAAATTGTACAAGGTCTTGCTGATAATGTAACTGACATACGGATTGCAGTCACGGTCACATTATCTCAGTAAAGCCATGCCTACTGAGCTGAGGGATTACCTCAAAAGTTTTCCAGATTATGATCTGCTATGATCATATTGAATCACACAACAAACTCAGTATTATGAATATAAACATCTGTTTTTCTCTCTTTTCCTAGTTATCCCTATTTTCTGGTTGTCTGAATGCTGATGCTGCTTTATCAACTGTATAAGTTTACTTGTCAAAATTCTACGATGAACTCTAGGCATGCTTTTCCCTTTACAAGGTACAATGGATTCCACCTGATAGTTTTGAAGTTCTCTGTTAGTAGTTCCTTAATAATAGGTCCTGGCATATTCCTTGTGCCAGAAGTCAGGTTTACTGACAAGCAGTTTTCTGCTTTCTGTATCGTCCCCTTGTAATAAATAACTTCAATTCACAACTGTACAATCCACTGGAACATTTCCAGAATCTCGGGAAATCGAGAGAGTAAAAACTAGTACATGAAATATTTCTCGACTCATTTCTATTAATATCTCAGCAGAGACCTCACACAACAAAGAACTCCAGCTATTTTGTCAGTAACATGTCACTATCAGTTGTAATTTTATTGCTAGCTTAACCATATTTTCGTTTTCTTGATTTACCAGTTACTTCTGGTGTCTTACTGATATCGTCTATTGAAAGAGTTGTCGTAAAGTACCTTCAATTAATTGCCCATTTTCTCATAGTTGCCAGTTTCAATCACTATAGCTTTGAAGTAAATTAATATTATCTCTGTCTGTTTAATCTTCTTAGATAAGTTTCTTTTTCGCTCTGATATGTTCTTCATTGTTTAACTTTTAATCTATACATTTCCCGTATTCTGTCCTGTCAACGCGACAATAGTGAGTTCGGTGTTGTTGCATTATTTCTAATCATCGATTGTGACACTTTCTGTTGTTTTTTTTTGTTTTCTCACTTTACAGAATTTATCTGTGCGTTATATTCTGAAATATCTCCTTAAATTTCTGTTTTTGTACAAATGTTCATTATTCCCTTAAATGTTTTGCAGGCTCAATATAATTCATTTTGCTTTCGTATGTTCACAGTTGTCTTTATTCATTTGATAACACTCGACTTCAGCTCATTTGTTTCGACCTGAGAACAAATGCAGATTTCTTGAGGTCTTTGCTGCTAACTTAGGTGGCAAGTAGATGCTTAGGTCGCAATTGATTATAATTTAGTAGCATGGAACCAGATCCAGGAAAAGCTTCCTTCTTGTCTCAATCATTTGCTAATTCTCTTGTTCAAATAAACACGGTCTATGGCTGACAACACAAAAGAGAAAAAGTGCCTTGCTTCTTCGTGAAAACTTACATGAATTAAAAGAGGCAAATGCCAAAATATTATCAGACGAAATTTCAACGGCAGAAAGACCTGTTCACTGTTGCAAACTCGCCATTCTTTTTGTCCCTGAGATAGCGCTGAATTTCCCGAAAATGTCTATTTTTTAATCAGAAGGTTGAAAGCGAATCGATTTATTGTCTTTTAGCCCCCTATTTCAGTGATTACACTCAGCATTTTTTTCTTTCACAGTTGACATAGAGTAGTTAAAATATTCTTCTGTGTTATATGTTGTATTCGAAAAACAAAAAGGGAATGGAGTTGAACACAGTGTTAAGACCAAAAGCAATCTGCAAACTTGTTCCGGAGGCTGTTAGTGTGTTTTCACCCTCACACGCAGGAAGTTTGTTTGTGCTGATAACATGAAACGGACTCGTGTTGTATCATTCTCATCCGATACACAGCTTCCTGTTTCTCTGTGCTGCTTGCAAGGCACACGTGTCACTTTTGATCAGAAAATAAATCTCTTGAACAATCTGGAGGAAACATCTGCCAATGTGGCCTATATTTGGACAGAGAGTACGTGGGCAGTGATCGATCACATTGAACTGACATGTATTAGTCACTTATTGTGGTCTGATTAAAGGCTGGTTCCAGGACGTTGTTGGACAAGTCTCTGGACATTGTAATAAACTGATACGTTTCTCTCAATACTGGAACAATTAGATTGCACCTTTAATGTTTTGATCCTTTTTATATTTTGTCACTTACTCGTCTTTCGATTTAACGTCTCTTTGATCAGTTTTAGATTCTGTATCCATCATGTCCCCATCCCGATACTTCTAGTTGATCTAATTATTATTTTATTACACTAGACAAGGGCAAAAAAATAATATTTTGCACAGACAGTTGTGTCGTTGCAGAAGACAACAGAAATAATATATAGAGGGAACCCCTTTTCTGCCGCGACTCTGAAGATTATCAGCTTCATCAGAAGCCACAGGTGAGGTACAGTGGCTCAGTGATTAGCACAGCCAGTCGCGTCAAGGCCCTGCATTTGATTCCATCTTCAAGCCACTGACTGTGTGCAGTCTGCACCTTCTTGTATTTCTGCCAGCTGCTCCAGTTTCATCCAGAACCCAAAAATATGCAAGTTGGGTCGATCAGCAATTCTAACTTACCCAGAGTACCTCGGGATGTGTAGGTTTTCTGTCTGAGCTACGGGAAGAGTGAGGATGGGGCGCCCTTTGGAGAGTCGCTGAGGACTCGGTGGGACAAAATGCCCGATTCCACTCTCTAAGGATTCTACTGTATTCTAATTTCATAATTTGGAAATTCTTTCTCTTTGAAAGAGCTTGTTGAAAAGGTTGATTACAGTCTGCTATCTGTCAGAAACCATGACTACTTAAAAAGCCCACCTTGGCCAAAGTTTCAAACGTTATTACAATTATGATACTGACATTTCCTTCTGTCAGCGTCTCGTGTTTAATGTTTTTACTTATAATTTGCTTCTAGCAGAATATTCAAACACTGATTTTTCCGAACTTCCTGCTGTGGCTCTTGCTTGTTGAGAAAAATTGGCAATCTGTTGATAAGAATCAGAATACATAGAATGTTTTTGGATCCTGTAACTTATGTTCATTGTTTTAAAATTCATTATATGTGTGTGTGTGTGTGTGTGTGTGTGTGTGTGTGTGTGTGTGTACGGGCTTCTCTGTCTAGCCAGCATTACTGCCAGTCCTGAGTTTCACTTGAGAAACTGATGGTGATATGCCTTTTTATGAACCATTGCAGTCCAATTTCCCATTAACGGGAGTATTCCAGGATTTTGACCCAGTTGTCGCAAAGGAACGGTGATATATTTCCAACTCAAGATTGTGAGTGAGTTGGAGAGGAAATTGACCATGATGGCATTCCTGTATGTTTTTTGGCCTTCTCCTTCTTGATGGAATTGTTCGAGCATTTGGGAGATAGTGTCTGAGGATCTTTGATGAATTTCTGCAGATTACCTTGTAGTTAGTACAGACTGCTGCTACTGAGCATCAGTGGTGAAAGGACTGTATGTTTGTGAATGTAATGCCAATCAAGTGGGCTGCCTTGTCCTGGATTGTGTCGAGCTTCTTGAGTGTTGTTGAGGCTGCACTCATCCATACAATGTGGAGTAATCCATCACACATCTCACTTGTGCCTTGCAGATGTTGGACAAACTTTGAGGAGTATGGAAGTGAGTTATTCGCCGCAGTATTCCGAGCTTCTCACTTGCTTCTGCCGCCACTGTGTTTCTATTGTAAGTTCAGTTGGAATTTCTTGCCAATGACTAGCCCCAGGATGTTGATAGTAAGTTTTGCAATGATGATAACACTGTTGAATGCCGGGGTTGCTGGTTATATTGCTTCTTTTTGCATGATAGTTACAACTTGATATTCCTGTGGCGCAAATGTTACCTGCTGCTTGTCAACACACAACTGGATATCGTCCAAATCTTGTTGCATTTGAATATGGTGTGCTTCAGCCACTGAAGAGTCGTGAATAGTGCTGAATATTGTGCATTCATCGTTAAACATCCCCTCTTCTGACCTTATGATGGAGGGAAGTCATTGATGAAACAGTTGCAGATGTTTGGGCTTCGGATAGTAGCCTGGTGAATTCCTGCAGAGATGTCATGGAGTTGAGATGACAGTCCTCCAACAACCACGACTATCTTCCGTATGTCAGGTGAGAATCCAAACACCAGAAATTTAGCCTATTCATATACATTGACTCCAATTTTATGCGGGGTCTTTGATGCCACATTCATTCGAATGCAGCCTTGATGATAAGAGCGGCCATTAAAACCTCACTTTTGGAATTCAGTTCTTTTGCCCATGTTTGGTCCAAGGCTGCCATGATATCAGAAGCTGAGTGGCCTGGCGGACTCCAAACTGGGCATCACTAATCAGTTTATTGCCGAAAAGGTTCTGCTTGATAGCATCATTGACGTCACCTCACACCAATGTACTGATGATCGACTTCAGACTGATTGGGCAGTAATTGCTAAATAGTCAACATTAAAACAAAACGTGGAATAAGTTTAGAGTTAATGTGAACGGCAGATGCTGGAGAATCTAAAATAACAAAGTGTGAAGCTGGATGAACACAGCAGGCCAAGCAGCATCTCAGGAGCACAAAAGTTCCATAAGTTTCGTTGACATTCCGAATGCTTAGATCATAATAATATAAATCGTATACAATAACAGTTGCTGATAACGGGCTTTAAGAACAGCAACAGAAGTGAAGGCTTTTGTAACAGTACGTGCTGGATGTTGCATAGAAAAAGCACAGTGCGATTTTGATTTACATCTCAGAAAGTCATAGTTTAATATTATCCATGACATGATTGAGCATAGTCTTACATAAGAATACCAAATCAAATTTAAAGAGGATTTTGGTTCAATGATGTATGTACTAATCATGAGCTTATCACAGAAACAACGAAGAAATGATTTGCTTTGACATGGTCAACGACAAGATTTAGTGAAATGCATTGTTGTGTCAACGCTGTGGAAAAAAAAACATCTATTCCAGTTGCGCCTTGTGGCATTTGCACTGGATGAACAGAATTATGGAGTTTCTGCGATTCTTGTCTGCTTTCAACCTCAGAAAAGTCAATCACTTTGATTGTTTCTATTTTAGATAATGAGACAATGCCTTCTCGAAGGATGCAATTCCTGCTGCCTGCACTATATTCTGAAGAAGTGCTTTCCACGACCTCGATCCGTATTGTGTCATGAAATTTAGTTTCTTCAAGTCACCGTTGGTCCACTTGTTTATCCGGTCAAGCCCCTTATTATTTTTAACATATCTGTCAATCACCTCTCATACATTTATGTAACAAAAAAGCTGCTCAACTTCTACAACATGCCTCCAAACTGACTGCATTCTGTGCACTCAAATCTTACCCTAACTTTGTCATCAACCCTGCCAATAAGGGGCGTGCTGTTGTTGTCTAGTATACTGATCTCTACGTTACAGAGGATGACCACCAGCTCGCAGATACCACCTCCTACCTTCCCCTTGACCATGACTCCACCATAGCACATCCAGCCATTGTATCCACGATGCATATTGATCTCATTTCATCCAGTGATCTCCCCTCATCCGCTTCCAAGTTAGTAGCCCCTCAACCCACACAAGTCGTTTCTACCTCCTTCAAAAAATCCAAAAACGGGGCTGTCCGGGCAGGCACATTGTTTCAGCCTTTTCATGCCCCACAGATCTCATCTCTTCCTACCTTGACTCAAGCTTCTCTACCCATTCCATCCCTACCCACATACATCCATGATTCATCTGATGTCTTATGATGGATTCAAAAATTTCTCTTTCAACTCCTCTCATTTTTTTTCAGATAAGAGGGATTGCCATGGGCACCCACATGGGCACGAGGTAAGCCTGTCTCTTTGTCGGGTACGTTGTACATTATTTGTACCAGTTCGATTCCAGCCGCCGCCCACGGCTCTTTCTCAGACATATTGATGATATCATCAGTGCTGCTTCCCTTTCTCGTCAAGAAATGGAAAACTTCATCACTTTCACCCGCAATTTCCACCCTGTCCTGACTTTCACCTGGCCTATCTCTGACTCCTTCCTTCTCTTCCTCGACATTTCTCTTTCCATTTCTGGGGATAGACTGGCCACTAATATCCTCCATAAACCCACCGACTCCCACAGCTAACTGGACTATACATCCTCACACCCCACTTCCAGGAAAGATTCCATCCTTCTCTCAGTTTCTCCGCCTCCATAGCATATGTTAGGCTGAAGCCAACTTCGACAAAGGAGCCACTGAAATGTCCACATTCTTCCTCAACTGAGGATTCCCCAGCTCTGTTCCCAATCATGTCCAACCTACCTCATGCACCTAACCCAACCCTAACCCTAACCATAACCTTATCGCCCTCATGCCTTCTCATCCGTCCCACAACAGCAATAGCCTTCCGCTTCTCCTCACCTACCATCCCACCAGCATCCACATCCAGAAAATCATCGAACGCCATTTCTACCACCTCCAGCAGGATGCCACCACCAGGGACATATTCGTTTCCATTCCCTTGTCTGAATTCCGCAGGGACTGTTCCCTCTGGGAAAACTTGGTCCATACTTCCTTCACCCGCAGCACCCCTCCACAGCCCTAGGGCACATGCCCCTGTAACTGGCAAAGATGCAACACTTGCACATTTACCTCCTCCCTCCCCGGTGTCCAAGGGCCCAAATATACCTTCCAGGTGAAGGAACACATCACTTGCACTTCCAGGAATCTAGTCTACTGCATTCCCTGCTCACACTGTGGTCCCTTTTACATTGGGGAAGCGAAGAATAGACTTGGTGACTGCTTTGCAGAACATCTACGTTCTGCTCACAAAATGGACACTGAACTATCTGTTCCCTGCCACTTCAATGCACCACCTTGCTCCCTGGCCAATATCTCTGACTCTGCCTTTCTGCAGACTACCAGTGAAGCCCAGCGCAAGCTGGCTGAAATCAACATTTCATTTTCCACTTGGGGACCCTCCAGCCCTCTGGACTCAATATTGAGTTCAATCATTTGAGGGCTGAAACTCTCCCATGTCCCAGCTCCCCAGCCCACACACCATGACTTGTTAACAAAAGCCTGCCACTCCACACCCCACGTTTGTTAGTCACTAACAGTTCCCATTCACAACTCTTCACCCTCCCAGCCTGATCATTCGCAAATCGTTTTTCTGTCCAACTGTCATTCCCTCTCTTTGGGCTCTCTCCTATCCATAAGTCCCGACCCCAGCCACATCACAATTTGTGCACGTAAACTGACGTTTTGTCCAGCCGGCATGAGTTCTGAGGAAGGGTCCCAGATGTTAACTCTGTTTTCTCCTCCACAGATGCTGCCAGGCCTGCTGAACTTTTCCAGCAACTTTGTTTTGGTTCTACAACATGCCATTTAATGAAAGCCCCTTGACTGGATGCACATTCTTGAACCTTGAAGACATGTTTTATGTCAGGCCTTGAATTGCTACCCAAAGATGAAGATGCACTCCAACTGAGGTCTAACCTGTAGGTTTCAAATATACTTCTTGTTTTTATGCGATATTACATATTGTACTCAATCTTCTGTGTTCTCGCTCCACACTTTCCCGCCCTTAGTAAATCATGCCAAAAGCTTCTGTACTAAATTTCATGGATCTCTCCGAGACCCAATCCACAAGCCTCACTAGATCCTTCTGAAATTCTGATCCACGTTCCTCCGGTTCAGAATAGTTGCCAGTTTCTTGTTGTAGCAAATTATGAAATACGTCAATGTCTTTGTCAAGAGCATAAAAGCAAACAATCAGAAGTCGAAGCATTGACACCTACAGAATACCGCAGTGGACTTTCCTTGAGTCCAAAGAACAACTGCCGATTTTGGTCCATGATTTCTTGAATTCGCTCTACTGTCTGTTATGAAGGATATGTCCAATTAATCGGATTGGAGCAACATTCAGTATGTTAAACCACAAGGAGGACCAAACAAATTTGTTCACACTCGTTGCTGCAAGGAATCCACCTAAAATGATTCGAACAAAACCATTGCTAATGCCATGAGTGCTCATCTATCTGCGGTGCAATGTTTTGAAACTTAAGTTATGTCTACTGCAGATGTACCTGGCTTATTTGTATCAAAGTAAGTTTAATATCTTTAACTTAGTTCATTCATTTTGCTGACCCTAGCTGAATCAAGGGAGGTTGCCCTGGGCATCGTCTGGGGAACATTAGATCGTTAATTCCCTAAACAGGCAGAGTTTAAGTTTATTAAAATTTGATATGATCGAAATGGAAGTTTGGGACATTCCTTTTATAAAGCAGGTGAATTAGAGCCTCTGAATTGCACGAGCATGGATTTCGAGTTATTGAAGATTTTCACCACAGAAACAATGAATTCTCCTATTGGAACTGTGCCAAAAGAAAACAGAACCTTCCAGCCTATGCCTACTGTCCGGCGTATTAACTGTAAGACTGAAGGTTATAGCACTTCAAGTATATCACCAAACACATTTTAAATGTTTTGACTGTTCCTACCTTCACCATCTTTTTTCTGAACTGAGCTTCCTGAACCTTCCCTGTCGATCACTTATATCTCAGCATTTTATTGACAGAGCATGCTCCTACGTTAAAGAGGTTTTTCCCTCGTCTTTTGTACAGCATGACATTTGTGTAAATCTCAAGAAAAAAAAAGTCCTCTCAAATTCCAATGTTCCAACATGAATAAATCCACCCAATCTAAAATTTCCTGACTGGTGCTTTTGTTTCCCAATCTGAACTGATCCTACTAAACATACTACAACATGTTTACGTTCTGTCTATAATGAGTTGTGTGTGTGTTTGAGTGTGTGTGCATATGTTTTTTTTTGTATTCAATGTGTTTGTGTGTACGTGTGTGCGCGTGTTCACAAGTATGTCTGTGTTGGTGTGTTAATTTGTTTCAATTGCCATGGTTTTCCTTGTTCTGGTGAAAACTGATTGGTAGCTCATTGACGAATGCTTCATCAGGAACTGTGGAAATCATTCGTTTTTCTCGAGAATTTGCAACAAAATTTGATTAAAACAGGGTACAGATAATGAGCAAACATTGCAGTCAGAAAACGTGTGTAAGATATACTCCAGTTTTGAAGACAGATATGACCTCCCATGCTGTAAATACTAGCTTCTGGACGAAATGTGAGTGCTACCTTTGCTTGTGATGAACTCAACAGTTGTTGTAAACAGTTGGCTCAGATCTGAGAAGCTGAATGCCCCGGTTCTATCTTTTTATTTCTAGAGTCATTCGAACTATTCTAGGCTTACTGATCAAAGTGAGCTGACATGGCAATTAAAGCTTACATATTCCATGTACATTTCACAGTCAACTTGCCTTTAATCAGACAAGAGCAGCAACATAAATTAGCGAAAGTAAAGACACATGCCTTTCATTGATTTACGCAACTTAGTTTTCACGAAGACCAAAGCAAATTGGTTATTTGAGGGTTGGTTCACTATTCCCTCGAGTCTCCTTGCGCTTATGAGCAAGAGATGCATCTGCAAATTATACTCAGGATGGTATTGTAGACATTTCAGCAGGCAATGTGTTCACAAGGACAACCAAAAAAAAAATGTTGTCATGATGTAGTCATCTATTTTTGTGACTGTGGCTGAAACAATATAAAATTGACCAATAACACAGGGACAATTCCCTTTCAGTTCTTTGAAATAGCACTGCGCAATCCTGTGTGTGAAACTGGGATGGCAGAAGAATCTTAGTTTTAACACTGTCGGGGAACTTCAGGGAATGGAGCCACAATTGGCATTTCAGATAATTACTGCCAGTGCAGAAGACATTAATAAAATGAAACCCACACATTCAATGGCTGAACAGCAACTTGTGGATGCATTTGTAACTCAGACTGACTGTGCACCTCCCAATGACGACCCTTGTGCAACTTTCCTGATACTACTAGGAGGAGTTCCCGATGTTGAATGTTTCAAGAACCAGGGGTCACAAACCAATAATTCGGGTGGAACATCGAGGACTGAGATTAGAAGTCTTTTTGTGCTCTCGAAGAGTGGTGAGCCCTTGGAATTCATTACAACACGAAGGATTTGATTGCAAAACATTGGATGCATTCAAGAGGTGATTACATATAGCAATTGGGGCGACTGGGATCACAGGTAATTGGCGAAAGCATGGTTGGACGACAAACCATGATTGTGATGAATAAAAAGGCAGGCTCAATTAGTAGAATGGTTTTCTCTTGCCCCATTCTTCTGTTTTACTCTGTTTCTCCAGGCACTGACTGTGATTGTGGCCTTGAAGCCAAATCCACATAAGCTCTATTATTCTGGGAATTCCACTACAAGAAGCAAAACATATCATAGACCCTACCTCGAACTATAAAGTAATTCAACGGAATTGTGCACAACCTGGCTTATCTTCTTTGAATCAAAAATGCGTTTTATCAGTCTGCTGATTGGAGATCAAAAATAGATTGCATTCAACAATTAATTTAAAGTGATTGCAATGTTCGTAATCATGAATAAAATGGGAGACATCAATCAGTTGCCAGGAACCAATGGTTTTAGAAAATAGAAATTATGGAACTCTGAATGTACTGAAATGGTGCATGATGAAGGAAAAACTAATTTCGTATTGATACTTCTGAATTGTGAAAATTTTAAGGAACGTCAATTGCTTTCTAATATGGTGGCCTGTGAAATAATCATGGACTGGAATTGTGATTTTACTCATATTTCCCCCCTTCTGTTCGTTGAAGCTGAAACAGTTCTTGCTATTCGTTGCTTTTTGAAGGCAAATTGAAACTGCACACAAATTGATTTGACAATCTTAGTTTATGGGAGAAAGCCTCTGAAAGTGAGGAGGACCGCTTAGTATTGATCAATTCTTCAGCTATTTCTGAAATCACTTCAGAAATTACCGATCAATCATAATTGTTTATTTTTCTTTACTATGAAACACTTTAAAAAGATCTTCTGTTTTCAATGAAAACAAAACAGAATCCTGCCCAGCAGATTATTCGCCAATATTCTCATGTTGATGCATTGTTGGAGGCTTTCCCCATCAATATATCAGTCTCAAAACAGAGGGGCAACTGTATGAAAAGGGGCAATTGAATTGCTCGCATATCACAGTAACAAAACACAAGTGTAATAAGCATCTACTTTTGATGTGATTGAAGTAAATTTGGTGAAGATATGTTGATTGTACTGTAACAGAGCCACATATTTGAAATAGTGATAGGATTCCTCTGAATCTCGGCGGGTGCCCTTTTTGCATCTTTGAGATGGAGATTTACAATCAGCAGAGAACAATCATGATCACTGTTGGTGGATATTCAAGCTGCTATTGCTGAAATTCATTTTGTCATTTCAGGACACTTGTGGTATTTTAATTTTAATGGGACTGGGGAAGGACAGAAGGTCATAGGCTGACACTTTTTAAAAGTAATTGTCCTCTCTCGAGTAAAGAAGCAGGCAAACAAAATTTAGAATTTCGAAGGCCATGTCATTTTCAGATAAAACAAGAAATTCATCAGTCATTCCATCTAGTCGTTCATGCGTCCATTCATTTTTTTGTCTGTCTCTATTTCTATTCTTCCATCTAGATCACATGGTATTCATGGTGAACTTACCATTTGGATGCACAATTGGCTAAACGGCAAGTGACAGAGAGTGATGGTGGAGGGTTCCTTTTGGACTGGTCAAAATTGCTGATTTCATGGACCATGAAATACGTTATTTAAGATTTCAAAGAGACCTTGGTCAATAAGACCAATGAGCCGAAGAGTGCAGATGGAGTTCAATCAAACAGAGAGAACAGTGGTTAAGGATCATAGTTCATTGACGTTTGTGTCAGAGAATGATTAATAAGCCGTGTAGCAGGCTTGCCTTCATTGTTCAGTCGTTTTGAGCATAGGAGCTGGGAAGTCATGTGGAGGTTGTACAGGACATTCTCGAGGCCTCTTCTGGGCTAATGTCTCCAGTTATAGTCTCCTTGTTATAGAAAATATATCATTTATTGGAGAGTGTTGAGAAAATCTTTTCCTGGAATTTGCTTGGATTCGAGGGCTTTAGTTGGAAAGAGAGTCTGGATGAACTGAGACTTCTTCTGTGAAAGCTTAGGAGGTGAAATGGTGTCTTTATAAATGTTCATAAAATCGTGCGGGGTATAGATAAGATTAATGACAGGTGTCCTTCCCCTGGGATAGGCAAATTACATAGTTTAGGATTATTTTAAAGGTTGGAGGAAAAGGTATTTTTTTCAAAATTCTTCCGATCCAGGAGCCTATCTTAAAATCATGATGCACTGAAGCGATCCTCCACGGGATAGTGCATCTTGCCATAGTGTCTGAAAATGTGCAAATATTTCCTGACACAAGAAAGTGACACAATTGAAAAATAAACTTTTCTCCTGCGCTGGTGCTTGGTTTGTTTGTTTATGCCGAGTTGCTGGGCGTGTTTTGAAACTGGTTTTTAACCAAGCAGTCAACATTAACGAAAAGAAAAATCTCAGATTTTCTCCAGAAACTGCAGATTCTTCTCTTAAATGATGCTTTGAAATCCAGGATCTTTTTCTGCAGTCGGCCCAATTTCTGCCAGATATTGTGCTTTGCAACTTAAAGCCATATGAATCAACTCAGATAAAACATCACTAACCACGTTATAATTTGCCATTTGCACAAAACGATCTTTGTCTCTCAGCATGTCTTCTTTGAAAAAGGTCATTGAATACAACATTCACTGGGTGGCTATGAGAAAACTGGAAATTTACTGTACGCCAGTAATTTTTTTTATTCCATCCAAACAAAGGTCGTTCGAGGTTCTTAAGCTGTTTATTAACTATTTGAAAGCTCTCTAATGTGAAGTCAATGGATCTAAACTTGCTTTGCAGTGATATTCGTTATCATCTCAAAGTACATTTTGAAAATACGGTTGGTTTTAGCTCGGATGCCTTGTCGTACCATTCTCTGAACTTTTCAGTTGAGTGGGCCCTTTACAAATGTCTGAAGCTGGTGTAATGTAATACTTACTTTTTACTGATGACTATTATTTAACAGGACCCCTCATAGCTTCCAATGACCTGTTTGTGGCCTGCATCAGTTTCAATTATTGTATACTCTCTAACTGACGATACGGTCCAGATGTGCACACATGGTTGCCAGCAGTTATTTGGATGCTGCAGCGATTTTTTCTTAATTTATCGACTGGTCTGTTTTGATTCATTGGATTACCTTTCAAAAATCAATCTGAGTGTAATGTTTGACTGAAAACTCACTGTTTATTTATCAGTAATGCAGCTTTCCTTGACTGTGCATTTTCAAATGATTATGTTCGACTGAACCAATTTGAAGAAGATTAAAGGAGAGATGTTCTGCAAGAAAAGGAAATTTATCTCATCTCTGAGTGTAAACTTTTTCATCACATACAAAATATTCTAAACATAATCATTGTGGACATGATCCACATTAAGTTGTCAAACTTGAATTTAGAAACACCTCTTCTGAATTATATGCTGTTTTGTTGTGTGACAGTGATCTGGAGTGTATACGAAAAGAGTCAGCAATTTTATTAGCTGGTAATATTTTTAATATTTATAAAAGAATTATCTGCTTGTCAATGAATTTCAAGATATAAAGAGCTTTATTTTCCAATTGGAAATTTTACTGCCTGAAATAAAATAAGAAAAGTTGTCATCTGAACCAGAACTGTAGCTGTTTAATATTACTTTCATCGCTAAAAATATGTCCAAACAAGATGTCCAGCAAAACAAATATCCCAAGATGGAAAGATGCCCATGCTTAACAATAAACTCATGTAAATATATCAGCACCATCTGTGAGGGCTGTGGTAGGTGGTACGAAGATCTGGTCACAGCCTCCAGCCAACAGGCGGAGCCTCAAAAGCTGCCACCTCTGATAAGCATATAAATTCTGGTCACTGCACCTTCATTCAACACTCCTTGATTTGGGGTGTGGTTAAAAAATTCTTGACAGAACCTTTTCTCCCAAGTTACCAGAATGACAACGTCGACGATTTTTCTCAGTTTGTTTCTGACTTTCTTATCCTGTGAGTATTTTTTTTTTCTCCAAGTTTCTGTGTGTTATCTTTCACGTGTTCACCTAGTCCTGGAATGTAAAAGATGTAGGAATCATTTCATCAGTAAAACTTGTCATATTTTATTTTCTTTTTGAAGGTGTCCAGTCGGAGGTTACTTTGACTCAGCCAGAGGCAGGGAACAGCCAACCTGGAGGCTCCCTGACACTGACCTGTGAAACCAGCGGGTTCAATCTTGGCAGCTACACAATGTATTGGGTCCGGCAGGTTCCTGGACAGGGTCTGGAGTGGTTGGTTAGCTACTATAGTTCATCAAGCAATTACTATGCGCCAGCGATTAAAGATCGATTTAGTGCGTCCAAAGACACTTCAAACAACATCTTCGCGTTGGACATGAAGAGCCTGAAGTTCGAAGACACCGCCATCTACTACTGTGCAAGAGACCACAGAGTGAGGAACAACGGCTGGACATGTACACAAACAGCACGAGGAGACACTTTGCAGATACAACTGTAAACTAATCGTGAGTACTTGTCTTCAATGTGACATTCACAACTATAATGCGACGTAGACCTCAAAATCCTTCTGACAAAACTATTACAGCGGAAATGAACAATTGAAACTTACAAAACAAGCAATAAAATAAATTATGAAGTATTAGGCATGGCGTACGTACTGCTAATAGTTCCATAAATGAAAGACTTGAACATTATGCTGATTTGATTTCATCTGTATCCTCATGAAATCTCTGCTAATTGCATTATGCAAGTTATGGCATTCATTCCTCAATGATCAGTACTAAATCTCTATTCCACATTAAAATTGAGGCAGAATATGGAACAAACAATGAGGGCAGCTTCTGTGCAGGTTTACATCACTGTGATACGACAGTGGGTCACAGTGATGTGAACAATGGCATCGTCGTTCAGAAACCACTGGCAAGTGTTTCGTTCAAATTGGCGACTACGACCATAGCAGGAGGGACAAATAATATCAGACTTAATTAAAATGCAGACCAGTAAAGCTCATTTGTATGAATGAACAGAATTCTTCTACTTTCTTCCGACAGACCAACACGTTAAACGTACACCAAACATGAAATTATATTGCAAGCACCTTTAAAAATACAATGGGAAGTAAAATCTAAACTTTTGCACTGCATCATTTTTAGAGGAGCCTGAACCAGTTCTTTTTATTTAGGATTCAGTGAACATGGGTATCTGCATTTTATGGTATACAGCCCACCATAGTATTTGATATCATGCATCTCACAGTGACCTACTGGGGTAGCACAGCCAATATGATCAATACATAAACAAGTTCATCTCTCATTGTTAGGAACTGGGTCAGTAATTACTTTTTACAAACTATCTGAATGTTCAGTTCAGTATCAGTTCTGTGGGATATTACCGAATACCACGGCTGAATTTCTAAAAACGGCGATAATTATTGATAATTAGTTGGTGATATTGACAATCACTTCATGTGTTATTCTTAGGAGTGTACAATATTAGAATCTGTTATCAAGAATGAGCAGACTCCATTTGCACAATTATAACGTAATGAAGATTTGTTGTTATTTTATTTTGCCTCAAGTTATGATGATTTAAAATAATGACAGTTTTTGCTTGTTTTGTGCAGAGACAGTTACTGTGTGACCCAGTCCATGGAATGTAACATTGTGACTACTTCGATTACTGGGGACAAGGAACCATGGTGACTGTGACTTCAGGTAAGAAACCTGAATGTTCCTATCAACCGTTATGTTTGTTAACTGTCTATTCATTTGATTAATTCATGATTCAAATGATACACGGATTCTGTCCTGAGTTTAGTTTTGTTCCAATTGTATTTTCTCCATCGTAATTATAAAATTCATTTAAGTCCAGGCAAATAAACAAAGTGCTGGTGAGTGATTCAGTTCTTCGGCGGTTCTCTCATTTTTATCAGATGGCAATAGTGTTTAGCTGGGGTAATTGAAAAAAAAGTGCCTTAAACAATACAACGTTTAAACAATGATTAATGCCAGTGAGAACAAGCTTTACGAATTTAAAAATGTTCAAAAACAAACATTGACAAAATGTGCGAAAACATTATTGTCAATTTCTTCAATATATTTCTCCTACATGTGATATTTGTGTTGTGCTTGTACTTTGTGGTTTATAATGTTAATTTTCTTGATGATAAACACGTTAGATTCTCTCTTGACATTTCATTCTGTTGATTTGAGTTGATAGGTTTGAACAACTAAAATGATTGTCAATAATTTCAGTCAGTTGATTTCAGCTGATTGTATTCTGAGTTTGTTTTACTTTATTCTTTTGACTTGAGTTGTTCAGATTCTGAATTTGTTTTATTCGATTTTGTTGAATTAATTTGATTGCATTCTGTTTCTCTTTCAGTTGAATTTGTTGTTTTGAGTATGTTGAATTCTGATTCTGTTTTACTTGACTCTGTTGAATTGAGTAGTTGGGATTTTCAGTAACTTTGTGGAATAGAGCTGGGTTTTAAATGGGTTTCATGATTTTCTGTAATTGGTGCTTTCTTTATTTCCCTGTTGATAATGTTGTCCACTTGGATTACATTTAATTACTAAAATTTGCGAAGTTCTTTGCTTTTCCTGCATCTTTTCTGCTTTTGTTGAACTTATTTGGCGCCATTGGTTGATTGAAATCATTATATCCATTTGCAACTGTCTGAAAACAGACTTAACATAGACAAACGGAAGGTTCAAGGCATATAAAAACAACATTTAGTGCAGTCAGAGATAGTAGGATCTGCAGATACTGGGCAATCTGAGATAACAAGGTGCAGAGCTGGATAAACACAGTAGGCCAAGCAGCATCATAGGAGCAGGAAAGCGGATGTTTCTGGCCTGAACCCTTCTTCAAATTTCTGAAGAAGGGTCTTGGCCCGTAACATCAGCGGTACTGCTCCTATGATGCTTCTTCGCCTGCTGTGTTCATCCTGCTCGACACCTCGATATTTTAGTGTATTGATTATTTTAAATCAGTCTAAATGTAAAATAAGTAAAATCTGTTCTTACTAGCCTCAGATAAATGCAATCTGGAACTTACATCTTAAAATGACGAATTGATCAACGTTCACAACTGAGAATAACGTTAATATAATGCACAATGAAAATGTGCTAATATGCGTTCATTAAACTAATCTTGTTTTGACATTCAAGTCATGAATCGATAGATGAATCTAGCTGCTCTGCTGCGCAGTGCTCACAATTTACATGACAGACTTGATAAACAGGTTTAAATAAATTGAAATACAGTTCAAATTTTATTTTAAAAATGTGTTTTGCTTTATGTATTGTTACACAAGTCACCTTGCAATCAAGGCTGCTGCTCTGGCTTCTTATTTGTATATAAATTAATGATTAGCTGGTTAATGGTGAGCAGCTTTTATGGATCCCAATTTGAGATTTCTTCTGTGATGTTACAGTTCTGCTGAAAATGCCTGCGGAGCTATTTCTGCTGCAAACACACGCCTCTCCCTTAATGTTGTGATTTGGCTATTTTTCTTCTATTGAAAAGAGAAAATGCTTGGGGGCATCAAAGTCGTAATATTTGTGAAGCGATTTCTGATTTCTACATCAAATTCGCATTGTTTACATGGTTGTCGAAATGGAACTCTCCAGTTTCCCAATCTAATGCAATCCGCATTTGAGTTGAAATTTCCTGAAGCCAAATATTAGGTGAAAGGCAGATGGCAAAGGTTTGGAAATTGAGGAAAAACAGATAACCTGTGGAACACTTTTTACTGATATGTAATAGTTGCAGTTTAACCTATTCCATGCTTTGCAATCAGCTGTTTAATTCGTAAGATCTTTCCTTGCATAGTTTAGAAGTCACAGAGAAAGACGAACAGAATTTCAATAATATACTGTTCTATTCATTCTTGATGTTGAGCAAAAATGCCATAAAGTTGATCAACAATCATCTTTCAATTCCGCCATATATTACAAGCAAGATTTTATGGCTGGGAAAGTTAATTGGCAAAGGCTAATCATTAATTCTTCCCAACCCTTGGATGAAGAACAGATCTAATTCACTATTTTGATCATTTCACAAACAACTTGTTTTAATTAATTGTTATATCCCTGATTAAGCTATGTTTGTGGGAATAAAAACAAATTTTAACTGAGCGAAATAATTGGCACGGTGTTCTATGTTTTCCCAATTCAGGTTGTGTAAATATGTAGAGTTTCGTTTTACAACGTCACATCAACTCAAAAGTCACTCGTTTGGACACAACTGATGTCAGGGATTATGTGGCCAAGGTTAGAGTTCGTATAAATTAAAATTGTCCAAGCATGAACTCATCTTGTGAACACTTGCTGCAAATGCAGAGAATGTGTTATATATCAATGCGTTGGGGCATCTGAAGAGTTTACCATTTTGCAGAAGAATTAACTGCAGTGGATTAGAACACATTGTATATTTCAAGCAATACAATTGAGTAATATTTACTTCAATGAATATACTTGACCAACTGATGCAACTTAGCCATCTGAAGAATATTGTTCATATTAGTTAAGTGTGATGATCATTTATTTTGACATCAGGTAAAGTAGGCAACTCCCGGCAGAAACATATTCTAAATTCATACATGTTAAAGACTTATCATTCATTGCAAATCAGTTCATAAGAAAACTAAATATCCGTTGCAAAGCAACCCTGACAGGAAATATTTACCTTAAGTTATTCAACAGAAATTGTTTTCCACAATATTGTGCAAATTGATTTTGTACAGTGCGTGCAAAATCTCCAAATTTAAAGAAATCTTTTAAGAATACGTAAAATTAATTTCGAACATTATCTATTTCCTCTTGAGCTTTGCTTAAATTAGTGAAATTTCTCACCTCAAAATTTGGTTTATCATGATGATTTATGAAGTTTATTAAAGGAGAATGTATTCTCTGGTCTATTTGAATGTATTCCCATTGACATTTTTGCTTACCTCTGACTAGTTTGTTTTATGAAAGTTAAATTACAGTGAATCTGTGGTCTTGAACGTTGTAAATTGTCTGGTTCAGTCTGCTGTATTTGAAGCAGTTGAATTTCATCTATTGCTTCAAAAATGCTTTGATCTGCCGGTAAAATAACATTTGATTGGCGCCTCAGAAATGAAAACCCTGACCAAATCGCTAAAATCAGAGCAAATAATTCAGAAATTACTGCAGGATTTTTGAAATCGATTTTTAGCAATAATGTGTCTGTCTTGGGAGCTTTTTGATTGAGTGAAATGATTGATTGAGTGAGGCAGTGGAAATAGCGTGTTGTAAATTTTATTCCTCACTCAGCTTTCCGTGACAAGTTAGGTGGCACAACGTAGAATCAGAATTTATTTTGCATCTTCTTCTTGGAGTAGCTATCGTGGGCTGTTCGTGCGACTGTTAACGATAAAAGTACACTTCAAAATATTTTTCTTTATTAAGTTATAGCGGATAGTCTGGTGCAGTAACACCCATGATTCTGTTGGAAAGGGACTTCCCCAAGGTTAAAATCTAGTGACACTGTATTGATCGAAATGCAATTCCAGTTTATTTCAGTTTTATTCCAGTAGTTCTTGTCGAAATTGTCTAATTCAGAAGGACTATCAAAGAGCGTTAGAATAATTTTTGAAATTCGTGAAAAGACTCTATAACTATGCCTGGTTGCTGAAAGGAGTTAATAGATAACATTGTTTATGTACTGTCAAACAATTGGGCTCTATTGTCCGAGATAGTGTCGAGCTTTTATATTCTGGTCTCTTGCAGTGCAGTGGTGGTGACCCTGAATTTGAGATATGTGGCCCGTGTTCAATTCCAATCTGTTACAGAGGTACATAATACCACCGCTGAATGGGTTAAATCGGAGAATAAAAAACACTGTAATTTCTGTCGGTGTTTTCAGAATTTCAGAAATAGAGTCCTGATTCCAAACCTGTCTTAACAGCAGCTGGGATTGGGTGGGGTGTTGGGGGAGATCGATTTAATTTAAATAAAAGCAATATTTGCTCTTGGGATTTGGGTGATACGAGTGGGGTTAATTCAGTTACTCCCAACAGAAATTCCAGTTGTTGACTTAATCATCTATCAATAATATTAATTTAAAAATCCTCGTATGAAAAGACCCCAAAGAATACTTGAGGTGACAATGTTGAGCCTGTTTTATTTTTTATCAAACCAACAAAGTACCTAATCAGAATAGTTTGACTGTTCAGGAGGATGAATTTTCCGCTGAATCCAACACTGAGAGCAAATGGTGGCAGATTTTCAGACAACCTTTCGTTTATACCTCAGTTCGTCCATTACGTCTCGGAAGCATCCGTTTTCCAGCAGAAGCCAAACAAACTTACTCAAAGCCGAACTGAATTGATGTTTGTTCCCATACTAGGAAACATGAACATAATTTGCTAAAGAGTGCTCGAAAAATTATCTTTGCATTTTCTCTCCTCTGAATTTGTCAGACCGGCTGAGATTCTTCAGTAATTTGTGGTTTTATTTCAGGCTTCTCGCATTCAGTTTGTTTTGATTTTTCGGTAAAAACATGCTCGAGGTCAGTGGAACAACTTCAGATGTTCATCGAGAAAATGTGTTATAGTAAATTAAGAATGTTCAGTGATATTTAGTATCAGATAATCATTGAAAGTGAGTAACCAATCTGCAGCCGTGGTTTCAGGACAAATAGTATGATGAGAATCAACTTTAAATCTCTGACAATTTCCAGTTCCAACAGCACAATCAAGTTCGTCAGACCATTTTAATGAAACACTATATTTCGTTATTCCAGGCAATATTAACATATGGTTACAATGTTTAAAATGAGGAAACCTTCATTTCCATTAAATAATGTAGAGACAGTTCTGTTAATTCAGTGAAAACATAGCGGATTAACACAGAAGGATGCTGTTTGGCACGTGATCCCTGAATGGGCACTCAACAAGTCCCTCAAATATATTTCAATCCGTCGAATAGTTATTTGTGTCTCTAGACTTACCTGGAAGTGTCAGAACTCTTACATCTCCTTGCGAACTTTGTCAGCACCAGCCGACTTGAATTGCTACGATTCAAGTGGCATTTGTAGGTCTACAGTGCTGTTAGAAAGTGATTTTAATAATTGTGGTCCTGAAATAGGAAAGGGACAGAGAAATATTTGCAAGTGAAACCAACTGTGATTTGGAGGTGAAGTTTCAAGTGAAGCACTTGCTTTCCTGTCCGTCCGGTGTCCTCAACGTCAACAGTTTTGGGACGTGCTGCCGAGAGAAAATGTGAGGATACTGATTAGAGGCCGATGAAGGTCTCTTGGCACATTAAGAATGTTTGTCCATTCATGAGATCATGATATTTCTTGAGTGCAACAGTCTTCCTAACACCCCATAAAATTTTACTCATTTGTTTACTGTTCACCTGGAGCGTGGGGAACCTCTTGAATATTCTGCCAAAGGAAGTGATTGAGGCTAAAACATGATTTTTTTTCAAAAAATTGTTAAAGGAAAGCGTGGTTATGAGGGAAAATATGAACAAGACACAATATTCGGCCTTGAAACTTGAAAACAATGAATGTTTAGCAAGTTTGTGATGTCAACAAAATGGGTCATAACGTGGTCGATGAAGAGCTTTTTTTAAATGTTCAAAGGGATCTTGATCAGCAGGATCAATTGGCTGAGGAGTGACAGATAGAGTCCAACTGAGATGAATGAGTGGTATTGTATTTTGATGAGGCAAACCAGCGCATGAATTACACAGTTCCTTGTCGGGCACTGGGGATTGTTGTCAAACAGAGGGACGTTCGGGATCAGGTACATCGTTCCTTGCAAGAGGTATCACGGATAGAGTAGTGATGAAGGCTTTTGGCATGCTTTTGTTCATTGGTTCGAGCGTTGAGTATAAGAATCAACAGTCAATTGGCTGTACCCGACATTAATGAGTGATAATGGGAACTGCAGATGCTGGAGAATCTAAGATAATAAAATGTGAGGCTGGATGAACACAGCAGAGATGAAAGGTCGAAGCCCGAAACGTCAGCTTTTGTGCTCCTGAGATGCTGCTGGGCCTGCTGTGTTCATCCAGCTCACATTTTATTATCCCGACATTAATGAGGCCACTTTTGGAGTACAGTGTTTAGGTTTTGTTGCCCTGCTGCATGAATAATCTTGGGAATTGAGAAAGAGTACAGAAAATATTTGCCGGATGTAACTGAGACTTGAGGTTTTGAGAGATGGAAAGTGCTTGTTTGCTTTGGATGTTTCTTTGAATTTCGTGACTTTAGAAGATTTATAAAAGGGTATATGTGGCTTTATAAAGGTTTGTATAATCATGAGGGAAATAGAAAAGGGGAATAGCAAAGGTTACTCTTTCTTTCCATTGCAGAGGAGATCAAAACTAAATGCCATAGTTTTAAGTTAACAGAGATAGCTTTAAACGGGACCCGTGGGGAACTTTTTCAAACAGAGGGTGGTAGGTGTGTGGAATGAACTGGCAGAGGAAGTAGTAGATGCAGGTACAGCTATCACATTGAAAAGACATTTCGGCAAGTACACGAACAGCTTTGGAGACACTTGCACCAAATGTCGGCAAATGGGTTTACTTTAATTTGTGAATGCTGTCGGCCTTGGTGATTTGGACTGAAGGGGCGTTTTCTACACTGCATGACTCTATAACTCTGTGGCCACATTATGGAGCATGCCTGATGTTCTCAGGTGGTGAGACAGTGAGGGGAAAGAGTGTGAGCTGGTCGGCTTTGATGTGTTGGGTGGCTGCTGCATGAGCTGGCATGCATGTAGCTGGGCAGTTTAGAATCCAGGCAGATGACTATGGTTCCGAGGAACCAGCTTGGCTGAGTGGTACTTGTAAAGTGAGGGGTAGTTTTAGTGGAAATATTGTCGGTGCCTCAAGTGCCAGACTGGCTAGTTGACAGGTCAGCAGTATGCGGGACTGTTTTGGGTGGGAGGTGATCACAGCAATGAATTGGCAGGAGGGCATCATGCACAATGTAAAGCTCACAGTTTAGCAAAGTGGCAGGTAGTAAACAACGGATGAGAAGAGAGGTGGGATGCAATGTTTGCAGCTTGATTCGGTGAGATGAGTGTTCAATGATCAAGGCCTTAAACTCATGTGTTGGGGAGTTGGATCCCCACGATAGTGACAGGTACTGTCAGGGCCAGATATAAATGGGCCATGTGCAGATTGGCAGAAGGGGAATGGATTGTAAGGAATCGAGAGTACATCTCCAGCTGAGTAAATGATTATCTTGGAATGTGTAGCATTGTGTGAATGCGCTCAAGCACTCCAGAGTGAATGGCTATGTGACAGTGTCGGGGTTATCAACGTCAGTGTAGGTTCAGGACAGAATGAGAGGGAGTGGAGGTCAGACTGAGAAATTAGAGTTTTGCAGTGAATTTGGTGTCAATTTGTTCGTTAAAGCGCATATGTTAATTTTTTGAATCGTTCCTGCAGAATTTGTAGCTGACCATAGTTCACCAAAGTCTCTGATTCTCAATGGAGGAGCGCTTATTTGCAGAGGCCTCCAGCATTCAGATAATTGCCCGTTATCAGTTGAAGCTTCCAGATAATTGGCATGAGGTCAAATGTGACATAGATACTCACAGCTCGTGTCCTCTGATTCTTTTGGCACTGCTGCAATGAACTTCGTCTGAGAAAAAATATTCTGACTTGCATTCACAATGGAAAATAAGTTTCAAAACGCATTTGTGCCCAATATATTCCATCTCTCAGAAGACTGACTTCAAATATTTATCTTGGTAATGTTATTATCATTGATGAATCCCACATCATCAACATGCTGTGGGCTGTCATTTGAAATAAAAATGAATATGATTTATGATGCAAATGATATGGTACCAAGAATAGGTCTGAGGCCAGACATTTTCGGCAAGGAATTTATCTGCTATCCCCAAACGCCCACTCACCAAGAAGGCACGAGACAGAAGTGTGATGGGACAGTATCCACTTTTCTGGATGAGTGAAACTTCAGTCGCGCTGAAGAAGCTTTGCACCATTCAGCACGAAGGAATGCACTTGTTTGGCATCCCATTTATCAAATGCAATATTCACTCCTTGACTTCAATTGCAGTGGGACCGTTGTTGGTTCTCTGCTGGTTCAACTCTCGAAACACGGCCAGAATCCATCCCCATGCAAATTTCGAGCCCAGGACCTCTCCCACTAAGAAGGACGGGGCAGCAAATTAAAGACAACGCAACCAATTGCAGTTGATCTCTCTGCTGAACGATATTACCGCTTTTTCACGTTATTTCTGGGCCTACCACTCCCGTCCAAGCATAACTGTAAATATGTGCTTTGTAAGGTCAATAAAGTTGGAAGAATGCAACGGCACACACATCCCCATCGATAATTAGCAAAGGGCAAAGATAGCTTCTGTTGACAGCAGTTTCGAATCACAGGTACAAATATTAACAACGAATGTGTGGACCACATTTTGTTTCACACTGGGCAGCAATTTGCCTTTCATTACTTGTATTGTGATGCACATTAAAGTCTCTCCCATGAGGGCAGCCACTGCAAACATTATATTATCTATGTCTTCCAACTGGTTTTCAAATAGGAAGAACATTGAATTATCAGTCAAGATTCTGTGTCATGGCAGCATCAAACAACAAGAAGGGCCCTGCCTAACCCATTTCGTTTCTCAATTCAAGGCAATTCATGGACTCACAAGTCAGTGTTGACCACTGTCCTGGAAACGTTGCTCTAATGTTGGCCACCGCCCTGGGAACTTAACTTTAAAGTTGAAAAAATTGAAATTTATTGGCTGGCAAAGAACAAATATCCTTTCAGACACATCAAATTTATATCATGTCAGGCAGGGATCAGTCGGAAAGGGTTCCTTCCAAGTCTCGCAACCCAGCAAGTCATAAAAGACGCTTCATATTCCTCCATCATCTTTTTTTATGACTGTTTTATTATAATACTGTAAGTACGACTTACACAGTTACTTCTGAAGCACAGTCACTTTAAAATTCTTGGGGCGCATGGCGAATCTGAGGTAGTATGAGATGATCAATTCCAGTGAACTTCCTTCCACAAGAGCAATCATCGAAAGGACAAGGCAATTGATCATTCACACAAGTTTCTTGATTGAGAAATGTAGACCTGGTAAATGAACCATGAAAATCTGTCTGTCTCTGTGACCCTCTCACTGTGTCTCTCTCACTCATACATAAATACACACACACACACACACACACACACACACACACACACACACACACACACACACACACACACACACACACACACACACACACACACACACACCACCCGCAGTGCTTTGGTTTTAATTCGTTTAACGTCTCCTCTATTCACTTGTAATCCAAATGAATTTCAATTTTCTAATTGGCAAAATCTTGCAAAACTGAATTGTGATGAGATTGGAGTGTTCTTATTCCTTATGGATAACATAATGGTCAAGGTATAAGGCGTGTTTCTGGAGATCGAAATAACAGATCAACAAATAACATGAAATAAAAATAAGCTGATTTTACGTCACTATCAGAACCGGGATCGCTTTCAACCTCGGATAATTGTCAGTGCAGGATTTGCACATTCTGAGCGTATCTGCGTATGTTTCTAAAGGGTTTTCCCATTCCCTCCCACAGTCCAAAGATGTCCAGGTGAGCTAGAATGACCATTCAAAATTGCCCACAATGCCCAGAGGGATGCACAGTTGGTGGATTAGGCATGTGAACTTCCGGATTTTCGGGGATGGAAATGGTTCTGGATAGGATGCCCTGCCGACTGGCAGTGTAGACGTGTTGGATTGAATGGTCTGTTCGCACACTGTGAGGATTCTATGAATTAACAGAGTCTAACTTGCTTAATCTGGCATTCTTTCCCAGTGACACCGTCTTCCCCGATACTTTATGGTCTAGCCTCCTGTGAGCACCACAGCACTGACGGTTCTGTTATTTTTGGGTGTTTGGCGATGGACTATTCTCCTGACACCACCAAAGTGACCTGGAAGAAAGGTGGGGAGCCAGTTCCGACTGGAGTTATGACATATCCATCGGTGAGAAACAAGAAGGGAACTTACACCCTGAGCAGTCAGTTAGTGCTCACTGAAACAGAGGCAGAATGCGAAAAAATTATCTGTGAGGTTCGACACAGCGGATCCGACACAAGCACTGGAATGCCATGTAAGTGTTGTGGAAACCAGGTAAACAGATGTGTGTGCTTTATGTGAATAGGGCATGATTCTTTGCACTTTTTGCAGAATCACAAATGCACAAGAGAGATGACCTTCATCTCATCTATTAAATGCCAATCTAAGAAAACTACACAACTATTCTGATACAATTTACTAACACAGGATCGATTGCCTTGTTGATTTGACAATGCAAGTATTTAACTCAAAGCTTCTGATATTGTTCGGGTTGCAGCTTCAACATGACCCTCAAGCACTAAGCTCCAATTCCTCCCTTGTCTGAATGATTCATTCCACTCGAAACGAGAGGATGATTTAAATTACAGAGAAAGGCTGAATATGATGAGATTAATTTCCCTGGAGAGTCGACGACTAGAGTCCTGACAGAAGTTTAGAAAATTGTGAGGAATATGGACATAGTGAACAGCCAATGTGTTTTCGTTGGGATATGGGAGTCCAAAGCTTAGAGGACAAAGGTTTAAGTTGAGAAGGCCAAGATTGAGCAGGGGACATGCAAAGGAAGACATGTGAACCACGTGACGTGCCAGAGGAACTGGTGGAGTAAAATTACAACATTAAAAAGTTATCTGGATGTGTACAAGAACTGGAAGGCTTGAGAGGGAAATTTAGCAAATGCTGGCAAAAGTTGTCAGATTATTTTGGATATCTGTTCACAATGGACGTGTTTAAACGAAGTGTCTGTTCCCAAACTGTATATATCTACGACTCTGTGACTTTTTGGCAAGTCCCTGAGTGATAAGCAAGAGGTAGGCATGCAGAAATCTCGCGCATCTCAGGATTCCACTACTTGCAATGTCAAACCTTACTTTTTTACCAGCATGCATGCATCACCTCACACTTTCCCAGAAGGATGTCTATTTGTCATGATCAGCCCATCGAGTTACCCTTTTCTTTTTCAAATCTCCTATGCTGCGCAATTTTTGAGGTCAATACTTACCGCTCAAAACTTTTCATTCCATCTGCGAAACGTCTGGTCAAATCTTCAAAATTAAAGCCCAAATTGTTGGTAGACATCACAAGCAGCAACAAAATTTATGCTGAAACCCACGGGCCACCACGAGGCATCGACCTCCAGTCACAAAAACACTTCACGACCATCACCTTCCAATTCCTGACACTCAGCCAGTTCTGGATGCAATCAAATTTCCTCAGATCCCATTGCCTCTTAGTTTTGCTATCATCCCCCCACATTGTCAGTCTTTGAAAAATTCCCACATGTTTGTTCGATATGACTACAACTCAATAAAATTTGCCAAGTTTTTCTTTTAATTAAACTGTTCCAAATGAAGATTATTTGTGTTTATTGGAATTGCTTCCAACATTTTTCCTGCGCCTGTGCCGCGTTTGACTGCCCCCAACTCTGTGGTTTACATTTTGCCCCCTTTTGCTCCGTGATAACACTTTGACTGACCCGCAGCCATTTGGGAGATCCCCTGAGGCCAAAAATGACTTTAAAATTATTGCCATCACCTCAACCATTTCCTCCTTTTCTTCTGTCAACAGCCCTGGGTACATTTCATCCGAACCGTAAGACAACACAGAACATCCACTCATCTAATGCAGATTTCCTAAAACATATCACAATTATTCTCCATGATTTCGACACCCGTAACTTCACTTTAATCGTGAGCTGCGACACAATGTATTCATTTATAATAGAACCGACGCGCTGTTAATCCAGGCAAATAATACTTCTCTTGCATTTAATGAGCCCTATTGATTCCATTGTTATCCTTCTGTCATTTATCAACTTGTACCTCAGCTCTTTTTTTATTAAACATATTTTCCAATATTGTGCCAATAGAATTTTATGTTTTGTGTTTCTGTCTGAATTTCTCTTCTCAAACTTGGCCTTGTATATTCTGTACGTCTTGAGAGCTTCCACTGTTTTGAACATTCGACGCATGCTATAAGCTTTTAATGAATGTCTTGAGATAACCCAGTATGGCTTTGGATGTCCAGGACTCACTTCATTTTTCATCACATGTCCTTTCTTTGTTGATACATGTTAGCCTTTTAGTCTTTGCACTTCCTACTTGAATGCACCCTCCTGCTCCAACTCACATTTACTTTTAAATGTCCGTTCTCAGTTCACTCTGGTCAAATCGTAGGTGATCATTACAAGTTTGACCATCACCTGTTTCATAATTTGGGTTCGGGCCTATTACTCTCACTTCGCAGAACAATATTGAATCCAATGAATTTGTGATCAATCTCTGCAAAATGCTTCTCCCTTGGTATATTCAGCACTTTTTCAGCCTCATTACCTTCAGTTAAGTCCAGGTTCAGCCTTGCTTGCAAAGCCTCCAACGCACTATTTTCAAAAGCTCAATTCCACAAATCTGTTCCTTCTGGACACTTGAAACGATGAAAGACCAGCCTACATTGGGGAAGTTGATATCTTTACAATCATTGGCCTATTTATGTATACTTGTCTGACAATTTGCTGATCTATCTGCATTCATATCTCTCGGGCCTGTCAAGGAGCCTTTCTTGCTCTCCTCGCAGGCTTCTTGCTTTATTTTGGTTTTTAAGTCATTTTCATATGCCTTCATTTGAGGAGGTGTCTACGATTTCGTTCCTCATTACTACGGAATGCATGCTGCTCGATATTACGACAGAAACCATCACCTCCTCCACCTCCCACCTGTGTTTCATAACTTTGCGTGACTCACCTGAAGGCTGTATCTCCAGTAATAATGTGCCGTTCCCCTCTGTCAACATATCTCTGTGATGTCAACTGCTTAATTTCCTCATTTATCTCTTCAACTCGTTGGAATTCTTTCATTGATTTGATTGATGTATAATTTCTGCACCACATTTAGCACTTGTTGTTTCTTCCAATTTTAGGCCTTGATAGCAACCTGCTGATCTTTCTGCCTGAATGACACCTTTTGCAGTATTCTGCATAAATAGTATCCTTGTAATGTTTCCTCAAGTATCTACTAACGGCAATGAGCATTGAAAGAGAAGAACTGGCATTATTTGTTCTCAAATCAGATAATTTACACGATCTGTTTTCTCAAGGTGGTAATGCCCATCCAACTATTCTCGTAACTGTGAGTTCCAGTGAAGAAATCGAGCACAGAAAAGTTGCAACCATCGTCTGTTCAGTCTTTGACTTCAATCCAAAGAAAATCTCCGTGACTTGGTTGAAGAATGGAGGGGAGGTAAAATCTGGTATCTTCACTTCTGCCGTGTGTGAAACAAATGGAAACTTCTCAACGACCAGTCAGCTGAGAGTCCCTTATAGTGAATGGTTCAACAGAGCAGTCTATACATGTCAGGTCGATCATGAAGGGCTTATTCAACGTCAAAACATCACTGGACCACAGGGTAAGAGATGCATTACTACAGAAAGAATCCTAATTCTGATCACTGATGCAAATCCAATACACTTACTATATCAAGCTGAGTAAACAGCATGGGACAGGTTCTAATCTGAGATCATGCAGGGTGTGTCTCATTTCATTGTGAGTTTTCCATCACCATTGCTCATAATTCAAATCAGAGAAACATGCTTTCCACTATTTTGATGACACATGATCGTCAATTGGATTCATTTGTCGTTTGACAATACTTGGAGAGGTAGTGTGAATACAGAATCCACTGCTGGTTATGGGTTCAAGGATAAAGGAATTGTGGGGAGAGGAGCCCTCGAGAAGAGACCTCGGTGAAATTTAGAAAGCACTGAGAAACTGAGATAGGTTTGGTGTGGAGAAAATGTTTTCACTAAAAGTTTGACAAGGGCCTGATGACACAGCCTCAAAGTCAAAGGGATGACCATATAGAACTGGACCAAAGAAGAATATCTTTAGCCACAGAGTGACTATTCAGTGGATCTCACTGCGCCAGAGGGCTGTGGAGGTCACGTCATTGAGAATATTTAACATAGAGCTCCATTGGCTGGTGCTTCGTACTGGGAGAAGGCGGGAGAATGCATTTGAGAAACATATTAGTCATGATCGAATGGCAGAGGAGGCTGGACTGACTGAATCTTCTGTTTATGGTCGGATATCTTTTGGTTTGTAGTCAGAAGATGACATGGTAAGGCGTGAAGTGGCTATTATTTGAAAATAAAACAAATTGTGTTCAATATTTCGTTCCAAGATTAGGAATTGCCTGTTGACCTGGAGCATTTGCTTGATTTTTTTAACATGTTACAGGGTTCATTAACATTCATCATGGCACTAAAACAGTGACCAATTGAGAATACAATTTGATTAGCAGTTATAAACTTGATCTTATCGAGCATGTTTTAGGCGTTTCCTGTAATTAGTGGAAATGACAGGACAATTAGTACTGTTGGGAATGCCGCAAATGGAATGAATGGACTCAGCATGAGAACCAATGTATTTCAGCCTTGTTTCAGGATGGATATGTTGAGGCAATGAGTGGTGGAAGGTTGAAAATTTTCACTGCAAATATCAGGTGAGTTTACACATCAATGTTAAACTCTCCCGACTTGATTTTTTTTCTGTGAAGAAATTTAAGATTGTTGTTCCCTTAATAAAGTGAATGTAGGCCCAATCAATGCCTCGCTGAAGAGGGCGTAGTGGAGGGAGGTCTTGAGTGGACGAGTGTCCTACTCTATTTCGAAGGCTGTATTCTTTGTCTCTTTTTAATGTCGACTGAAAATTCGGCACACGAGGAATAATATTTCACGAGCTAATTTTGAGAACGATCTCACATCAACAATGCAACTTAATTTCCATTACGTTAAATTACATTGAATAGAATTTCCGCGAAAGCTCAATACTCCTGTAACATCGGAAAATGTCCATAATTACACGAGGAATAAGAAACTAACTCGTTAGATTACAGGTTTGCGAAAATTGGTAATTGATTTGGCACTCACCATGACCAGCAGCATTTCCACACATGCCTCATGAAAGAAAAAATGAATTCATTATTTTGATTGGAGATTAGTTTTCCCAAAAGTATCAAAAGTTGCCCTGAAGTGAGACAAGAAATCTGAAAGGAAATTCGTCCATGGGTTAAATCGTGGTACAGGTGATGATTTTATTTATTTACACAGGATTCATTTGTTGCAAAGCTAGTTTTCTTTGGTAGTAATTACACAGGGCATTTCAAAGGTAATCAACAATGTTTTCACAAATCAAAATATATGAACAAAAGTAAGTATCATTGCAGGAATAGTTCGAAGTTTCCCTCTCGAAGGTGGTTTCTTCAAACTGTGAGTCAATGGACTGAATACTGGTGTTTTCTTTCTCAAGCGGCATTTTTTCATTGATTCTGACTTCTGTTCCAATGTAGTTTCAGAGTGCCATGATTACACAGCTAAAATACTACCGCCACCAGTCGAACAGGTCTTACTGGAGGCGACGGTGACGTTAACCTGCATTGTGTACAACCTTCATTTTGAAGCCAACTTCACCTGGAGGCACGACAAGAAGACTCTGAAATCAGAGATTGTTGACCAGTCCGGAGAGCAGTCGGAAGGAGTGATCAGCAAGTTAGATATTTCTACTGAAGCCTGGCTGAGTGGGGATACATTTGAATGCGTGGTGAACAATCAGTATCTTCCAACTCCACTGAGACACTCTATCCACAAGGAGAAATGTGAGTGAAGAAATGAATGCACAAAATATGCCATCTGTAGTTTAGGCCCCTTTAATTATTACAATGCTTTGATTTTTGATGAAGTAACACCACTGGGAGGATTAAAGATCATTTCCTGCTAAGAAAGCTAAGTAACTGATAAAAACAAATTGAACTCAAGGATGTTCTGTTGTGATAAGTCAAACAAATTGTTAGGAGACCTCGAGTTTGGTTATGTAAACACCAGTGACGACAAATGGACGAAATGTCCGATTTCTGGGCTGATAACATGGAGGCCACTATTGAACTAAACGTTTTTTTTAATGAATAGAATGAATACCATTCTGTTTCTTTAAAAAATTAAAAAGAATAAATCCCAACGTAAACATGGAATATTTGAATATTCGGTGAAATTCCAATATTGCTTCTTGAACTTTTAAAAGTAATTTATATTTGTTTCAAATATTCTGCAGTGATAAATCCGTTGGAGCCATCGGTTTCTGTCCTCCTGCCAACGACAGAAGACGTCTCCGCACAGAAGTTTGTTTCGCTCACCTGTTTAGTGAGAGGTTTCAGGCCCCGAGAGATCTTTGTCAAGTGGACAACCAACGACAAGCCAGTTAATCCCACTAACTATAAGAACACCGAGGTGACGGCAGAGAGCGATAACACCTCCTTCTTCTTGTACAGCCTATTATCCATTGCTGCGGAGGAGTGGGCCAGCGGTGCTTCTTACTCCTGTGTGGTGGGACATGAAGCGATTCCATTGAAGATCATCAACAGAACAGTTGATAAATCCAGCGGTAAACCGAGTTTTGTGAATATTTCGCTTGCACTCATGGACACCATTAATTCATGCCAATGAAAATCTCAAGGTTACACTTACGAATTCAATAAAATTAATAAACCATTTTTTTTCCTCCAATTGTGATGTAAATTGACAACAGTTTAATTGATTGTGTTTCCCACTTTTAAAAGTATTTTGTCCTGCCAGTCGATGTCGGCAGTTAGCACGTCCATAACCTTTGCTTGCACAGTTAATGGTCCTTGCTCAGATCGGCCCTGTTCAGTGACAGAATGAAGTTCACTAATCGCAGGATTCTGCAAAGTACCTAATCCAACCTAAATCACACTTTGACAAAATTTGGCAATGCCCAATTCATCGCAAATGAACATCACGAATTATGATTTTTGTTTCCCATATTCCTCAATGGCCCCTGTCTATAAATTTCATTCCAGCTTTAAACTGCTCCGTTGCACTACCTGAGAAAATAAACGTTAGAGACATTTAAACGTATTCTCTATTGGAACAGTCCAACAAGATAGTACTGCTTTGGGCAAAAAGCATGTAGTGTTCAGAATGATTTGAATTTATCCTATTTTTATCTGGGGACTGTCAGGGATCTCGCAACAGTGCATCAGTCGACACAATGTATCTTCACTTTCACGTGAAATATGACAGGAAGAATTTTTTTTCTTGTCAAGCTGAGGGAAAAGAGAGTACAACAATTAACGGACTATCTGCTCAATCCCCTTGCCGAGTTTTCACGTTGTACGCCCTCTGCAATGTGATTTTGCAGCTGACAGGAACAATCAGCTTCTTCCTTACAACCAATGATTTAAATTTTCCACGCAACATACTTCCTTTGAAGCCTGTTGGACACGCTTGAACCATTAATCATTTGTTAAAATTAGTTCTGCATCATTCAAAGCCAAACTGGCATTATTCCAAATATTTCCCAGACTTTTGAATCAAAATCCTGTAACCCTTGGACTCAGTTCTGGGATACAAACACCGAATGTCACTTTCTTTCACATGCCTTGTACATATTTTATATCCAACATACCTGCATCAATCACAAAGTGCTTATGGATGCAAGTTTCCTCGCTGAGCTAGAAGGTTCGTTTTCAGACGTTTCGTCACCATTCTAGGTAGCATCAACCGTGAGCCTCCAGTGAAGCGCTGGTGTTATGTCCCGCTTTCTATTTATGTGTCTGGGTTTCCTTGGGTTGGTGATGTCCAAGGAAACATAACACATACACAGATAGCAGGGCATAACCCCTGCGCTTCAGCGAAGGCTCACTGATGATGTTCCCTAGAATGGTGACGAAACATGTGAAAACGAAACTTCCAGCTCAGCGAGCAAACGTCCACCCAAACCCTGAGCTATAAATCATCTCAAAAGTCCCTAACAAAGTGCTTATCTCCCCATAACGGCGAGAAATATTCCCCACACCATCTGGATCAGATGTAATCAATGGTAATCGATTAAAATAGCTCAACAATGAAAAAATAACAGTCTTTTTTCGGACCTTAAACAAACACATATACAGACAAACATTCACAAGCGGTCTAAATACACACATATACAAGGTCTAACTTGAAGGGACAAACATATGTGCGAACAGAAATGCACATACAGATAAGCTGTCACGGATGGATACACGCAGGCAGGCACACTTGCATATGATATATTAGCTGTCGTGTATTTTCTCACAAAAAAAGACCAAAGGCCAGTGCATAGAAGGAACACACCCAAATAAACAGTGGTAACTGCACATAATCATGAAAAACGGAGACACACCTCAGCACACAAATGCTCATGAATGCATGTCCATTCACACACCATAATACGTACGGACATGCATTTATAAACACACATACAATATCCCAGATGTATCCTTCCACAGGTGCACTCAAACAGACATATATGAGAGCAACATAAATTTTAAACTCATTATTACCTCACTTGCGGAAAGAATAGTCATATGAAGAAAGATGCAGCTCAGTTACGTAATTTTAAACTATTTGATCAGCACATAAACACGGCCACGCGTACACACAATTTACGAGACTCAAATGCCGACTTAGAAGTGCAAAGATCAACACACAGTGGGATATTGGCAACAAAACGGGAATGGCACAACACCAGTGAACATTCACATGCATTCGCACAAGAAATCGCATCAGGGAGATGTTTGAGGATGCATTGCCAAAGAAATCACGTTATCACATAAATATACACATCAATCAAAACATGACGGTTCCTACTAACAGAACACATTAATGGAGTACAATCATGAAAATAATCTAAGTCTGGTAGATTCTGATATCGATATTTTAACACACATTTTCATTAGCACGACACAACATAAAAATCACAAAGTCAATAAAAAGTAAAGATCGGTATCAAAGAATGAAGTGGCATCTTAAGATATTGTGGCTTACACTTCTGGACTGAACACAATTTACCTACACATGCACAAAGATGTGAATGAACACATCAGCACCAAGGCGACATGAACATGTTCAGTTTTGCATAAGCTTCAACGTGAAAAACTGTGAAGGAAGAGACACTCATAACCACATACCCAAACAATAAAGCAAAAACATAGGAAAGGTTCACAAAAATAAAAAAAACAACAGATCTTACTCTGAATCCAAATTTTGGTCATGATTTTTCAAGCAATTGAATGCATATAAATAAAGAAGATGAGTAATCACATTTGCACTCTTCTCCAATGATGACCACAATATTCAACTTTAACAGCTGCCACAGCCTGTTTGGAAAATATAATGAGCGAATTACTACAGTCATTCCCAATCAATACACCTGGAATGATAACAATGATCCTACTCTCCAAGAACATTTTAAATGATGAACTGCTTCGGAATGTTCAGACATGGATAACAAAGGAAGAACATGTGAAATTAGTATTAGCAAGTTATTCCTGAGAGTAATTAACTCAATAAGAGACAAAAATCAAGAAACAAATTTGAGAACAACCTGTCAGCTTTTAAAAATTGTAATGGTACCTGATGACATTATTTAGATAAAGATTTGTCATTTGGACCAATGGACAATCTAAATCCATTGTCTCGGCTTTATATTCATAGATTCGATAGATCATAATTGGATTGAAGATTTTGAGGATGATAACGGCAACATCTGGGCAACAGCTTCTGCATTCATCACCTTGTTCTTCCTGAGCATTTTCTATAGTGCTGCTGTCACGCTGGTGAAGGTGAGAATAATGAAATCATTCACCCTTCAAACAGACCATTGTGGCTTGTGAAATCTCCAAGTGTGTCATTGAATTAAAATTAACACCTGAATGCCCTGACCATCGATATCTAAATCATTCCCCAATCACTCTTTTTCAGGTCAAGTGAATGAATTTTCCACGTCATAGAACTTCGTGGAAGAAATTTTATGTGTGTCGAGGCCACTGAGATCCAAATATACCATCTGTCCTTTTGTTGACACTAGCAGTGAGATCAATTCAGTTTAAGAGTTTGTAACTCAGAAACTATTCAATGAATTTTCCAAATTACCTTGTTTGATATCGTCAAGATAATTATTGTTGCAAAATTTTGTTGCTTCCCAATTGTTTGAAGACAATTTGTGCTCTTGTTCTTGTTATTCCTAATTCAGAATTGTTCCCTGTCCTTTTCGTTGAACCCATTTCTTTTTTTTTTCCCCTCTGGTTACTGTTACCGATGAGCGTAAAATTCAGAGCTCAGAGCTCATGCATTATCATCTCCATGTGGCATCGAGTCGTTATGTTCATTTTTGGTGATTTTGACATGAACTTTTCGGTACAAAAGCTGTCTGAAACGGTAAATAAACCTTCAATGAATATGCACAAACCTTGAATTTGCTTAATTCTTTCTTCAAGGGTCATCAGTAATGATATATCTTCCCAAGTTTGTAAAGCTTTGTACTGATATCTGATTTTGTTTCATGCAGTCATTTAGGTTAATGCTTCAATAACTTGCCACCCATTAATGTAAGCCCACCTTTCACTCAATATGTCTGAAGGCTTAATCCACAGGCTGAATGATGAGTGCGCAAAAAGTCAGCTTTTGTGCTCCTAAGATGCTGCTTGGCCTGCTGTGTTCGTCCAGCTCCACATTTTGTTATCTCGGACTTTTCAGCATCTGCAATTCCCGTTATCTCTCTTTCTGTAGACGTATCATTCTCCAAGTGCCATTCAGCAGCTACTATATCAGCCCAAACTAACAATGCCATTCCTCTGCCTCTCTTACCAGCCTCCCTATTTCTTTTTTCGCATCTGAATCCCAGAATTTCAAAAAACTATTCCTGCCCCCGAGTGACCCAACTTTCTCTATTGGCCAAAACATCGTACTTTCGAGTACTGACTCATGCTCTAAGTTCATCCGCCTTATTTCTGAAACTTCAAACATTGAAGTATGCACACCATAAACCATACCTGTGTCCGCACTTTTGCTCCATCCAGTGTATATCTTTATTAACAAACTCACTCCCTGTTGTGTCTGTTGGAAAGCTGAATACCATGTCCACTGAATTACATATCCCATTCCCCATCCCCGCCAATCTAGGTTAAACCATCCCGTACAACTTGAGCAAATCTCCCTCCCAGGATATTTGTGCCCTTCCAGTTCAGGTCCAGCCCGTCGTTTCTGTACAGGCCCCACCTTCCCCAGAATATGATCCACTTATTCAGATAATAGAAATCCTCCTTCCTACATGAACCCTGTAACCACTTATTTAGATGCATACTCTTCCTATTCCTTACCTCGTTATCACGTGGCACTGGTAGTAATCCAGAGATAGGTCCACGAATTTTTTGCGGACTTCAACTTCCAACCTTACTCCCAGCACTCATTTTTCACATTCTCAGTCCTTTTTTCTACCTTTGTCATTGGCAACGATGTGCACCATGACTGCTGTTTGCTCACTTTCCCACTTAAGAAACTTGAGTGACGCAATCCAAGATGTCACAGGCCCTGGCACCTAAGAGGCAACATACTTTCTATTCATCTCGTTCGCGTTCACAGAGCTGCCTCTCTGTGCCTCTTACTATTGAATTCCGCACAACAATTGCTATCCGATTCTACCCCATTCACTTCTGTCTTGCAGATCCAGGCTCACTGCCAGAGACCTGTCCACTGTGGCCATATGTGGGACAGATTCCTCAAACAATATGTAGTGCATCCAACCTGATAACTTGACACGTTGGATCCAGTAATGCAGAAAGAGGCAAATTTGGTCAATAATGACAGACTCTAAGATTAGATTGGAACAATAAAATTTCATTTCAGTTGGGGAGACAGTAACTTGTGTTGGAAACAAGCTTACAGAAGTGTAATTACAAAGAAATGAGGGCCACGCTTGCTGGAATGGACTTCAAATGAGTTTAGCAGCAAAGTCGTATGAAGAACAATGGCATACTTTTAAGATTTTAATATTTCCTGGTTGAGAGCAAAGATATATCCCAGTGAGAAGAAATGATTATCAGAAGGAAACAAGTTATTATGGTTAAGGCGGGAAGTTAAAGAGATCAAAAAAAGAATAAAGAGGCATTACATTAAATGTCATCATTATGATCGGTCAGGAGAGTATTCAGATTGTTTGAAGAAATATCAAAAGGCAAACAAAAAATTAATGAGGCGTGAGGAGGAAAATATTGAAATTAAAATTGCAGATAATATTAAAACAGACAGCAAACGCTTCCAAAAATATATAGAAAGGAAAAGAAGGGCCTAAGTGAACATACCGCCCTCATGATTGGAGCTGCAGAATGCATATTTCGGAACAATAATGAAATAGACATTTTGAAAAAATACTGTGCATCTGCCTTCACAGTAGAATTCCAAAATGACTGAATATGGAAGGGCCAAATAAGGGTGAGGAATACAACAAAGAAAGTTTCACTGGGGGAAAAGAAGCACTTAAATCATTGAACTAAATATGAATGAGTGCATTGCAAATAATGAGATCGAATCAAGGATTTAAAAAATGACAGAAGCGTTTGTTATGCTGGGTTTAATTTTACAGCAGTAATAAAATTTCAGAAAAGACTCTGATGATTGGATAACACCTTTATTTAAAAAGAAGAAGATAACATGAAGGGTGAGGAAGGCCATTTTGTTTAACTTCATTTACTGAAAAAAGTAACAACAGTGCATTTCAATATTACATAGCATAATCAAGAGGACAGAAAATAGTTTTATGAAAGTGAAATTTTGCCTGATAAATAACGTAGAAATATTTGATAACGTAGAATCCAAAAGAAGGAGGGTTCAGGACTTGCAAGATGCTGAGATTCTCTGAAGACATTAGATACGGTGCCACACGTATGATAACTTAACCAGCTCGGAGCCCGTGACTTTGGAGGCAGTACATTAATGTGGACAGAGGATTGCCAAATTCAAAGTAGAAATATATTTAGATGAAGAATTGTACTTCACAGGATGTCAACTTCTGACGAAGGTAGCATCACAGGAATCAGTGTTTGGTGCACAAATAATTGAAAGATACGATAATGACTTACATGAGAAAAATCAATGTGTTGTCGGTAAGTTTGCAAATGAAACAAGAATATCAGAAAAGGGAAATGGTAAATATGACACAAGAAAAATTGTTGAGGGATATTGGCTGTACCTGAGAGTCAGCAAAATCTGAAAATAAAAACTTGGCATATTCATGCCAAACAGATGAAATAACTGAGAATAGATGGAAAAAGTGAGCTAATGCAGTTTGAGAGCTAAAACAGAGTGGCAAAATATTATTGAAATATGAAATGAATTCAGAAATCAACACAACACATTTGCGTGTGCTGGTCCTTAAATCACAAGAAAATCTAACTTTTTAAATTAACAGCCATTCATAAGGATGGCGAAATTAGTGTTGGCCTTTATTTCGTATCGACTGTAACTTTGACAGCAGAAATAGAAGGACAGGGCACATGATTGTGTGATTGACCGTGTCTTGCAGGGGACAAGATTCGCCATTTTGGACCATTGGGATCTCTTCAGTGGTACAAGTGACCTGTGTGAGAGGGAAGGGTTAAGCTGAATTGGAAGAGGACCAATATACTTGAGGGGGAATGTGTTTTCGCTACTTGTGAGGCTTTAAGTTAGTCACGGGAATGTATGGCATTGGTGGGAGCCATGGCAATACTAAGACTAAAGTAAGGCTGAGACCAGTGCAGGAGGTGATATGAGCAATTTAAGAGTCAAAAACAACAAGAGATTGACAGAGACGAAGTAAGACTGATAAATTTAACCAGAGTTATTTGAAAGCAGCAGGACTGACAGAGAATTCAGATGGGCTGAAGGTATGAATGGGGAGATCTCAATTAGAACAAAATGCCTCAGAGAAGGATAGGACTGGCAGTTGATGTTCCAGAGGTATGTCTCTCGTAAGGACAAAACGGGAAGCAAGACAGAAGCGGGAGTGGCGCTTTTAATTTGGGAGACCTTGACAGCTATACAAAGTGGAGATATTGCTGTGAAACCGGCCAATAAAGTCATTTGGTTCAATTTTAAAATGAGAGAAAAATGATCATTTTGTTGTGTTTCTATCAGAGGCCTCCAAACAGTGTGTGGGAAAATCAGAAGCAAATATGTAAGTGGATCGCAGGTATCTGTAAGAAAAGTAGCATAATAGTACAGGGTTTTAACTTTCCGCACTCAGAATGAGACTGTCACCCAGTTGAGAGCTTGGATGTTGAGGAAATTGACACTGTGTACATGAAGACGTTCTTATTCAATATGTGGTTGTACCAAGTGGAGAAGAAATTTAGTTTGACGTTCAGTCTGGATGTAATAGTGGTCAATTAATGGAAGTCTTTGTGGAGAACTTTGGGGCAAGTGATCACAATTCTATCAGTTTTGAAACAGTTAAGGAAAACGAGAGAACTGCTCAAAAAATAAAGTTCTACATTAGAGTGTGGCTAATTTTGATAGCTTGAGGCAGGAGCTTTGTGAAATTGGTTGGGAGACGACATTCAAAAGGAATGATTTGGAAGCCTGAGGACATTAAGGATGAGATAACGAGAGTTCAGATCCAGCCCTTACCTGTTTGTGAAAAGGGTAAGGCTGCACAGTGTAGGGAATCCTAGATGAGGAGGGAATTTGAGTCTCCAGCCAAATAAAGGTGGGCAATTATGAGATATGGACAGTTTGGATCGAGCGTATATTGAGAAGAATATAATTATAGTAAAAGTTTACTTGAGAGGCATCTTGGGAGGACAAATGCGGACATGCGGCAGAATGGTAAATGGAAGTAATGAGAATCTCAATGTTTGTGTAATTACATTAAGGACAATTCTGTGACTAGGTAAAAATAGAAACCCTTAAAGAACAACGTGGCCGTCTATGCGTGGAACCAGAGGAGATTGGTAAGGTTCGACAAAATATTTTGTGTTGCAATTTACTGTGGAGTGGGGAATGGACATTTGGGAACTAGGAAACTAGGGAAATGATGAGGTGCTCCCTAGAGCTTTATGGGAACCTGGGGAAGAGATTTCTGGGCCCCTTACTGAGATGTACGTACCATAAATAGATACAGGTGAGATGCAGGATGCCTGGAGTGTTGCTCATGTGGTACTACTATTTAAATAGGAAAGGCAGGATGGAAACTCCAGAGAACCACAGACTGGTGAGCTTTAAGACAGTAATGGGTGAGTTGTTGGATTCTGAGGGATAGGATTTGCATGCATCTGGAAGAGCAAGAACTGATGAGAGAGAGTCATCATGACATTTGTGTTGAAAGACTTGCCTCAAAATATTGATTCAGTTTATTGTAGAAGTGACCAAAAGCATTGACGGGGCAGAGCTGGAGATTGTGTTGTCTTGGACTTTCATAAATCCTTTGACAAGTTTCCGTTTGGTCGACCTATTAGCTATGTTATGATTCAGGGTGAGGTTGCCAATTTGATGTTAAATTCGCTGAATGGCAGTAGAAAAAGATGGTGGTGGAGATAACAAGGTGTATAGCGGGAATAACACAGCAGGCCAAGCAGCATAAGAAGAGCTGAAAGGCTGACGTTTCCAGTCAAGACCCTTCAGTGGAGCGTTGTTTTTTCAGAATGGAAGTCTGTCACCAGTAGTGTGCAATAAGTTTCAGTGCTAGATCCGCTTTTGTTCATCATTTTTGTGAAAGACTTCGATGAAAATATAGAAGGCATGATTAGTATGTTTGTGGATGGCACCAAAATAAGTCTTATAGTTGACAGTGAAAACAAAACCCAAGATTATTAAAATATCTTGATTGATTGAGATGGTGGACTGAGGAGTGGCAAATCGACTTTAAGCAGATAAATTACTTATGGTTTAGGAAGCAAGAGTCGGGTCGTGCTCTTGAGGTCTACAAGGGAACCAAAAAGGAAATGAAGAATGCACATATGAGAGCTTCAAGCATGTGCAAGAGAACCTTCACGATTAGGATCAAGCGAAAAAAAAACAAGGCTTTCTACGTTTATATGACAAACAAGACAATAGCCAGATTGAGGGGAGGGCCATTCAGGGATAGTGGAGTGTACCTGTCCATCGAATCAGCTGGAAGTGGCGGAGGTTCTTAATGAGTACTTTGCTTCAGTATTCACCATGGAGTGGATCGTTGAGGTTTGTGAGTATCACATGAAACAGGCAAATATGGTCGAATAGCTTGATGTTAGGAAGGACGATGTGCTGGACTTTTCGAAAATCATGAGTGCAGATAAGTCTCCTGGGGCAGAAGGGATAGAACCAAGATTATAACAGCAAGCCGGGGAAGCGATTTCTGCCCTTTTGACAATGACATTCGCATCATAACTGCCCAGTGGAGCAGTACCAGATTATTGGAGGGTGGCAGACGCTGTCCCATTGTTCAACAAAGGTAATAGGGATAATCCTGGAAATTACAGACCGGTCAGCCTTTCTTCTGTGGTAGACAGTTTATTGGAGAAGTGTCTGAGAGACAGCATTTTTGGCGATTTGGAAAATCGCAGTTTGATATCAAATGGTCAACCTGACTATGTGAGGGGCACGCCATGCCTCAAAAGCTTTATTGAATTCTTTGAGGATGTGAAAAGAACACATTGATGAAGGTAGAATATTGGATGTGGTATATATAGATTTTAGCAAGGAATGTGGCAATGATCCAAATGGTAGGCTCATTCAAAAAGTAAGGAGGCAGGGGAATCAGCAGCACCTGGCTGTTTGGATACAAAACTAGTTGTCCAACAGAAGACAGAGGATTTTAGTAGATGGAAAGTATTCAGCCTGGAGCTCGGTGACCAGTGGTATACCTCAAGGATCCGTTTTGGTGACCTGCTCTTTGTGATCTTTACAAATGGCTTGGATGATGCAGTGGAAGGGTGGGTCAATAGGTGTGCTGATGACACGAAGGTGGGTGTGTTGTGGACAGCATGGAGGGCTTTTGTTGTATGTTGCAACAGAACATTGACAGAATACAGAGCTGGGCAAAGAAATGGTAGAGGGAATTCAACCCAGTAAAATGTGAAGTGATTCATTTTGAAAGGTAGAATTTAAATGCAGAATGCAGGCATAATGACAGGATTCTCAACAGTGTGGAGGAACAGAGGGATCTTGGGGTCCATGTCCATTGTTCCCTAAAAGTTGTTGTAAATTTGATACAGTTGTAAAGAAGGTGTGTGATGTGTTGGCTTTCATTTTGCAGGGGCCTAGAGTTTAACATCCGTTCAATTATGCAGCAGCACTTTAAAACACCGTTTGGACCACAATTCGAGTATTGTGTTCAGTTCTGGTCCACCTCATCACAGGAAAGATGTGGAATCTTCAGAGAGTGTACAGAGGAGGTTGACCAGGATTCTGCCAGGACTGAAGGGCATATCTTATGATGAAAGCTTGAGGAGCTAGGGCTTTTTCCAGGGAAGCAAAGAAGTTTGAGAGGTGACTAATTACAGGTGTGCAAGATGATGGGATGCATAGATAGAGTGGATAGTTTGAGACTTTTTTTTCCCAACGTGGAAACAATTATTATGAGGGCGGATAATTGTAAGGTGATTGGAGGAAGATAGAGAAGACATCAGAGGTAATTTCTCACATAGAGAGTGGTGAGCACGTAAAATATGCCTCCAACAGTGGCAGTGGAGTCAGACACTCTGGAAACTTATGAGCGACTCTTGGATAGGTGCATATACAGGAAAGTAAAATGTAGGCTGTGCAGACTAGATTGATCTCAATGGGAAAACGGGTCGCCACCAACATCATTGGCTGAAGGATCTGTACTGTCCTGTACTGTTCTATGTTCTGTGTTCTTTTAATTTCAATTCAAGGTATAGTGTTTTGGTAAAACAACTAGGCCATTTTGTTGACCGTGAAACTGGTGATTTATGTGGTATTTTAGTGCAGAAAGACATATTCTTTGATGTTTGTTTTACATGATGTCAGAATGGTTAAGAAGGCGTCAAGCATGCATGCCTTCATTTCTCAGACTTTTGAATATTGGAGGCGCAAATCGATATTGACTTTCTACGGGAGGCTGATGAGTCCTCTACTGCTGGACAGTATCCTGTCTAGTCACCCGATTATAGGGGATATGTTATCAGGCTGGAGAGTTTTGAGAAATGATTTATCAGTATATTGTGGGAATGGAAGTTCTGAATTATAAGGAGAGACTGTATTAAGTCATAGATTGATAGAAATGAACAACACAGAAGCAGACACTTCACTCCAGTTTGTCTGTGCTGATCAAATATTCTAAATTAATCGGGTTTCTTTGCCAGCATTTCGCGTACATCCGTACAAAATCTTCTCATTATCTCCCCATCCTGATGCATTTTCAATGTTTCAATGACACCAGCTTCAATCACTTCCTTCGGCAGATCATTCCGTCCGTGCACCACTTCTGCGGGTAAGAGTTGCTGTTTCGGTCTCTTCCAAATCTTTGTGCTCCCAATTTAAAATTACGTCATTTGGTTTTGTGACACTCCTATAGCGGGGAAACGACTTTGTCTGTTCACTATATCCATGCCCGTCATGATTTAATAAACCTTTGTCAGTTCACCCCTCAGCCTCTGACGCTCCATGGAAGATCGTCTCAGCCGATCAGACTCTCCCTCTAGTTGAAACCCTCCAAATTTGACAACCTTCTTCTGGCCTATCACCTTGCTAATCTTTTGGGGGTCCTCATATCTCACCAGCTAATCTGTTGTCCGAAGTGCATTTATAAAATTACTCTGTGTTCTCCTGAAAAATGTTTGACAAAGTTATCCCATGTTCTGGAACTGGAGATTTTAACAATGGGAGGGGCTGAGTAGACTGTGGCTTTTATCTCTCGACTGTAGATGTTTGACGGGTGAGCTGAGAGGATATATATAATTTTGGCTTGTGTGAGTACGAAAATCGAGATCATTCTAATAAGGTGAGAGGGGAAATGTTTACAAAGGATCGACTGGTTAATTTTATTTTCACGTCAAGTGTGCTGCGTCTGTGGAAGGGGCTGCCAGAAGAAGCAATGTAGATGTATAGAATTACAACATTTACAACGAACCTGGATGGCAAAATGAAAGCGAATAATTTAGAGGAATCAGGACCAAATGCTTACCAGTGGTATTCAATTAGATTGGGATCTCTCATCGGTGCAATAAGTTATCCTGAAAGGTTTTCTTCTCATAATACGTTTCTGTGAAACTATACACCTTGTTAAAACTATACAAGCAGTCGTCATACAACAGATGGAATGTTGGGACCTGCTTTGGGCCTTAGATCAAAGAGAAGGTCCAGTCGAAAGCGAGATCATCGACATGTGATTCAGTAGAATGACCCTGAGGATGTGGGGAGTGTCTTGTGAGTGAAGGTTGAGTATTTCAGGGCCTGTTCTCAACAAAATGTAGAATATTGAATGTTGACATACTGAAAGATGTATTTCTTTGTGTTCAGGAGTGTTATTGTTTTAGAAATGCTATTTCCTTTTGTGAAAGAGTTTAGGAGCAAAGGTTATGGTTTCTGAATTCGAGGTCACAAATTTAATGCAGTTGAGAATTTCTACTCCCAAAATATCGTGAATCTGCGGAATTCTTTACCGTAGAAGAAATTTGTGGTTGGTTTGTTATGTATTTTCAAGGGCAAAAAGGACAGATTTTGAATCGGTAATGGAATCAATGCACGTGAGGTCAAGGCTGAAATGTGGAGGTGAGGATTAAATGTTCAACCATGATGTCATTGAATGGAAGAAAAATCTCCATCGGAAGAATACTTACTTCTGGTTCCAATTCTTCTGGCGTTAAAAATGACATTTGCTCTCAGTTGGCCAGTGAGAATTATGATAATCCTGTTTCATATTTACCCTGAGTTTCATGTTTTACAAGAACAAACGAGGCTCTTCACGTTCACTTCCTCTTGAAAAATAAACTCCTCCTAGCATCATCCATTGGTCTTCCCTCTCCCACTTTGGTGAGATTGCATCCTTTCTCGAATGTAACAACTAAACCTATATACCTTTACTGTTGTTGAATATCCGTCAAACAAAACAAAACTAAGAGATAAGGTTAAAGGCAGATCAAAATCACATAAACTAACCTATGTCACACACGATTGGCCTTTAGGCATGAAATGTACACATGTTACACATATCATATATCATGTAGCTCTACAAACACAAGACCGAACTCTGCAATGTAAAAGTTTGATGCGGGAATTTGTCCCTGTTTTTTCTGATATCAAACATGGCGAAACCAGGAAACAATGGCAGGAGTGAAAGAAGTGTTTACATTGTTGCATCAGATGCTGGTAGTGATTGCACGGTCACAGTATGTTGAGAAGAAATATTCCTCTATTTTATTCATATTAACACAATCAAGTCAAATATAATCTGACTTAGATGCAGAGTCGAATTGCTTTCAACATTCCCTTTAACGCAAACACTCCTCGGGCATGTACACCACATTCTCGACAAGGAGTAAATACCCAATTCACTTTAATTTTCAACATTCCATGAGATATGCAGGAAAGATTAATAATAGATTAACCGTGCAGTGCACTGAGCCATCAAGCATTCTTCAGCTATTAGAAATACTGATGAGACACAATGAAAAGCCATTTCAACACTATCACAGTAAAGCCTCACCTTCTCAACACATGACAGATTAGATCCTGTTTAAAGGCCACTCCATCCGTTCCTTTTAAGCAATTCAAGATTGCTGGATACACAAAGACAGATTTTCGAGAAAACCTTCCTCAAGAGACTCGAATATCGACGCATTACTTGGACTGAGAGGATATGTTAGTTGTACATCAACTTCATGTTATGGAGGAAAACATTTTCCGATGGTGGATCAGCAAAACACGTCGTTACACAACAAAGAATGGAGGCGAGAAAATCGGATGAGAAGTGCGAAAGAGAGAGATACAAAGGCAGAGATAGAAGCATTGGCTGTGCCAATGTATCTTGCAATTCGAGATGCATGTTTTGGTTGACGGTGAAAACTGATATTACTTTGATTGTATACTCATAAAACAATGTGTGCTCAAACACATTCACGTCTATTCATATTCAAAGAGTGTGCTGTGTTTGTGGGAAAGGATAAATTGTGTTTTTGTTGCTAAATAATCTATTCTGAGAGTTCTATTTCTGCATTTATTTACATAAACGCTTCAGCAGCTACAAAGAACTGCTGATGGAGACAAATGCAGTTGATCGAAGTTATTTATCGGAAAGTTTCATATCGAAACAAGTTCATTTTAAGATTGTTGACAGTGAGCAGAAATGAATGCAAATTTCTTGACAATTAAATGCAACAAATGCCATTTATTTCCAAACAGTGGGCTCGAATTTTATCAGTTTAATTTTAGTCAGGAATTCAGTCAGGAATATTTTGAAGCCACACTTAAGTAAACGCTTCTGTGCAATTGGATTTACTTTGAACATTCAGTTCATTACACTTTAATCCGTTTTGACCAAAACATATCCAAGAACTCAACATAGTTCAAAGTTCGTGTCAGAGTTTCCATTAAAAATGCTTGAAAGGACATTAGGACCTGCCACAGCAATTTAAATTAATTGATATTGTTTATTGAGTTTTAGTCACGTTCATATTTTATTTTATTAAATTATGGAATGTCGACATTGCTGTCTCGGCAATAATGCGTCATTATCCCAAGTCACCCATTCAGGAGTTTGCCACTGCCCCTCCAGAAAGCAGGCAATTACTTTACTGTGCGTCTGGAGTGACATGAAGGCCAGACCAAGTAATGCCTACAGATTTCCTTGGTAATGGACATGGTCAAAGAGGCTATTTTTGTATTTTCGAATGACTCTGGTTACATTGTTGCCATTAGACTTAACTTTTTTTCTCATTTCAGGTTTTCCTTTCATTCACGTTTCACGTATAATTGTACTTCTACTCCGAAAAATAAACAAGAAAGAGCTGTGAAAGCAATAAAACAGTTGGAAAAACCCACAGGTCTGGAAGCATCTGTGATAAAAGAAAAGCAGACTTAACATTTTCAGACGGGTGGCCCTTGTGCAGAACTGACAACTGGTTGCTGACACAGAACATAGAACAATGCAGCACAGAAGAGGCCATTCGAACAGAAGAAGTGTCCGCACAGACACTCAACTGTTTAGTGAGAGGTTTCAGGCCCCGAGAGAGCTTCGTCAAGTGGACAACCAATGACAAGCCCGTTAATCCGACTAACAATATGAACACCGAGGTGACGACAGAGAGCGATAACACCTCCTTCTTCTTCTACATCCTATTATCCATTGCTGCGCAGGAGTGTGCCAGCGGTGCTTCTTACTCCTGTGTGGTGGGACACGAAGTGATCCCATTGAAGATCATCAACAGAACAGTTGATAAATCAAGCGGGAAACCGAGTTTTGTGAATATTTCGCTTGCACTGATGGACACCATAAATTCATGCCAATGAAAGTCTCAAGGATACACATAAGAATTCAATAAAAATAACAAACTGTTTCCTTTCCTCCAATTGTTCTGTAAATAGACAATCGTTTAATTGATTGATTGATTTCCCACGTTTTATAATATTCTGTCCTTCTAGCTAATGTCGACAATTAGCAGTTCCAGTACTTTAGCCTGCGCAGTTAATGCTCCCTGCTTAGATTGGTCCTTTTCAGTGACAGACTGATGCTCATTCATTGCAGGATTCTAGAAATTACCTTCTGCAACTTAAATCACACTGCGACGAAATTTTGCAATGCCCATTTCATCACAAATGAACAGCACCAATTATGATCTTTGTTTTGATGAGTCCTCAATGAGACATATCTGTAAATTTCATGCCAGCGTTAAACTGCCACACTGCATTAACTGGCAATATCAACTTCAGAGAATTTTATCATTATTTGTTATTGGAACACACTGACAAGTTAGCATTGACTTGGAAACTTATTTTATAGGGTTCAGAATGACTTGAATTTTTCTGTTTTATCTTGGGGCGTCCAGTGATCTTGCAGCAGCGAACCACTTGACAGAATGTATCTTCAATTCCACACCAAAGATAACAAAAAGAAATTTTGTTCTTGTCAAGCAGACGGAGAAATGAATACAATTAACGAGCTCTCAGCTTACTCCACTCTCCAAGTTTTCACGTTGTACACCCTCTGTTATGTGATTTTGTACCGAACAGGAACAGACAGTTACTTCCTGACTGAACAATGAGTTAATTTTTCCATGCCACATACTTCCTTTGAAGTATGTTGGACATGCTTGTTCCATTAATCATCTGTTAACATTGATTCCGCATCATACAAAACCAAATAAGCATTAGTGTAGCTATTTTACACAGACTTGACTAAAATTCCTTGAACCCGTGGTATCAGTTCTGCTGTACAAACACCGGATGTCATCTTCTTTCACTTACCTTGGACATATTTTATATCCAACATACACAGAAATGTTGCTTCACATCTCTGGAGTCGTGGAAATTTGATCTCAGGTCTTTCATCACAGAGACAGAAATTCTGCCTTTGCATCAAGCGTCAATCACAAAGTGCTTATCTTTAATTCAGACGAGAAATGTTCCCTATACCATCAGGATCAGAAATAGTCATTGCAAATCAATTAAAATTGCAAAATAATGAAAAATAAAACACAGCCTGTGTTAGAGCAGAAAGAAACACAGATACAGACAGTCACAATTGCTCTAAAGACACACATCCACAAGCTTTCGCCTAAAGGGACATACATATGTGCAAATATAAATGCACATACAGATAAGCTGTCACATATGCATACATGCAGAGAGGAATATTTGCATATGATCTATGAGCTGTCACATAGACTCTCACAAAAACATCCAGTGCATGGAAAGAAACACACCCAAACAAAAAATGGTAACTCCACATGAACTTGAAATCAGAGACACATTTCAGCACACAAATGTTCATGAATCCATATCCTTTCATATATTCATACGTACAGACATGCAATTATAAACAGATATAAATATCCGAGCCATATCCTCCCACAGGTTCACTCACACGCACATATATAAGATCACAGAGATAAATTTAATCTCATTATTACCTCACTTGAAGAAATATAGTCATATGAAAAAAGAGGCAGCTTAGTGGCATCTTTTAAACCATAAATGATCAGCGCATAAACACGGACACTTTTAAACACAATTAATGAGTCTCACGTGCAGACACAGAAGTGCATATTTCAACACACAGTCGGGTATTTGCAACAAAAGGGGAATGGCTCAACATCAGTAAACATTCAGATGCAACAGCACAAGAAATCCTATCAGAAGATGGTTTAGGATGCATTCCCAAGGAAACCATATCATCACTTAAATATACTCATCAAGCAAAACATGAAGGTGCATAAAAAACTAACATATTGATGGAGTGCAAACATGAAAATAATTTCAGTCTGGTAGAATCTGAAATCGATACATTAACACACATTTTCCGGAGCACGACGTAAAAGAAAAAAACACAAAGTCATGAAAAAATAAATATAGGTATCACCAAATGAAGTGATGTGTCAAAAAAAATGATTTTGACACATTGTGAAATGAACACAATTTACCTCCACAAGCACAAAGATGTGAATGATCATACCAGCAACAAGGCAACAGGAATATATTCAGTCATGCATAAGCTTCAATGTGGACAAGTGCGAAGGAAGAGAACCTGATAACCAGAGAACCAAACAATAAAGAAAAAAAAAATGCACAGTCAGTGATAGACTGAAATAAAATAAGGGAAAGTTCACAGTGAAAAAAAATCTTGCTCTGGATCTAAGTTTTGCTTCTTATTTTTCAAGCAATTGAACGCATATAAATAAAGAAGATGAATAATCACATTTGAAATCATCTTCAGTGATGACCACAATTTTCAACGTAACAGCTGTAAAAGCCTGTATTGAAAATATATTGAGAGAATTAATATCATCTTTCCCAATCAGTATGTCCGGAATGATCACAATAATTATGTTCTCCCAGAACAGTTTAAATGAACAAATGTGTCAAAATGTTGAGACATGGAAAACAAAGGAAGAACGTGTGCAATTAGTGTTAACAAGTTATTGCTGAGAGTAACTAACACAATAATAGATAGAGATCAAGTAACACATTTGAGAACAACCTGACGGTTTGAAGAATGTGTTATGGTCCCTGATTACATTATTTAGATAAAGATACATCGGATTGGATAAATGAACATTCTAAATCCGTTATCTTGGTTTTAAATTCATAGATTTGAAAGATCATAATTGGTTTGAAGACTTTGAGGATGATAACATCTTCTGCTTCTACATTCATCACCTTTTTCTTCCTGACCATTTTCTCTCGTGCTGCTGTCACGCTGGTGCAGGTGAGAAGAATGAAATCATTCACACATCACCAGGCCATTGTGGCTCGTGAAATCTTGATGTGTGTCATTGAATTAAAACTAAAACCTGTATGTTCTGATCATAAACATCTAAATCATTACCTAAACATTCTTTTTTCAGGTCAAGTGAATGAATTTGTGACCCCAAGGAAATTCCTTGAATAAATTTTATGTTTATCGAGGCCACTGAATTCCAAATGTATAATCGCTCCAGCTGTCGACACTAGCAGTGAGGGGAAAAAAATAGTTTATGTGAGTAACTGAGAAAATATTCTAATGGTTTTCCAATTTACCTTGTTTCATATTGTCGAAATAGCTATTTTTTTCAATAATTTGTAGGTTTTCAGTTGTTTGAAGTCAACTTGTGCTTGTTTTTCTTGTTATTCTTGTTCCGAATTGATGTCTGTCCTTTATGTTGACCCCGTATTTTCTTCTTCTGGTTAATGTTACCGATGAGCATAAAATTCAGAGCTCAGAGGTCATGCATTATCATCTCAATGTGGCATCGGGTAATTATGTTATTTTTTGGTAATTTTAACAGAAACGTTTCGATAAAAATGCTGTCTGAAACGGTAAAGAAATGTGGAATGAATATGTATGAAACTTGAAATTGTTTAATTCTTACTTCAAGGGCCAACAGTAATGATATATTTTCCCAAGTTTGTCCGCCTAGATTCGATTCCAATCAAATGCTACACACTTATGTCAGATTTCGTTTCATGAATTCATTTCAGTTAATGCTTCTCTAACTTGTGGCCCATTAATGTAAACTCATCTTTCACTCGATATGTCTGATAGAATAATCTGCAGGCAGAATGAAAGTGCAAGGAGGCCATCAATGTTTCCTCTGATACACAAAAGGTCACAGCCTTTATAAAAACATCACGACCATTGTTTGACAAGAAAGCTGCTAAAGACACACAATGGAGTTAAAAGTTCACTCGATTCTGCCTAAAACGACAAGGCATCCAACGTCGGTAGACCATGAGTTCCCAATGAATAAGTTTCGACAAAACATGTCCAATTAAATGTTAATCAGCCACAAGTATCACATTCACTCAAGAATACAGATACATTGAGACATATGGGGCACAAGAAACAATTCAGCGTCAAAAAAAGGAAACGTTCTCAGAGTCTGGAAACTGCCTGTTCTATATGCACTGAACCTTTCTACACTCGTTATATTTTACTTACGCAGCAGCTACGCATGTAATACAAATTTCTTATGAAGCCGGCTGTTTCAAAACACCAAACAATGAAGATTTTCTTCGGCTAGATCTGATGTCATGGTCTGGCTGGAGCACTAAAAGCTAGATAATTATTTCCGGCATTTTCGTAATTTTGTCAAATTACCATTTAATCCTTAAAATTGAACCTTATATCATGACAAGAGATTAATGATCAACTTTCCTACATACAACCATTACACACATGCAAATTCAAAAAAGAGAAATTGCCCTTTGAATTAAATTGGATACACAGAGAGACTCTTCCAAACTATTGGAGCAAAAGTCACATACTTTCACCAACGCTGGAATTTTTAAACGTGCAAAGTGTAGAAAAGATGTACACAAGCAGGTTTACAGTGTGGAAACCGAAACGAAAAAGGCATTGATCGGAAACAAAGCATTAAGTAGAAACTGACAATAGAAGCTGTGCTGCTAAATGTGGGAGATGCTCGAACAGATTTGTTTGGTTACTTCTTTTCACAGACACCTACATCGTTGCTGATAAATCACAAATATTGTTTCAAACCATCTCGCCAGGCTACAATACCTTTGAGTGCCGCGCATAATCCCGAGTTCACAGCGGAGTTTGCAGCAGGTTTAACTCTCTGAAACAGTCACTGCATTAAAATAAGCTTCACTTTATCTAATTTTGAGTTGTTCTAATTGCCAGTTATATTTGACAATCGTCTGAATGTTTACAATCCTTCTTCAATAGAAGCAGCTTCTCCCTGTACAACTCTACTAAAACGCAGTGGCATTTTATGGAATTCAACCAAATTGAAAATTGTTGTTAAACAGTGGAGGATCGGCCAGCCTTCGCAAAGCTCATCATCCCGGAAACAGCGCCTTAGCATGGTGATTTTGTATTGCCTCTGTTTCATGATTTTCCTTTCTTTCAAAACAAAAGGTCTGAAAGTGGACGCGGTTTTCCAGGTGAGATCAGAGACTTCATTCTAAATTTCATTTTAACATATTTCGGTGTATGTGTTGCCTCCAGCAGTAATTTTAAAAAATCACATTTTTTGTTGTTTACATGCCATGGTACATTGTCTGATTTGTGAGCATACTCAGGGAGGACCCTCAGCAGATTGGATGACTGAGCGAATCTCTTTCACATGCTGAGCAGGTGAATGGCCTCTCTCCAGTGCCAATTCGCTGCTCAGTAATGAATTCACATGAACGCCTGGACCTCCTTCCACAGACAGTGCAGCAGAATGGCTAATCTTGAATGTGAGAACAAACATATGACAGCAGGATGCTGGACTGAATAAATTCCTTCCCACACACAGAGCAAGTAAATGACTTCATCTTCATTTCACTGTGTGAATATCCCAGAAAGGAATGACAATCGAATTCTTGACTGTGCCCACAGATCCATGGATATGGTGTGGTGCTGGTCTCCTTATGTCTGTGGTCAACCTTTAGTAACCTGGATGGATAATTAAATACTCTCCCATAATCATTACATTACCACAGTTTCTTCATTTTGCTGGTTTCCAGGTGTCCCTGCAGTTTGGATGATCAGATGAAGCCTCATTTACCATCAGAACACTTAGTTTCGTTTGAATGTGAACAGCACAAGTTTTTTTTTAAATATTGCCAATTAAAACTGTTTCCACATACAGTGAGGTCGAAACCTCACGTTGAATTGTGTGTGTACGTCACAGAATTTGCTGATTTTTGAACAGTTTTCGCACAGACAGAACGAACAAATATTAGTTGTATCATATATAAAGAGCAATGACATTCAGACCCAGATAACTAAGGAGACGGTCAAAGTTTGATGCATTCTTTGGTTTGCGTTTCCATCTAAAGCTTGCACCACTCGATGAAAGGAGTTTACAAAAGACGTCAATATAACGACAGGATCAAAAAAGACGACTAATGAGACAATGCTAGATTCTATGGGTTGAGATACAAATCCATTCCCATTATTTCCTTCCTCAAATCTCACTGTTCTCCAATCCTATTCCATGTTTGGGTTCATTTCTCCAGCTTGTCGACAAACTAAAAAGTAAACCAATGAGCAAAGGATTTTCACACCAGGTGACTGACATCTTGAATGCTTCATCTCCATCCCCAACAATTGACAGATTCGTTTGGGTTAATTTATATACGATGATTGGTTTTGTTTTTTTTAATCCTGGATGCCACTCTCACTCCCTTTTCATGTTTTTAGGGATCATAGTCTAAACTCAGAGTCAGCTGTCTCAGAGTGAATTTAGCAAACTCTCAATGACGCAAAAGACTGACACAAAATAGGAATTCTGTCACAGAAATGGCATTTGATGGTGTTCTCACTACGATAGCCGCCAGTAAGGCCGGCGGGGTACAGTCGCAACGTGAGACTCTCTTATTCGAGGCCTCAGACCTCACCCAGGAAATTCCGGCCCTGCTCTCTTTGACAAACTCTACCCCAGGAAGTAGTAGCATATTGACAATCAGGCCTGGCAACCTCCCCGAGGTGTTACTGAAACTTCTCATTCAACTGATAGCCTCAATCCTCCCTCACATTTGGAGGCTTTACTACCATTCTGCTGCGCATGCTCCTCGTTAGTGTGGACCTTGGGTGATTGATATCATCCTCATGCCAAGAGAAAGACCTGAGTGGGATGAGTGCTGAGAGCCAGAGGCTGTTTATCCATCTATTGGGGTGCATGAGCCCATGTATCCCTCATTGATTGAAATTCCCCTTCATTTGGAAACCGAATTTGCCTGACAGTCTCGGAGAAAATTGGATCTTTCTATTGATGACCTTAAAAAGATGAATGCCTGTGGGGATGAAGCAAGTATTTCAACATCTGGTCCTGAAATGCGGTAACATCGTGAAAGAATTGACAACGAATTGGAGTACTGGCTGTTAGAAATAAGCACATAGACGGCAGTGTTATCATTCCAACAAAATTCAAAAAAAGGCTGAAATAGAAATTGATTCGGATCTAAGGGGGCCTGACAGCATCTTTGGAAATTCAACAACCTCAATATTTCCGGTACAGTGATGCTTCTTCAGAGCCAAATGCACCTGGAAACAGAGATCTGTATGCAAAGGAAACGGGAAAGTCGGGTCGCCGTGGATGGTTGCATTTTGTAAGATGGAGACAGATTGAGATGGATCTATATAAAACGCTAGTGCGGCCTCATTTGGAATATTGCACACAGTTCTGGTCGCCCCATTACAGGAAGGATGTGGAAGCATTGGAAAAGGTGCAGAGGAGATTTACCAGGATGTTGCCTGGTCTGGAGTGAGGGACCTATGAAGAAAGACTGAGGGATTTGGGTCTGTTCTCATTGGAGAGAAGAAGTCTAAGAGGGGATTTAATTGAGACATATAAGATGAACAGAGGATCAGATAGGGTGCATAGTGATAGTCTTTTTTCGACGATGATGACGTCAGCTTGTACGAGGGGGCATAGCTACAAATTCAGGGGTGATAGATATCAGACAGATGTCAGAGGCAGATTCTTTACTCTGAGCATGGTAAGGGCTTGGAACGTCCTGCCTGCAATTGTAGTTAACTCAGCCACATTAGGGGCATTTAAACAGTCCTTGGATAAGCAAATGGATGATGATGGGATAGTGTCAGTAGGATGTGCTTAGATTACTTTGCCGGTCAGCGCAACATCGAGGGCCGAAGGGCCTGTTCTGTGTTGTACTGTTCTGTGTTCGATGTTCTATGTTCTGTGAACTCAAAGAGAACAGCAGCTGGGCAGACAAACATTGTGCGTAATGGTGAGCTGGGGACCAAGAAAAACTGATAATAGGGACCATTTATTGATATGTTTGTTTTCGGAGACCTTGACGTACTTGATGCAATAACAAGACACTGACCTGTTTAGAAAAAAACACAAATCCAGTATTAGGAAGCAAGTACAATCTGTGGAGGATCACTGTACTCAACCTGGCACAGAGTGCCGAGTCTCAGAAGCGATTGTCCCCGAGCAGTGGACAGTCCCCAATTTTTATACCTTATCGAGTGCATACCAGACAAAGCAATTTTACATCTCACAATGGCATGTTGCATGAAACAATCTCTACATCGGGCAATGACATGATACACAAACAATTACAACATGAAAAACATGCAGACAGCAGGATGCAGTATCGATCATTCGTGAAGTGACTGCTCGGAGCAGGAGACGATTTCAAGTAGCTGAAGTGAAAGAATGTAACTTCAAGACGCCAAAGTGTCTGGCTGGAAAAAAAAAATTCAGTGCCCTGGCCCATTTAGCAGAAACAGAAGTTACATTCTTTACAGGATTTCAGAAGTCTCACACGTTTCCAAACACTACACACCTCAACTTATTTGAGACAGTTTCCACATAATCCTGCGCAGGAAGATAAAGTCTAGCAAAGTTAGTACATAATTCTATTTAGGCAGGAAGCTTAAGGGAGTGTCTTTCCACCTATGTGTAGGAAGATTGGAATTTACAAAGTTTTACACCTAATTCTAGTCGGGCAGGAAGTTTGAAGGCATTGTCCACATACTTCTGGGTAAGCAGGTAAAGAGCATTTACTTCTCTAGAATGTGGAAATCAATGGGATGTTGTCCCAACAACATCTCATTCCCTCCGTTTATTATTTCATGTTAACTTATGTCAGGGACAAGAAGGGAGCTGCTGATCTGGCAAACGCATGCCTGAATCAAGATTTCAGGCACACAATAAACACACAGCAAACGCTATGACAACTTGTAGAATAACTAGCTCATGTAGCAGGTATGAGACCCAAGACCCGCCCATAAACCATGCTAAAGAGCCACCCTGCCCCGGTCAGGGCCCCTCTCTGTACTGTTCCAAGTGCCATTGTAGGGCTTGCATATCCTGGGTAATACTATAGGACTCATCTGTAACTTGGTCATATACTTGTCCTCCATGATAATACATTCTCCACCTTGCTGAGCCAGTTGATGGTCCATTGCATACCGGGTTGACTGAGCACAGAGATGAAGTTTGGCAAATTCTCGGTTGACTGCCTCCAATGCTTTCATTGTGCTGTTTCCCAGGGTGGTGAGTCTACATCTCAGGTAATTTCGGTTTATTTACGGACTCCACCGCGGGGATCCTCCCAAGCTAACAGTTCCAAGGAAGCCATAACACAAGGAAGAGCCCAAGGCAATTGGATCCTGCCATGCATCGCAAAACTACAGGCTCAGGAAGCGTGTGGCAATTCGCCATTGAATCCACGCTCATTGGGGACAAGAGACCATGAGGCGCCCAATGGCCCCAACAGCAAACAGCACCAGCAAAATTTTAGTGGCAATCGTGAAGGTCTCATTAAGAAGGAAAACGAATCCCTTCTTGCCTGGTAGCAGGTAACATGTTGTCTGATTCCCGTGCAGTTGGACGTGTGTTCTGTGCAACAGATTGTTTGCTGGACATGCACTGTCAGAATAATCCTCATTCAAATGGTGAATTGCAAGGGGAAGAGGGAATCTGTCTTTTGCAGTTACTGAGGTGGATCCAGTGATTCTGTCTTTTAACTTATAGAGCTGTTGGAGTTTTAAGAATGGCCCGTTCCACCTCCACCCAAGATTTGGGTGATCCCAATCTCGGACAAGTACGAAATCTCCAATCTGTCATCATGAAGAGCGATTCTAGTGCTTCAGGTCTTGGTCTAGTGCCTGCAACGGTGTTCCAATGGTACACTTCACCAGCTTCACCAGTGAATGGAGAATCTTTGGAGACGATGTTGGCTGCAGGAAATACCTTTGCATTTCTTCTCCCACAACATTCAAGTCAATTTGGGTGGGTGGGCTGGTATTGGCATCCCAAGGTGTTTTGCTGGGTCAGCCACAGGCGATTTCTGTTGCTGTGAGTCCAGTCTTCGAATAGGGTGTTATTCGCGTGTGGTACAAAACTGGCGGCAAAACCTTTAACTAGCTAAGGCCAGTCTCTAATATCAACTTGGTCAATTTCGCTTTGAGCGTTCCATTCTCTTTTTCCACTATCCCTGACACTGAGGGTTGGTATGAACGTTGAAATTGCTGCTGGATGCATAACGTATCACACAGTTCCTTATTAATCTTTCCTACAAAGTGATGCCATTGACAGAACTAAATTGTCGAGTCACTCCTAACCTTGGCATTATTTCAATTAATAATAACTTCACTACTGTTGAGGCTTTGTTTTGTGTCAGTGTGAAAGCTTCTCTCCACCTACTGAATGAATGTGCAATGACAAGACAATACTTACAACTAATTCCACGAGGTAATTCAATCAAATCCAGTTAAATGCATTCAAACGGTCCACCTGATTTTTTTTCCTGGTGAGCACGTCTCCCCCAGACCAAAATTGTTTTACTTGCATGTGAGAAATGATGGTCTTTGAGACTGGGACGGGGGGAGGGTGCCTCAGCCAGTCGGGTGTGCCACAAGGTACGGAGCATAATTTCAGAAGCAGGGACATCGCCCTGTAGGTGTTGAACAGTGACTATTTCTGGTCTGCCCATCTAGTCCGAATGAGGCATTGGATTTCCCACCTGCTTGTTCGTACATGGCACAATAAAGGTTTGATCTGCAGTTGCCTGTTTGGCCGCCTGATCAGCCCGAGTGTTGCCCTGAGTAACTCCGGATTCGTCGGAGGCATGGGCAACGCATTTGATAAAAACCACTTGGTTAGGGAAGAGAATTGTCTGGAGAGGGTTTTTAACAAACGAGGAATGTTGGAAGGGTGAACCTGAAGATGTTAAAAACCCATCCTGACACCATAACTGGCCAAAGTTGTGGGTGACTCTGAAGTCATACGGAGAGTTGGTGTAAATATTCGCTGACTTCCCTGTTGCTAGGATGCAAGCACAGTAAGGACAAAACGTTCTGCTTTCTGAGCGGACACTGGGGGCTCAAACACCATTGAATCTAATCTGAGGCAACATCGACAATTGGATATCCAGAGTGTTACCCAAGGGGAACTTGGAGGAACTGCCATCAACAAACAGGATAACATCCGGAGAAGGATCCGTGACATCAATCAGGTACAGGCGCAGAAATGTTAGAAATTGGTTCCTTCGTAAGCAGTCATGCAGGTGTGCTAAAAACTCATCGGAGTTTGGTGCTCAAAAACGTGGTTGGGTTATTTGTGAAGCAGAAAGAGAATGTCAAGAGCGGATTGTGAAGGAGTGCGACTTCGTAGCAGCTAAAATATGCCTGGGTAAGGTGTTGAGTCTGGTGGGAGGAGAGGATGACGTCAATGGCATGTGAGTTTTCGGCAGTAAGTGGCTGGTGGAGAGTAACTTTAGAGGCTGCAGTACCTGAGGAATAAATTGCAAGAAGAATCTTGGAACAAAGGTGTAAGCCCATGTGCGACAGAGTCCAGGCAGGTAGAGTCGTCGTTGGCCGGTTGTTTGCCCATGCCACGAGTCTGAGTCAATAGCCCAGTGGTGCACCCATACACAACATTAACATATAGCCGGAAAGGTCTGTCATGTAAAGGTCTTTCCAAAGCCGGGGCAGCAGCAAGGTCTGCTTTTAAGTCTGCAAAGGCTGACTGTTGTTTGTCAGAGAGGGTGAAGGTTTTTTGGGTTTTTACGAGAAGCTAAAGGGGTCGGTATTTTTTTTTAAAGCAAAGGGACATTAGGGAGCCACTGTCAATAATAATTTACCAAGCCTAAAAAGACCATTACTTGTTTTGGGGTTATGGGCGTGGTTCATCTGAATAAGAGCAATGCGCTGAGGGGTCAGCGTTTGTTCCCAGGCGCTGAGCAGAATTCCTGGGAACGGCCCCTGCTGTTGATTACACGTAACCTTCACAGTGGTCATAAGATATGCCCAAGATTGAAGAGCGTTCAAAAGGCTGTTTGTATCCAAACCATTGTTGGATTATGATGGGCTTGCTAAGAGCAAATCGTGATCATATTGGATAACAGTGGAGCCATCCAAGAGTCGGAGATCTTGGAGCTGGCGGTGCCAGACCTGGGAAACTAGGGTAGGCGAGTGAATGAACTTTTGGGGGAGACACGTCAGGTCTCTTGCTGTCCTTTAAAGGAAAAGACAAACCGATATTGAGACCCCGATGCAAGGGAATCATGAAAAATGCATGTTGCAAGTCCAAAACCGTGATGACACAAGCATCTAAACGGATGTTGCTAAGCATAGTGGCAGGATTAGGGGCAATCGGATATCAGGGTTGCACTATCTTATTTATTTGTCTGAGGTCCTGGACCAGTTGTCATTCCTGGTTTCCGGGTTTAGGGAGGGGCAGAATAGGAGCATTGCATGGCAATTGACAAGGGAACAATATACCTGGTTGGAGGAGCGACTTGATCATGGAGGTTATCTCCTTCCACTGCCTCAGGTTTGACGGGGTACTGAGGTATTGAGGGGAAGCGCACTCCCACGATGGTGACCGGAGTGTATCCTACCTCAGGTGTGGAAGTAGACCACCGGCCTGGAGAAGACTCCTTAGAGGCACTATGATGAGCATGGTGGCGACGTAATGGCCCAAAGACAACAAAATGATCACTATAATATGTACTGAGACCATCAGCCACCTGCTCTGAATAACCCTTCACTTCCACGTATGATTGTTGGATCAAGAGGTGCACTAGAAATCCCAAGGACTTGACCTTGTAGCCGGTGCTCGCAGCCAGTGTGAAGTAAGGGAATACCAAGAACGATTCATGGCATAGATGGTGTGGCACCTCCGCCAGAAACGCTGATTCTTCCTTTCCCTCGATATACCCGACAATAGTGACTGATAAACTTGATCCGAGATAGGGGGTAAATACCAGCCAATTAACAGGAAATGCCTGTAGGGGCATAACACAAGTCAACTTGAGGACGAGGGATTTGAAGGAGAAGGGTGATATCTCACAGAGATAAGTCAATTGTCCATCATTGTGGCGATCGATGAACCCAAAATGTCGCTTAATCGGGTCACTTTTGACACTAAGGCCCTTGTTGAGACACACAATTTCAGTTTGAAGAAGGCACAACAAATCTGTCCCAGCTAAATTAACTCCCAAAGTGAGGGTCTGGGCAAAATAAATAATACAGTTTTCAGGGCCAAATTGAACTGCCAATGGTTAAGTTAAAGAGTATGCATTTGCCTGTCCAGTCTGTCCATTAAGGCTTACTGAGACGGGTGAGAGTGTAAACCCATATTGCTGTACACATGATGCATCCAACATAGATGTCTTGGCCCCAGTAACAATCACAAAAGAACTTGCTACCCTTTGTGCAGTTAGATTAACAATAGTTTGATCCTCCGGATCTGTCTTTAAAATGTGCAGATTATGGGTTGAAGATCATTAGGCTGAAAAAGGATGATTAGTGGAAAAGGGTTGCCTTCTTCCTTGTGTTCTCCCTTGACCTTGATTCTGAGCACAAGTTCTCACCCACTGATCCCAACTGCCACTGTTAAAACATCCCTCAGCAGAGTGTGGTGTTGCGCCTCGCGGCAAAGCGGCACTGGATCTCCGGAATGGTGGAGCGGGTGCATATGGTGCTCCATAGTGAAGAGCAGTAGGACCGTGTGGATGGGTGACAAAACCGTTACCATTATTGTCGACGCAGCAAGGAAAATAGTATTGGGATTCTGTGTGAAATGCCCTCACTAATTGGAAGTCCAACGCTGGATGAGCTGGGTTTCTAGACCTGGCTTGGCACAGGTGATGCCACACCATGTCATTTGTGACTCTGGTCAGTAAGGATTCCTTCCGGTAATAAGTTAAGGCCCTTCCCACTTGAGGACGGTTATTATCTGGCCAATCCATGTTATTGGTACGAACAGCCACCGCCACAGCCTCAGGTATACACTGCAGCAAAAGAGCATTGAACTGTGGTGAGGAATTCCCTGCAAAGTAGGCAGTATTACCAGAGTAGGTGGCATATGTGGAACAGAAACATTCCCAGAACTCATTCCCCGCGTTTGGATTTGCACTCTGACACTCTGGGAACATCTACTGGTTGCTGCAATGTTCGCTTGAGGGGATCTTTAATGGTTAGTAGCTTAAGACCTTTAGCTACAAGACCTATAAAAGCATTCCAGTCTTGGGGAGCTGGGTCTCCCAGGGGGATTTTCCACAGAGAAAATTCACTGAGGGTAAGAGCCATACAGCGCAGTCTAAAGAGGGCTTGCGGGGTGGCTTGGTGCATATGAATAAGGCTCAGGACATAGCCTATGAAGTCGTCAGGATTAGTCTTTCTATTAGTGGCTCTTAGCATAATTAAACACATCTCCTGCAGCTTCCAAGGGGTGTCGGCCTGCATGGTATTTTGTTCCCCCTGTGTTGGGCTCAGGTGAGGGATCGTACGATTCAGAGATTGTGGATTTCTTTTATGGGGGTCTATCTTTCGGGGAGGGGTGTCCGAGGGTCTCTCCCAAGCACTGTCCTCAGGTTCATGATCATCAGCCCGTGAATCGGAACTAACATACTTCTCACCACTCGCAGCTTCGCGAGGTGACACAAGACAGGAACTCGTGGGCTGAGGAAACTGCATGCGGGGCTGACATTTTTTTCAGGCATCCCCTGTGGGTTTTAAAAGAGTGATGCACCCTGCTCCTTTTGTCCACTTGAGGTCTGTTCCGTATTTTGTTTCCTGATTGTCTGTTTAGGCTTAGATGTACGTTGACAGGAAATAGAGCCCGTCCAAACCATGGGTTTGTCAGAAGATTCACGTGGACTGATTTCTGAAGGACTTGGGAATTCTGTTGTAGGAGGTTTGTTGTGGTCAGCGTACAATGTCAGTAATAGGGCTCCGGACGATTCCTGAGACTGATGGCAGTATTGGGGCGCCTGCAGATGTAGGTTGGTCAAGGATGGTTCGAGTTGTGGAGGGGTTAGTAGTCCCAATGGGACAAGGGGTGCCTTCCCCAGTTCTCCTCATCTTGCTGACATGTATCATTATTTTTTGATAAACATTGGCATGCCAGGTATGTCAGGAGTTACCTCCGATTTTTTATCTTCTGTCAGCAGCTCTTATCCCCGTTTTTTGACCCAACGTTCCCTTTCCAGCCTTTCTTGTTTAACTCTTCCATGTTCATTCATCTCATGATCCTCACACTGCGGCGTTAAAATCTCCCAAGGTTTAGGTTTTCCCTTACTATCACATGCACTAATCCCTTTCCTCCGTGCATTATACACCCAACTGGCCATTTTTTATGTTTCATTCAGCTCTTCGGCTCTCTTTTTTTTCTGGGATGATATCAATGGTTTCCATTTACTTCCCGCATTACGTGTCGATATTGCCTCTAGTACTTTAGCACATAGATCAATACCCCACGTTCCACCTAATGGCAATTCTCATTTTCCTTTTTTTTTGTTTAGACATTCCAACAGACTTCGGTACTGTATTTCCTCTTCGGGGTCATCCTGGTAAAACCGATGAAAAGGGGTTCCGACACCCGACTAATCTAACATTTGTCCCATTTTTAGTGCCTTTACTTTTTACTTATTTCTGTGTACAACACCAGTCTCCTTAGTCTCAGCACCCACTTCGGGGACCCAACATTCGCGTGGGGCATTTCACCTCTTAACAACCGATCTAAGGCAGGGTGGTTGAGACAGACAGGTACTGTAACTATCTGAAACCTACGTCTGAAGACTTATCCTACTTTTCCAATCTGAATCGAACACCCTAAGACTTAGTAAGGCAGTTTTATTTCGCGGCCTAAGGACTCTGACCCCACCCACCGGGGGAATCTAACCTCCCGGACTTTCCACTTCCCTGACCTGGGCACACTAACCCCGGCAACTGAAGGACTCTAACCTCCCGGATAATCCAGTTACCTGAGGAAACGCTGCCCAACTTAGTCTTATTTGAGACAGTTTCCACGTACCGAAGTGCGGAAAGATAAAGACTAACAAAGCTTATACCTAATTCTATCCAGGCAGGAATCTCGAGGCAGTGTCTTTCTAATTATGTGTTGGAAAATAAGGATTTACAAAGTTTCACATTTAAATCTAATCGAGAAGGAAGTTTTAAGACAGTGTCCGTGTATCCCTGTGTCAGTCGATAAAAACAATTGATTTCTCAAGAATATAGAAATAAATGCGCTGTTATCCCAACAACATCTCATTTGTGAATGCGAATTGGTTGGCTGTGATGAAAGCACCTTGTGTGATGTCAGGGCCAGGGTTTTGGTCGTGAGTAAAGAACATAACATGAGATCATCAGGCTGTCCAATTATGGACCTCAATATTAAATTGTGATGATTTCAGATGTCCATTGGCCAACTCAATCCCAGTGGTGGCTCTGAAATTATCTGAGCGTTTTCATTCATGTGCCAACCATGCCTTTCAGGGTTGAAATGATAAATTTGCGTAATTACCTGACTACATTGATAGCTTCATACAATGGGCGGTTTCCTGGTGCTATCCCATTATGTTTGACAGGCAAGGCACGCTGCGCTTCATCATCAATTTGACACCTGCTGTATCTTGTTCAAACAAGTGTTTCTAAAGCATTCAGATCGATGCAAGTTTCTGCTTTAAAGGTTGACTGACTTCCATCACTGTTCTTCTCATGGCGCAGTAACAAACTGTAGTATCAGCGAGCTACCAATACGACATCGATGAAGTGAGGATTTTAGCTGTGATTTCAAACTCTGCAGAAGAAATGGCCTTTGCACAATTTAGTTTATCTTCATTACCACTGATATATTTATCAATGCAATCTCACGGTTATCAACATAAACAATTGACGTTCCGTGTGTTGTAATGGATAAAATATGAAGTAATTGTTTTTACTCTTAGATTTTTTTTGAGGACAGGAGTGGAGTGACAGAATCTTCAAACCTCAGAACTGGGGAATATGTTTTAACAGAATAGACTTGTTCATTATAACAAGGCGGATTTTTTTTTTAATTAAAGAAAGAAACGAATTAGGTTGCCAATTACCCGTCAGAAATGATCCATGCACAATCTTCCCAGCGCAGCTGCGAGACCATTCAGTGCTGTGTTGTATTTGAGACACCGTGAAATGGAATACAGTCATTGCCAGTCGACGATAATTAATTGAAAATGTGGATAAGAGTTAAATCCTTAATACGAGTGTTTAAATTTGCATGAGCGCTGACAGTGCCACCGCGACGATGCCGCCTGTGAAGAGTGAATGACATTTTATTTTCTACATCAACTAATGGTACGAGCTGTCACTGAATGTTATTTGTCTATTTCTACACAATATGGCCGTCATCATTAGTAGAATCAATTATTGATTGACCAGATAAATTCATGGAGAGCAATTACTAACAAGCATGGAAATGACCAACACGTCACAGCACCTCCCCTGCCAGACCTTAAACAATAGACCAACTGCAAGAGAGACATTTAAAATTTGCAACAAAAGTAGTGTGCAATACAAGGCTCACACCGAGCGTGTTACTGGCATGAGGGATCACAGTTGATCAGTGCAATTTATCTCACTGTTCTTCTATTATCTAACCCTTGCATTTATGTCTACATTCAATTAACTGGTTCTTTATTCTTCTTTGTACCCTAATCGTGTTTCACAGCTATTGAGATAGCGATACCATCAGGGAACGGTTAAACAGAGATAGAAAAAATGGGAGACGTTGCATTTCTGACCGGAGACTGCGACCAGCGGTTTTCCACAGCGATTGCTTCTGGGTCCTCTTTTGGTTGTCATTTGTGTGATTTTTTTTTACTGAGAAAGATAACAAGTATAGTTGTTAAGTTGGTGGACGACATCATATTTTTCCGTTTTGTAGACAGTGAAGAAGGTTTTCTAATATTACAAAGGGGTCTTGATCAAATGGTTAATAGGGTGAAAATGGAACCACGAGTTCAGTTTGGATGAATGCGAGGCATGGCAGTTTGATCCAAATAACAAGGATAGAGCAGATACCAATTAATGGCAAAGCAGTCTAGGGGAGCAATCTTGGGGACTAGGCACGTAATTGGATGTGAGACTGCTCGCTGAGCTGGAAGATTAGTTTTCAGACGTGTCGTCACCATTCTAGTTAACATCATCAGTGAGCCTCCGATGAAGCGCTGGTGTTCTGTCCCGCTTTCTATTGATCTGTTTAGGTTTCCTTGGGTTGGTGATGTCTTTTCCTGCGTTGGTGATGTCATTTCTTGTTCTTTTTCTCAGACGATGGTAGATTGGCTCCAAATCAATTTGTTTGTTGATGGAGTTCTGGTTGGAATGCCATGCTTGCAGGAATTCTCGTGTGTGTCTCTGTTTGAGAAAAAGAACAGGAAATGACATCACCAACGCAGGAAATGACATCACCAACCCAAGGCAACCTAATCAGAAAAATAGAAAGCGGGACATAACACCAGCGCTTCATCAGAGGCTCACTGAAGATGCCTCCAAGAATGGTGATGAAATTTCTAAAAACTAATCTTACAGCTCAGCGAGCAAGCTCACATCCAGAAACTCAAACTGAGCCACAAATCTTTCAAAACTCGCTACTAGGCACGTAATTCTTGAAGGTGAGCCTCATATGAACACAGAATGATTGAAATGGTGTTTTGCAAGCTTGTCTTCATTGCTTCGTCCTTTGAGCATAAGGTTTGGCGCGTTTGTGATGTTGGACAGGAGATTGATGAAAACTCTTCTGGCATAGGTTCTCCAGTTCTGGTCAGCCAGTGAAAGGAGGATGTTCTTGAGCTTGAGACGGTTCAGAAGAGATTAGCCAGGAGGTTGCCGGGGATGGAAGGCTTGAGCTACTAGGAAAGACTGGATAGGCTGCGACCTTTATTTCATTGAAGCGCAGGAGGTTGAAAGGTGTCGTGGTAGAAGTTCATAAAATAACAAAAGACACAGGTAGAATCATTGGTAGTTCGCTTTTCCCAAAGGAAGCGAAATTAGAGACTATGGGCCACATTTTAAATGTGAGAAGAGAAAAATTTAAAAAAAGACATGAGGTTATTTTTTATACAGATTGTGGTTCTCATGTGGAATGAACTTCCTGGTGAAGTGGTGAATGAGTTTAAAATTACAAAGTTTAAAATACATTTAGATGCAAATATGAGTAGGAATGTTTCGGAGTTATATTATCCAGGTGCAGGAAGATGGGTTTACTTCAGTTTGGAATTATTTATGACACGAACTGTTTGGAACGGAGTGTCTGTTCCCACACTTCATGATTGTACAAATCTATGAATCTCTATCTCATCAAGAATCTATTTACTTCTTGAAGCATTTCATGTTCCTGCTTCCACAGTCTTCTGAATCAAATTTTCAAAAGTGAACAACGACCTTGTCTCTCAGCTATCGCTGCAGATGCCATTTTGAAAATAGTCGTTCATATTTGTGCACTGGTAAAGAAGGCAATATGTGTGCAACCCTTGCCAAGATCATTCTGGAAAGTGCAAACTTAAATCAAGTCACCATTCACTGGTGATCAGCTTCACTCCAAGCTATTCAGACACGACACTCCACTTTGTTCAGTCAACATCTCCCGTGAACCAATTATACTTACATCCTTCGTGAAAACGGAGAAGAAAGCTCCACTTAGGTATGGTGTCATAATATCATTAATGCCCTGTCGAAATAAATCACGTCATTGTTACCTTTATATTCAACTCATTTGGCCACAAAGGGTCACATCTCATTTGCCTTCCTGATAATGATCTGTGACTGAATACTGACTGTTTATGATGTGTGCACGTGAAACAGTTAAATTCTTCTGAAACTTTGCATTCTTAAGTTGTTCTTCATTTTTCGACTTCTGGGTATGTTCACATCTTACATTGCTGCACATTTTGTTATTGTTGACACTACCTTCGCACCTCTCATCAACGTCATTTATTTAAATTGCCAATACATGAGAGTCAAACATAGACCGATTCAGTTTGTCTCATCCATCCAATTAGAAAAGAATTCCTGCTTACGATTTTCTCTATTTTTTCCCCACCAACCTATCTTTTTATCAGTGATAATGGGAACTGCAGGTGCTGGAGAATCCAACGTAACAAAGTGTGAAGCTGGATGAACACAGCAGGCCAAGCAGCATCTCAGGAGCACAAAAGCTGACGTTTCTGGCCTGCACCCTTCATCAGAGAGGCGGGTGGAGAGAAGGTTCTGGTATAAATAGGGAGACAGGGGGAGGCGGACAAGAATGGAGAGAAAAGAAGATAGGTGGAGAGGAGAGTAGAGGTGGGGAGGTAGGGAGGGGATTCTTGTATTCTATTTCAAACAGCAAAAGCTTTGATTTGCCACGAAAACGTTGACTTAAGCCTTTCGAAGTCTCAGTGCAGTCGGCCTGCAAATTTTCCTTTTCATCACAACTCATGTTGCTCCTTTCTGAATTCCAACAAATTGTTTGAACAGAATCTCCGATTGAAGAAACCACCTTGTATCTTCACAAGTACTCTGAGTATTGTCTCAGGGCACAGTTATGCTAAATTAAATAAATGCAACTGCTGGACATCTGAAACACAATCATCGATTAAAGGAGAAACCGAGCATGAAGGGCAGAATTTGTGGTGAGAGAGCAGTGTCAATGGCCCCAGCCCGGTGATTGTTTCTCAGAGCTCGGTTTTCTGAACAGTCACTGGATTTGAAATGCTAATTCAGCTTTCTCCGGGCAAATTCTGCCAAATGTGTCAAATATCTCCAGCAGTTTCTGGAAAGATACAATCTCTTTCACGATCAATTACAACACCGTCAATAACAGATATTCAGCCAACTGACAGATCATTTTATGTTGTTGCCTTCCTGTATTCTTGATTTGAAAAGTCATATTTGTTGAGATCCAAATTCCTGGGTTCTTTCCAAAATCGAAGGAATTTTGGTATATTATCTTAAACTGATCAATTAGCATTTCATGGGTGACGTTTGAAATTCCTCCCCTGTGGAAATCAAATATAACAGAATTATTAAAGGATGCAAAAATTGGTCTTGCTGCTTTCATTCACGATTCAGCAACGTCTCTCATACCAGGCTACAGTATCAGAAATTTTCCGACATTTTGGGCAGAGCTAAGGTGAAGTTTTGCACGAAGCGGTTGAAACCTGTGGATTATTTCTCAGACAGTTATTGGTAGTCAGCGGCCAAATCAATTCAAAATAGCAATCAACAGACGCTCTTACATCAAAAGAAAGAAAGACATGGGTAAAGTGCACGAAATTGACATTCATATACAGTAACCATGTCCTAATCTAAATGGAGAAACCTTGAAATCTGCACTGTCCTGCAATTGCTATTTCCTGTGTTATCAAATTTGATTTTCAACAATCGTGAAGCAAGTGATGAACAAGAATACATTCCAACTCGAATATTATAACTGGATGACTTGTATTTGGAAAATAGAATGTAAGGGTTCTTTTCGTTAGTTCCTTTATGCCATTTCGCTATATGATGTTACAGGATTTCCACGTAGTCTGCTTGATTTTTCCCTGGCTCTTAGCCTATAGTACGGTACTTCCTAAAGTCCAATAACTCCTTTGTACCAAAGGCCCAGTCGTTCAGTTCAAAACTCAGAAATGACCACCATTCAAAGATACGTTTCGAAAAAGTGAATCAATACCAGCAACAGTCTGACAATCACATTAAAGATACACAAACTGCCAAATACCACATAAAGCATGCAATAATGGTCTTGTGTTGCAGATGCTGAAATGAATATTCCAGAATCATGAGATATAATAACGCTATAATAATCGGGAAATGTAGATTGTGTTGATGCATGGACCTGAATTACATTTAAAAAATACAACGATCATCAATGTTGATTGTAATCAGGAAATAGCTACCTTGTTGTTTAACCTCATAACTGCTTCCTGCATTTTACTGCAGTCCACTCACACATGCACTCAAATGGATTTACTGAGTTAATTATCGCGGATAATGTTAAAGAGAGCTAAAAGAAGGAAGAAGAAAGAAAATCAGAAAAGACATGATTAGTTTCAGATGTTGCATTCCGGCGGAAGACTTGTGTCGAAAATAAACACTGGCACTGACCAGCTCCAGTTCCTGTGCAAGACATTCTATGCAATACAATTCCAATAATCGCCAATTGTAGGCAATGGAGTTGTCAAGCTTCATTCATAAAACTAACAGTCAAATGCATTGTTGTGAGGAATGGAACGCTCGATCTTTGGAAAGTAAAGTGAATGCTTTTCAGCACAAGTCTTTCAGACATCTCGCTTATTACAGTCACTGGGAGAGTTTGGATTACGCAGCTGTGAACTGTGAAATCCCACACCATTTGCCTTCTGGATATGAAGTAACATTTCCCTTCATTTATTTCAAGCACGAACTCTCATCATTCGATTGCATTCTTCCCTTATCCTCTGCTTGTCATGACATAGTCTATTCTATTTGCATTAAGTTCCTGCCATCAAAAGGCTGATAGATTTGATTTGTTGAAATTACTGTCAAAATGCATTGACTCTTCCTTATCGATTGTTCTGGAAATGGGCCATTGCATTACGTTGTTTCTGAATCATTATATCCGGACAGTATATTATGCCCAGTGTTTGGAATGAGCTATAGAAGACTCACAGGAGATGGACAGGCGGAAAAAATACATGACACCAATGACAGAATCTCTTAGTATTAGTGAGATAGCAGGTTATTTTTCTTTCATGAATCTAGTGATGGTTCAAAGCGATAACTTCCACAGGCATATTGTTCAAGCAGATCCAGCGTCACCAACAATTACCAATAATATTTCACGAGTGACCGTAAGAGAAGGTGAGAATAAACGCAAGAAATGCAAGATTTACATCGACAAAGAATATTTCCTCAGATAAAATAAAATGCAACAGAAAATGAAAATGAGTTTGCCCAAGAAAACAGAAATCATACGATGACGAAATCTGCAAGGAGAATGGCTGTCCTGTATATTCTTGGATTATTTATATTGCAGGTACAAAAGAGAATGCAAAAGTGCAAAAGAGAATGTGCAAGGATAGTTGGAGTATCTGGTCAATCGACACGTTACTTCAACATTCTCCACTTTTTTGCGTTTTAGAGTTGAATAAGTTCAGGTTACGAACTGTGTCTTTCATTTTGTTCCGGAAATTACGACTCAATCTGTGTCTCAGTTTTGAAGACATTGTTTTCATTCAGGGTTTTCTTTCTGTTGTCAACAGTTGCACTTGATCGATGGTTTGTCTTCTTCACAGTTATCAAGACTGTTTCTGAGCTTAGTTTATGCAATATGGTTTCCAAAGTCACTGACCACTTTTATTTTCGTAGAACTTCTGTTTGTTTTCATCTTCCTAAACCACGCCCCTCCTCCCCCGTTTCACTATGTTGAAACTAATAATTCACCAAATCTCTTCGGTTCCAAAGGAGAAAGACATTGAAATGGTAGGTTTAGTTCTGATTTTTTTTTAGCTTCATCTTTTCTCTCCATAGGTGCATTTGATTTTCTGAGAATTCCAAACCACTTCCAGTTTTTATTTCAGATCTCCAGCACCTGTGGTCTGATGATTTCAAGCAGAATTGGATCTGGATCACTCGCCATACCGTGTGCCCACACCCTTGCTACTGCTCCAAGATTCTCTTGAATTATTTGTAACATCAGATACTATCAAGTGAATTGGGTTTGACTATGACTCATTCAGTCACACTCGCCTGGTCCGCTAGTCAGTCAGATGAGAGCTGATCTGACTGTCAGCTAAACTCGACAACTCCAACTACCTCTGGTAATCACTGACACGGTTACACATGAAAGCAGTCTCGCACATCAAACTATTGACACAGGCATGGGTTAAAAGAGAAAATCTTTCTTCAGTTATTGAAGCATGAATTCCCAAATCAACGATCGCCTGAATTTTACGACAACTCTCACCAATTCTAACGTCTCTCCCTCCGAATGTGCAGTGCTCCAATCTCTCCACACCATTACTAATTTCACTGTCAAGCCCGCTGACAAAGGCAGGGACGGTGTTTGTGCAGGAAGCAGCTCTGTGCCACAAAGGCCAAAATTCAACTCTCTGACATCACGTCTTAAATTGATACAACCCCGCTCATCAAGCCACTGTCTCCGAAACTGTCCCTTACCTCATTGCTTCTGGTGTCCTCTGCTGATAACCATCCTCAACCCCCCACCAAATTCCAACCTGATAGACACCCCAGACCAACACTGTCCGATTCAACTTGTTCCACAAAATCCATAAGCACAACTACCCCTGCCGACACATTGTCTCTCCGAGCTACTGCCACAATGATCACATCTCTTCCTACTTCGCCTCCATTCTCTCCCCTTTGCACAAGCCAATTCACAACTACATTTTAAAACAAAAAAAAACTTCAAGATTTTTGAATGTTTTCAACGAGGATAAAGGAATAAGCCATGATGATCACGAGTCAGCATGATATTGCACTGATGGTCAAATTCAGGTCTGCACAATTACTGATGTCTCATGCTCTGAAATGTGCTGGTAATTTGCAGTGTCACAAAGGTGCGAAATCTGTTGAATGTGATTGGTCTGTGCCATGACCAACAGTACAAAAACAAGCAAAACTAAGAAATTGGGAGAAGTAAATGAAGAAAGAAGAAACATTGAGTTAATGAGAGAGAAAGACATTGAGAGAAATTGATGCATGTTTCGAGCAAGATATTGAGGTATCAACAGTGACACAACAGTGATTGAAATGATGTAGAGATAGTGACCAAAAGTTTGATAGATCAGTACATAATAAAGGAGATTAATAGATCGAAATAGCGAAAGCAACTGTTTGCAGATAGTACAGAATATGAAACGAAATCTAAGAAATAATAGACAACGGAAAAGGAATTGTAAGTAGAAACGATTTCGTGAGATGAGCAACTCTACACTTAAAGTAAGGGCTCCATGAAGAGAAAGAAAATAACTTAGTATGGAAGAACATCAGGGTGAAGTGACGGCCGAATGTTATTATCATTCGACTGCAAAATTGGAGACAAGATAATGTTATGGTTTCAAATTCCACTACGGCAGATGGTAGAATTTGAATTCAATAAAATATCTGGAATGGAGAGTCCAATGATGACCATGATTTCACAGTTGATTATCTGGAAAAAGTAAACAATCTGGTTCATTAGTGGATTTTCGGCAAGGAAACTGCCATTCTTTCCTGGTCTGCCCTACATGTGTCTTCGAGACCCATAGCATTCTGGACTGATTTTTGGGAAATTAGGCATAGGCAATAAATTCTGCCTAGCCAGCGAGGTCCTCATTTTGTTAACTAATAAAGGATTTAGGGCGATTTCTGGGATGCACTAATCTTCCTGAATGACTAGAACCGCACAGTAATCATGGGGTTATCTTAAACGTGCAACGTGCAGTCTGCATACAGAAAGTTGAGAGAGCTTATCTGTTGGCGTTTCAATGTCTATGCCCATTAGCTAAAATATCGCTGAATCCTGGAATGAATGCAAGATATTAATGCATAATTTTTTCACATCCATTTGGGCTTGTTGCCACTCATTCAGTTCATTTCAATGCAGTGAGGTATTTAAATAAAGAAATAAGTTGAACGATTTGCATGGAGCAAAGTTTTAACAGTATGAAGACACAAAGCTGCAGTGGGATGTTAACTGTTAACTGCTGACCCAAGCAGATAATGTAGATATAAGTAAAAACCGAAGGAACTGAAGATGCCGTAACTCAGGAACTAAAGCAACGTTGCCGGAGAGGTTCAGAACATCTGGCAGCATCAGTTCTGAGGAAAGGACACTGGACCCAAAACGTTAACTCTGTTTTCTCATTTACAAATGCTGCGAGGCATGCTAACCTTCTCCAGGAAATGTGTCTTTTGTTTCTGATGTAGATACAAATCTTCATTTAAATAAACCGAATCTATTCTCGAATTTTGAAACAATGTTCTCTATTTTAACATTGTTATTGAGGTGCTATGATTATAATGCATCTGCTAAAGTTGTTCACACCAATGGGGAATAGTGGTTAACTCAATGAAGCTGAAGTGGTGACAGAAAACCTCTGAGTTTCTGTGCTTTGATAATTCAGACTGCAGTCACAAAGACAAAATAAATAGGAGAAGCGAGAAAATACAAGTAATTGCAAGTTATTATTACTGTTAGAATAAACAAGCCCTATTGATCAGCTGAGATAACAAAGTGTAGAGATGAATGAACACAGCAGGCCAAGTAGCATCATAGGAGCAGAAATGCTGACGGCTCCGGCATAAACTCTAAGCCAGAAACTTCAGCGTTCCTGGTCCTCTGATGTTGCTTGGCCTGCTTTGTTCATGCAGCTCTACACCTTGTTATCTCAGATTCTACAGCATCGCAGTTCCTACTACCTATTGATCAGCTTACGTTTCGAGACATAAAATAATAACGGCTTCAGGATCATTCCCGATATTTCCAAGAGTGGAAACATTCTGTCTGTAAGGAACAAAAGCAGATTTTGTTGAAAAATCTCAGCAGATCTTATAACATTTGTGAAGGGAAGTCGGGGTTAATGCTTCATTTCCAGTATCCTTTCCGCTATGGGAACACTGTCTCTCATCTGTTTCAAGATGTTTCCATTCAGTAACAGTCTGCTGAACGCCTACTGGCCTCACAGTGCCACTGTGCAAACAAGGAGTGTAAGCAAGCTGACCCGCAACAGCAGGTTTTTCAGGTTGAGGAACGGAATGACCTTTGTATCATTTCCATCTCCACCTTTCACAAATCGGAGATGGAGGATGAAATTCATCAGTATTCAGCTTTTCTCACAGGTAATTATAAAGATATCACATATCAACCTGAGCAATGTATTCATTTAAGTTTTGAACACAAATCCATCTGATATTTACATTACTGTATGTTTCCACATCAGCTGCTTTCTTCAGATTTTAATGCAGCATTAATGTTATCTTTATACTGTACGTGCGACATGGCATGGAGCAGCTGCTACTTCCTATGGTACCAACAACAAAACTCACAGCCCGATGTTGTATTATTTAAATACTTGAACGATGGTGAGCAAAAAGGTGAATCTTCGAATATCTGTTTCTCTGGTGAGCTCACAACATCGGTAAAATTCAGCAATTTAATCATCTCGCAATTGTAATGAAAAGAAGGAAAGAAAGGAGATACGAAATAAAGAAGTAAGGAAAGGGGGAAAGGAAGAAGGTAAAAAAGAAAGAAAGCAAGAAAGAAAGAAAGAACGAACGAAAGAACGAAATTATACACTTTATTATTGTAATACAAGGAACAAGTCACCAACTGTGTACAGAGGAATATTTCACTACTCCCGAACGGTGATCACAAAAACAAGCAGAAAACAGACTTCACTGTTCTCTGTTAACATCGAAACATACACACAAGAAGAGAAAGAACAGCATATGTGTATTCCAGTCAGCTCCGCCATTCGTTACAATAATGAATGATTATCATGCTTAGTACCCTATTCCCGCTTACCAAACAAAGATAAATATTGGCTCAGGACTGTGGAGATAACTGTCTTGCTTTTTATTTCATCAAATGACGACGGGGTGTATTTCATTTTCCATGAAGAGGGTCCGTAACAATTCTACCAAGTGAGGCATAAACTCTGAGCATGCGTAATTCTTTTTAGCACTTTGTGAAGGGAATAAACTTTCCTCAGTTTTTTTCGAGATAGTAGGAACTGCTGATTCTGGAAAATCTGAGATAACACGGTGTGAAGCTGGATGAACACTGCAGGCCAAGCAGCATCAGTAGAGCAAGAAAACTCCACGTTTCAGATCGGGACCCTTCGCAGAAGGTTTTCTGAAGAAGTGTACCGACCCGCAACGGCAATCTTTCCTGCTCCTCTGATGCTGCTCGGCCTGCTGTGTTCATCCAGCTTCACACCGTGATACCCTTCAGTTTTTTAGTTTTTTTTTCTTCACAGTTTAAGTTTACTACTTAAAAAAAATTCAAAATTAGTGTGTTAGATTCTCAGCCACATTGATATCAAAAGCCAACAGAACGGTGTTTTGGTGTGTCTTATTTTGCCATTTCAATCATTCAGTTGGAGCAGTGAAAGGACACATCAGCATTTTTTTCAGATCCTCTTCTTCCTTGTTCAGGGCAACAGTATAGTTAATGATATTGTTCAGGATTATATGGTGGTTGTTGGATATTTCTTGAGGGATGTACTGCGGGTCTTTGAAGTTCAGGCTGCTGATGTAACCCTTACGTGAAATCAATCGATAAAGCAAATGACGAAAATAGGTTGTCCACTGGAGGAGGAAGCTGAGTTAGATAACGAACGTCAGGGCTATGGACTTCTGGCGGTTCATAAATTCAGGATCTTCACCATTTTCAGTTCCCCACAGCCTCCTAGCCAAATAGATGTATCTGATACTCACAGCATTGAACACAAGGCAGGTGATTTGTGGAAAGTGGGCATGATATTTCAGAGCTAGGGTACCCGAATAGGCTGTATATTGACTGATAAATGAAATAGCAAAGGGCGTTCTTGACACAGCTCAGAGCACTGGCCAATGCTAAGACCGGCAATGCATTTTTCGTGGCGCAATATCTGGTATCCAGCTTCTGGTACGAGATGGCCACATAACGGTGGATTGTGAAAGCCAGCGAAGGATGAAACATAACTTCTAGGTGATGCAACACTTTACCTGCAGTTCCAAGAATCTAGCCTACTGTATTCGTTTGTTCACAATGTGGTCTCCTCTACGTTGAGGAAATCAAGCAGAGACTTGACGACCACTTCACAGAACATCTACATTCTGCTTGCAAAACAGACCCTGAACTAGCTGTTGCCTGCCACCTCAATGCACCACCTTGCTCCCAACTTTTCTGTCTCTGGCTTGCTACAGTGTACCAGTGAATCCCAGCTCAAGCTGGAGGAACCACACCTCATTGTCCTCTTGGGGACCATACAGCCCTCCGGCCTCAAAAATGTTGAGTTCAATAATTTTAGGTCATGTATTCTCCTGTATCCAAGCCACACACCACCCCACACACCAGGACTCGTTACCACATCGCCTGCCACGACATACCCGCTGTTGTGAGTAACGAACAGTACACATGAACAACTATTCACTCTCCCAGCCTGATCGTGACAAACTCCTTTCTCTGTGCAATTGCTCTCTCTCTCTCTCCCTCTGTGTGTGTGTGTGTGTGTGTGTGTGTGTGTGTGTGTGTGTGTGTGTGTGTGTGTGTGTGTGTGTGTGTGTGTGTGTGTGTGTGTGTGTGTGTGTGTGTGTTTGTGTGTGTGTGTGTCTGTCTCTCCCCACCCCGCTCTCTTTTGTTTCTATCCTATTCTTTGTTTTTTTACCCGACCCATCTCCCTATTTACTTCATGTAAACTGGTGTTTTCCCAGCTACCATCATCTCTAATGAAGGGTCACCGGACCCGAAATGTTAACTTTTTTTGTCCTCCTTGAATGCGGCCAGACCTGCTGAGCCGTTCCAGCAACTTTGTTTTTTTTTTATTCCTGATTTAGAGTACGCAGTTCATTTGGGTTTTTTTTTCCTCAAGGAACACATGTCCTCAACAATGTTCAGGAGGCTTGCGGCCTTCATGAAAACGTTCCCAGATTCAAAAGGTTTTGGGACTGCTCTGCAGATGAGAGCAACACCTCTAAGGTTGCCGCGACTTGCCTCAAAGGCATTTTGGTCATGACATGTGCTGCCCACACAAGGGGACTACTCTTGAACATGTACAACATCCTGTTCCGATCATGTGTTGATTTCCTCTAAAAAGTTGCAGATCCAGTCTAGCAGCAATGTTCTTGATGGCTTGCCATGCTTGGGTTTAAGTGCTGCCAGTCGGCCACGCGCTGCAGTGGGCATTGAACTTCTGCACCCAGAATATAATCTAAACCCTTGTCATCCTGATTGGCTCCTGGAAATGCTATTCAACATGGAGGAGAGCTGCTTCATCAGAGGCTGGTGGTTGGGGTGTGGGCGGACATTACGGGAGGGGTATAGGTACTGCTGACAGTATCTGGTAACCTTTAGATTTTTATCTCCCGAGCGTTTGGCCTGATGAAATGAGACTTCAATGGATGAAGGCACTCGCGGAGTGGTTTGTAAAATGATCAGAAAAGGGGTCATTATTTTTGAGGAGCGTTGATGATGGATTTATTGGAGGCATGGACAGAACGAGAAGCGATGGAACTTTTGGCGATAAAAGAAACACGGGGTATCCTCAGCAGTTTAGCGGCATTTGTGTCGAGGGACTAGAGATGTGTATCATGGAAGTTATCTCTCTGAAGTTGAAGTCGCCACCAGTAAAACCCCCACCTCTCTCTCTCTCTCTCTCTCTCTCTCTCTCTCTCCCCCTCCCTCTCAAACTCTCTCTAATGTGAGGGTAGCTCTGCATTTATCTGGGTCTATAAAGATTTCTCTTCCACGGAGAGGGAGAGCATTTTGAAAAGAACGCATTGTATGTGTAACATTAAAATGACCTGCCGAAGTAACTGTAACGCCCAGCTGATTCGTTTGATTTTATGCAGATTATTCAATCCCTGCTTTCAGACCGATGTGTGATTCGCACCAAAGTCTAATCGTTTTTGAGATAATGTGAGCTATGTTCTCTCTCAGCTGGGTAGTTCAGTTGGTGAAGCACTTACCTCATACAGAGCAGTTAAACATCTGCCCTCCGTGTGGTCTCAAAACCGTGTCAATACAGTGGTTGAATGGGCGAACTCGCACAGATTAGATTAATGGCTTCTACCCAGTGTAACTCACAGGTGTACTGAGAGTTGAGATAATCCCCTGTAATTAGTTCCACAGAGAGACAATCAGAAAGATCTCTCCTCATTATGAATAAAAAATGGTGGGACCTCAGGTTCGTGGTGTTTTTTGCAGCAGTTTTCACAGTTTGGACATTTAAATTGTCACTCATCAATGTGAGCATGTTGATGGGACATCAAGCCCCTATGATATAAATCGCTTCCATCACAGTTTGGGCATTTGAACGGTCTCTCCTCCATGTATGTATGTTGACTGTTCGTCAGGACCCCAGACGTTTTATGACATTTCCACATTCTGGACATTTAAAATGTCTCCCATTAATGTGAGCGAGTTGAAGGTTTGTCCAGCCTGAACATTTGAAAAGCCTTGATAGCAGTGCTGTCCCATTGACTTTTTACGACATTTCCCGCAGTCCAAACTTTGAAATGGTGTTTCAGGAATGCAGATAACTGAAGGAATCCTTGCCGACACACTGAGTAGCTTATTGAACTGTTCCTGGTCATTCAGTGTGAATTAACTCCCAGCTGAGACAGGGAAATGAATTCCTCTCCACAATCCACATATTTGTGCGTTTTCTGTCCAGTTTGACTGCCCACAAACGGGGTCTAACTGGACAGAAACTATGGAGGCGTGGGGATTGTGGAAAGGAGTTCATTTCCCTGTCTCAGCTCGGAATTCAATGACGCAGTTACGCTGTAAGGCCTTCTCCGAACACAACACATGTACTTTCTCTCACTGTGATTCTGGTATTTTCCTTCCATGTTCAAGATCTAATGACATCTTGTTTGTCATAAATTGTGTGACTCCATCAGGTTAATGTATCACGGTTAGTTTGTAAATCTTCCCCTTCTAATATTCTGTGAAATCAAAGTCAAACAAAAGAGAAGAATAAAAGAAAAAGAGTGGGAGGGAGAATTAATTACAAGACTCTGGCTTCCATGTGAAGACAGAGAGCCGAAGGCAGGGACTAAACAAGAGAGATTCTAGACACCTAAAAGTTCACCAGAACCTTTTCAGAATCTTCCAAACTTTCATTCTCCACTAAAAAGAAGGAAAAGTGTAGCAGGTGGATGTGAATACTGGCAACTCCTAGATTAGATTAGGTAGATAAACAGAAGCTGTTAACATGAGCTGATATTCAATAGACATAGATTCAAGCTATTGGGCGAAAGGGGGATATAAAGAAGGAACCATGTGTTGCTTTTTCTTTTCTTCAAAACTTACTTCAAAAGGCCAACAATAGCCAATGTTGATTGAATTATGATTTGTGATACTGTCAGATCTTGATGTATTGTTTGGTTTGAATTTCCAAAAAGCAAATCCTCTTGAAATATCCTAATAAATAAATTCGTTAGTTCAGGATAAAAATTCGGAAGAGATAAACATTTGCCTTATTCAAACTGTGTCTAAAGGTTCCCTTCGTCACCCCTGTAAAAGCAATTTACAATCTCGGTCCCTTTAAGTCCAAAAAACGAGATTCACAAGATGTTTCCCCTGGCACGAGGCTCATGCACATGTGCTCTGCTGCCACCCTGCGACAAATAAGTTGGCGGTTACCTTGTTCCAATTGCTGAGAGGAAGCCTCGTGTTGTCAGGTTTTGTGTCCCGGGGACAGATTGATTCTTTACTCAGCGTCTTGTGAAACACTGATCTCAATTTTAATTCTTACTGGGTTTTCGACGAATTTTCGTACACTTAACTGCAGCAGACTTTAAAAAGTACATTTTCAACGTTGTTTGAAATTGCATTTGTTGAAACAGCAAGAACAGCATCATGTCATTTTCTCCACAGGCTATGGCTGATTTGTTTGAGTCTGAAATTCTACATCGTCTTCCCCTGCCACAAATATGAGGATAGGATTCAGCTCATCAGAGAAATGTTCTGGTTCGACAGGGAGAACGAGGTGAAGCAGTTTTTCCCGATGAATGATGGGAATCAATGTGTGTGTAACGGGAAAATGGAACCAACTGAATTCTTCCTTCCTTTACTTTAAACAGTCTCTGGTTTCATGTGAAAAAAAGAGAACTAAAGTCCTTGCAGTCTGGGAGTTATTTTGTGCTGACGTCTGTCACTCTTGGGGATGTCTGTGCAATTCCCTTTTTGAGTGAAAATGAGGTTCTGTTCCGTGAAGGGGCGTGAAAACTCTTAGCAGTTTAAACTTCACCTCCATTTGTTGAGTCGTTTATGATTACAACTCCGCAGGGAGCATGTCATCGAGATAATCCCTTGAGATGTCAGGCTGGGGTCAAAGTTCTGAAGCACGGCATTGCAATAGATCTTTTATTCATTCATGTAATGAGGGTGACGCTGGCTTGGACAGCATTTATTGCCCATCCTTATTTACCCAGACGGCAGTTATGAGTTCACTGCATTGCTGTTTATCTCGGGGCCCATGGAGGCCGGACCAGGCAAGGGTGGTAATTTCCTTCTCGAAATGACATGACGGAGGCCAGACTGATTTCCCCCCAATAATCCGCACTGGATTCACGGTCATCACGAGTCTCATATTCCAGATATTTATTGAATTAAAATTCTACCATCTGCTGTGGTATGATTGCGATCCAGGTCCCCAGAGAATCATCTGGGCCTCCGGATTGACAGTCCAGAGATAATACCACTGGCCCATTGCATCCCCAGCAGATAGATGTTTGAAGACTGAAGTTGACACGGTGGTCTGAAAGACCTCTTTCTGTGCTTTTACAAACTCGCTGTGTCGACCATTCTGGAGGACAATCTTAACTCCGGTTCAATAAAAATAAAAGAATTCTCCGTCAATAAGGAAGATGCAAGTGTGCTTTCCATTCGCCCCGGGAGTCTCGTCATTTACTTTTGGCGCAATCACCCGTATGGCCTGATTTGATGGACAGTTGGGGATCAAGATTTACTGTTCCTCACAATGACAACAGAAAAATCCGTAAAGCTGTCCCAACAATCTTCTCAATTCTTCTGATCTGTTAATATCCCCGAGTGTATCAGAGGAAAGGACTGAGCCCCTTAAATGAGGGAAGTTGTCCTGACTGTCACTGCTCCGGCGGGCACGTTCACTCTTTGTTCTCGACTGATTCCAACTCTAAATGAGGTTCACAAAGCTGGTCACTGAATCTTTCCACTTCCTGGATCTGGAGTGATTTGCACATTGGGTTTGGGAACCTGAGAGCTGACTATAAGCTGTTTGCTTGATTATTTCAACTTCACATCTCTGAGGATTCTGAGACGTTGATGATCATAGTCTCAGGGGCATTGACTGCACTGAGACGTCAGGAATATCCAGCTTCATGGGAATCAGAAAACTTCGCTCAAAAGTGGAGAAAACTTGAACCATGTGGGATTTGAACCTACAATCTGCTGGCTTGCAGTCAGCGGCATCATTGATTGCATTAGTACCTGGTGCACCTCAAGCTTATATGTGCTGCAGATTTGAGGTGTGAACGGGAAATAGAACATTCACAAGGTCATAAAGCAGTAAACATAATACTCGTCACTGCTCCATTTCAATGATCCCCGTTTTGTGAAGTGTTGAATTTCATTTGCAAATGAAACACGTTTGACCTCAGTTGTCAACTTCAGTGGCATCTCTGTCTACTGGAGCTTCCCATCATTTTATTTAAAGTCACTTAGCGATTTTATAAGCTGTTCCAGTGAATCTATTTTCACAGCCTGAGTTATGGTTTTTTTCGAGTCAAGGCCCCAAACAAATTCAACGACAAACGTTTTGTCCTTTCTCGACTGGAGTCTGGAAACAGACGAGTTGAATGATGCCTTTATTGGAGACACCCTTCACTGTAGCTCAGTACTTTTAACATCGGCTTGTTTTGCACATTCCAACAGTACATTTGCTGAACATCAGATTATCACAGCTCCTCATTCTTCACACTGAAACACAGGGTGATGATACGAACCATTTCAAAGTTTAGAAAGAGAAGCTTCACTGGTGATGTTGGGTTTGACAGGATGAATATGCACAAGAGTGTGTCAAAGTAAGTTTGCAAGGGTCAGTTTCGGTATTGTTGCTGTTACTGATTAAGATTCTGAATTTACATCACACATGTCTGGACACAACCCCAAGTCAAGAAATGAAAATTGTCTGCGAATTATCGAGGCAGAAATGGATTTTTCATTACAAACAGAACAGCCATCCTGTATCTGTAGGATTCAGTCAAATGAGAGATTACTTCCATCGCGAAGGACAACGACAGTGGATTTACAGGAAAGCATCATCCACCAAACCCCTTGAAGCCAGTCGTCATTTCGAGTTTGAATACATGACTGTTCCTTAAGTGCCAATGAGTCAAAATCCTGAAACTCCGACCTTAGGAGTATCAACATCAAACCTACGGGCCAAGGATTTCAATTTTCAAGAGAGTCACTCACCATCTCCATATCTAGGGTAATTCGGGAAAAGCAATATATCGAATCCCAGTGAGTAGCTTCCATAACGCAGGAATTAATTTTCAGAAGTTGCAGTTTCCAATCAGTGACTTGTCGTTGCACGAAGTTGAGAGTCAAAGTGAGGAAGTGAAATAAAAGTGAAACGCAATGATGACTGGGAGGTATGGAGCAGGAAGTGCGCATGGGTGTGGCGTAGCAAGGCTCAATGTTGGTGCTGGCTGGTCTGAATTTGCTGCACACTCGAGATACTGGCTCATGTGTCACTTATAGGTCAATTCAACGCAATGACCTCGTTTTTGTGGTGAGGTCATATTTTGCTTAGGAGCACAGTTAAATGGTCCTCAACAGAATGAAGAAGTCCCCTTCAAGCCGTTGGGTTGAGATGAAAATGTCCGTTTTATCCCAATTCCAAAATTAATTGTTTTCTTCTATGCATTTTCAGTGGGCAAAAATCATTTGTGAGCTGTCCACAAAAGCAAGAGTTTTGAAAATCTTGCTGAGTAAGATGGACGCAAAACAAAAAATACATGTCGATACTGTGAACGAGTGGTGAAGGAAAAGGGCAAATGGCTCGACCCAGACCAATGGCATTCTGTCGTAGCTGATTAAGGCCTTTGCTGCAGAAACAGGAAACCCTGGGTTCAAGCACAAAACAGTATCCATACCATTAATTAAAGAAAATTTGCACAAGCTTCTCTCAAATGCCCTGTTCAGCAGATTTTGTGACGTTGAACAAAGCATCTATTGACAAAATGTGCTTACTGTGATTGAAATAAGCCTGTTATTATTCTCATTCTTGTTGCCCAGAAATGTCCCCCATCAAATGCTCCTTGTTACTTCCTGAACAATAACAATTGATTGTTTTTTTAAACCTCTGTTTCACAAACCTTATGCTCATATTGTCACTTCTTCATTGCCAGTTTGATACAAATACGAGATGAGGCAGGATATAATGCAGAGTGACTGAGTAATGCAACAGTAATGGCATACAATATAAACTTGTCATTCCCTTTCTCTGCCATCATCCTTCATTATTTTGCACAAACAGTAAAGATTTTTCCATAAATTTTGCAATTGTTGTGGATTATTTTCCTGATGGTGATAAATTCCATTTAGAATTGACAAAATTCACAATCCATTAAGGAAGTAATGCCTCCTCACATCAGTCTGAATTAATAGGCATGTTATCTGTAGAAAGTGAAACCAATTCTCACCCACTCCAGGCAGGGGGTAAAAACGTCTGACCAGCTCCACTCACAGATGAATTTCACGTTTCAGACTTTTGAAAGAACAAAAATGGAATGTCACAGAGAAGGACAGTGAGACAAAGAGAATAAAGGAGGGTGAGGTGGATTCACTGATATCACGAGGCACAATGAGAGTCATGAATTGCGATAGGTGCTGGAGAGACTGATTCTCCATTCGACACGCCTGTTCAGTGACAGAAAGAAATCATTGAAGCAGAGACATTCACGACCTTAGGTGAAATGCAGGAGTATTAGAGCCTCTCTTACGTTGGTAAAATTGAAAGTCGTAATCTGATGAGAGAGATGAGAGAGTGTTTGATGAAAAGAAAATTGCTGAATCTATAGATAAACTTGATTTATTTTTGCCACTGCAGAATTTTAATGTGGAGTTGCACAACTAACTTTATACTGAAGAAGGGGCACTGGATATGAAATATTAGCTCTGTTTTCTGTCCACAGATGCTGCCATCGTGCTGAGTTTCACGAGCAAATTCAGTTTTTGCTTCAGATTTGCAGCATCCACAGTTCTTTATTTTGTATTAACCTGTATAAAGTTTGGGATGACAGATATTCTTTTGACTTCTCCACAGCTTGTTTCCCGTTTCTGAAATCATTCATAAATTGTATATTTCTGTTAAATTAGCAGAATCCTGACAAATTAACCTACATGGATCATTTTCTGCCCCATATGCATATCTCCATTTCAACACGTTTTTCTCACATTGGAAAAGAGGCTTCAGATCATCGTGTTACTGCCGGTCATCAAACATCCAACTGTTCTAGTCGCAGTTTTCAGCACTTGTCCCATGGCCATGTATGTTCTAATGTTTCAAATGTTCTCCTCAATGATATTTTCACTGCGACGCTTTCATCTGGAATGACATAATGAATGCGACTGGAACTTCAGGTGGTCAATCTGTGTTAGCTTCCCCTTAGGAAAGTGATCCTCATTTCTCTCACAGAGGGAGACATACAGACACACTCTTCGAGAATGACTTCGAGTTATCAGGATGAGGCCCACTCCCAGCACTTCACATCTGCCCTAAGTGGCAGGGTAGATCACTCGAATATTTAAAGGGTATAAGGGCACTCTCATTACTCAGTGGAGGCATATATGGAAAGGACAAGCAAGTTATTTTGGAGCTGCACAGAACGATTGTTAGACCAGACAGTGAAGCTCACAACCATTGGAAATTACAGAATGGCCACATGAAATATCATTATCTTGAAGGAGATGAATCATTAGTCCTTGAAAACAGGCCCAATGTAGAATTCGTGCCGGTTTCATTGTGCAGGCTCATTGGGCAGAAGGGCTTCTTGTGTACTGATGATTGTATGATTTAATGTACAATGTCCGGTTCTATTCAATTTTGCGGACTTCCACATCAAATGGGCTCAATTATATTTTAAAGAGCTATTGTATTGTCTTGAGCACACACTAGTTCAGATTCAATTAAATTTTCGTGAAATGTGCAATTTTCTGTAAAGAACTCACATTCACAATCCTCCCCGACACCCACCCCGTCTCCACCTATGCTTTACTTTGACACATGCTGGACTCTATTCTTCTCACGTTGTGAAATAAGCTGTGTTTGAAGGTCATATGCCGCTCCATACCGCATCTCCAGCACTGCTGATAAGTCCAGATACATGTCAGCTTTCTTAAACTTTACATTACCACGTTTTCCCACCGTCTTCTGAGTGGACGTAACTGAGAATGTCAGCTATTCCAGAGTGCCTGTGGTATTTAACTGGATCTGAAGCTCTTTATATTGCTCAAGCTCGCAACAACTTCAGTGGATTATCACTGGGAGCTTTTATGCGATAAATTGTTTGACACTTGCCCTCAGGATTTTTTTTTGTTTCTTTTCAGAGATGAAGAAATGCTGCACAGGCTCTGTATCTGTCTGCTCGTGTTCAAGTCCTGTAGATGACGAAGAACCATCACTGATCAAGATGTCCTTCTGCTTGTCATCTTCACTCAATGTAACGTGAAGCACAAATGGGCATTATTCGCCTCAGGCTTGGAGCTCAATATTATTCTCCACAGTGATGATTGACATTGTCAGATGAATCATAGCACTGATCTCATTAAAACATTTATCAAATAGATTTTTGGGATTATAATATCACTTGTCACTTCTGATATTAACTTCCATTCCTGCACAGTATGTCCAGTCATTCTCCCCCGAAGTATCTGTATCCATGGACAACCTCGACAATCACACAGAAGCAGGTGTGAGTGAGCCAAATCAAACCATATTCTATCTCTTCCATTTAATGATATTTTATTGTTCCATTGATGCTACTCACGTCTCCTAACTGACATAAACACCAAACCTCAACATTTTATGTTCACAAGATTATTATAATCACAATTCCGCATGCACACACAAAACAAAAAAAGCTGAAAGAAAGAGTCTCTTACGTCATCATTACCACTTTGTCCACCTCTCCTACTGATGTCAGGGACACATCTGAAGATCACAACAACAATCAGTGTCTTCATTCCATGCCAGACAGATCGGGAAAACCTAAGTTGTTTGGAAGCAACTGCAAGGCATTGTTGTCGTTCTTGAGAATGGGTGAAAAGGCATATGCTTCATTTTGTAATTTTGCATGGAGACACGCGAGGCTATTGGTTTTAATGGAAATGTGTATCAAGCTATTCCAGGTGGAACGCTCTTATTTGAAAATTGCATTAAATAGCACGAAAATTCAGCCACACTATAAAATGGAGTGTTCCTGTTTCAAACTCATGTGTCTAACATACATCAAAAGAATGGAAGCATGTTCGCGGCAAATTGACTTTCTTCATGGTAAGATTCCTAAAGCCAGACAACGAGTGATGCGCCAAAAGCATCATTTAAAGAATGCTTAAGAATGATAGAAACAGCCTGCATATTGACTGTACATAGGAGAGGTCCTTGGAGATGGAGACAAATGGTACGTTTCTGTTGCTTTAACATGAACCGTGACAATGACCAGACAGCAGGTTTCGATGCCAAAACAGAGGTAAATAACTCATAACTGGCATTCTGCAGCATTAAAGGAGTTATTGGTGGGAGAAACTGCCTCTTAAGAATCGATGACTTCAGGAAGCGTATAAGTTCCATTGCATGAAGTCGAGCAATCTGAGCACTTGAGCACTTTAAATCGACCTGAGCATGCTTCTCGCCTCAGACAACGAAATTAGCTTGCAGAAAGAATTATGCTCTTCAAATGACCACAGACAAAGACAGAGACAGACAGACATATCTACACACTGAATAACAATCACACATGCACAAACAAACATGGAACGAAACGACATCTTGTGTTAAGAATGAAGGAGAAAAAACACTCTTCAAACAACAAATCTTGACTCCCTGGAGCAGAATCAAATTTGCTAGAGAAGCTTTGCAGGACGAGCAGCATCTGGTAAGGGATAAAAGGAGTCAACACTTCGGGTCCGGTGACCCTTCCTCAGAACTGTTGGAAAACGGGTGTTTAAATGCAAGAAATAGAGACGTTGGTCGGTTAGGGAGTAAACGAGAGCATAAAAACCAAAGAGAGAAAGGGCAGTTGGACAGTCAAAGGTGTTGCTCACGATCAGCCTTGGACGGTGAATGTCTTTCTGGAGGTTTTTTGTCATTGAAATTTGAGAGATGGTGTCTCTACACTATCTTTCAAGAGGGGGATGAATTATATTTTGAGTGAAAGAAGAAACCACTAATTATCGGCACACTTTTCTCTGAGCAATTTCCTCTCAAATGAGATGAACAAAAATACGTGTCAAGCCGTTGATATATTTTGCTCAATGGTGCCTTTGTTATGGTATTAACTAACCTTTTCTATTTTCGGTAATTTGCGAAGTCAAATCTGGGAACACCAGTTCATGGCGATGAACTGGAGCAACAGCAAAATTGTGTTCTCTGTCGATCAACATCAAATATCTGTTGTTGGTATTTTGAAGGGAGATGCAATGGCTGTGGTTCTCCAGTAGATGGAAGTGAAGGCTGATAGTGGATAATTCGTTCAACATAATCAGACCTGTGAAGACACTCCACTGGAAAAGTTTAGGTAGATTCCACGTTTTCATAAGGACAACGGTCACGACCTTTGAAACATAACAGCATAGACATTGATGTAAAACATGACATTAAGTCGGCAATTCCTCAACTATTAATTCCATATGGACTTCACTATCATAAAATGTGGAAATCGTATTTGTGGAAGAAAGCAATAAAAAGGGAAAGAAGGCACTGATGGAAGAAATTTATAGGGTGATGGAAATATATTTAAAGAAAGACAGAGACTATTCTGAAGACAACAACGCAGATTTAAAAAGGCATTACATTAATGATCGGCAAATTGAATCTTCACATGAATTGAAAAAAAAAGTCAGATGAGCAAAGCTAGACATGAAAAAGAATTCATGGACTGCACATCATAGAACATAGACCTTTAGTCAGAATAGCACAGCAAAGGGCCTGCTGCCCATGATGTTGTGCCAAAATTTTCACCCAAATGTAAGGTCAATCTAACCTCTACCATTATCTCAGACTATCACCCATAACTTAATCTAATTGCTGCTTAAATGCCCCGAACAATGCCAAACCACTACCCTCTCCAGCAAAGCATTCAGCGCCCCTGCCATTCTCTGAGTTCAGCATTTATCTCTGACGTCTCCCCTATATCTACATCCACTCACTCTTAAACTATGCCCCCTCGAAATATCTACCTCCACCCCAGGAAAAAGTGTCTTGCTGTCCACTTTATCTATACCGCTGATCATCTTGTACAGCTCTCACCTTCAGCGTTCCAAAGAGAAAAACCCGACCTCTTCTCAACATTTTCTTCAAAGGCCTTCCCACCACTCCAGGCAACATCCTGGTAAACCTCCTATGCACCTTTCCAGCACTTCCACATCATTCCTGTAATGAGGCAACCAGAACTGGACACAATATTCCAGACTTGTCCAATCCAGGGTTTTGCTCAGCTGGAGCAGAACATCACGGCTCTTGAACTCAATCCCACGAGTAACGAAAGCTAAGACACCATGAGCCTTCTTAACAAAACTATCCACCTGGATGGCATCATTCAGAGAACTGTGATTATGAACCCCAAGATCCCTCAAACTCCTCCACACGGCCAAGAAACTGTCTGTTAACCCTGTTATCTGGTTTCATGTTTGTCCTTCCAAAATTAATCACCTCACGCTTTTCTGGGTTAAACTTCATCTGCCACTTCTCAGTCCAGCTCTGCATCTTATTTCTGTCCCTTTGTAACCTCTTACAGCCCCCCGCACTATTCACAACATGACACACGTTCATATCGTCCGTGAACTTAGTAATCCACCCTTCCACTACTGCATCCAAATCATTTTCAAATTCAAAAATTGAAGAGGACGCAGAACAGATCCTTGTGGTACACCACTCGAAACTGATCATTATGTGGACAATTTTCTATTCACTACCACCTTTGTGCTCTAAGGTTCAGCCAATTCTGAATCCAATCTGCCACATCTGACCTGCCCAATGCCTTTTCACTTTCTGCATGAGCCTACCATCGGGAACCTTATATCCATGCATCCCACAGCAACTGCTCTACCTTCATTCACGTGTTTGGTCACCTCTTGAAAGAATTCAATAAGGGTTCTAAGGAATGACCTACCCCTCACAAATCCATGCTGACTGTCACACATCAAACAGTGACTACCGAAGTGATCATTAATACTAGGTCTCAGAGCCCTTTCCAATAATTTGCCCACCACTGAAGGAAGGCCAACTCATCTGTAATTTCTGGGGTTATCCCTATTTCCTTTATGGAACAAGGGAATGATGTTTGCCTCTCTCCAATCTTCCAGCACATCACCTAGAGACAGTGAGACCGAAAAGAGCATCGCCAAAGGCCCTCTGCTCTCTTCCCTCGCGTCCCATAGATTCCTTGGATAAATTCCATCAGGACCAGGGGACTTGTCGATCTTCAAGTTCCTCAAAATTCCCAGGAAATCTTCCTTACTAACATCCATCTCCTGACGCCGACCAATGTGTTTCACACTGTTCTTCCCGACAACGAGCTCCCTCTCAATGGTGAAAACTGAAGAAAACTATTTAGTAAGGAACTCTCCTATCTCTTTAGGCTCCGTGCACTAATTATTTTTACAATTGTTGATCGGCCCTACTGTTTCTCTGGTCATTCCCTTACTGCTTCCATCCATGTAAAAAGCGTTCAAGTTTTTCTTGAACCGAACCGCCAAGGCCTTCTCATGACCCCTTATTGCTTTCCTCTGACCTTTCTTCAGTTCCTTCCTGGCTAACTTGTATCCGTTGAGAGCCTTTTCCTCACTTTTTTTCCCAAATATTATGTAAGCATCCTTCTTCCACTGAATCAGTCATTCGACCTCTCTTGAGAACCAAAGTTCCCTTTCTCAACCGTATCCTCCCTGCCATCTACGGACAAACATATCACGCACACGCAGTGTGCATTCCTGAAACAATCTCCACATGTCAAAAGTGTTCTTCCATGGCATCGTCTGTTCCTATTTTATGTTTTAGATTTATGATAATTTCCCCAAAAATGCTTTCCTCCCAACGGGTCTAACACTTGGCCCGGTTGATTGCCAAGCACAAAATCCAAAGTGGTCTCTCCTTCTGTTTTTCCTGCATCCACACTGTGTCAAGAATCCTCCCTGAATGCACTGGGCATAATCTGTTCCATCTAAATTATTACAACTAAAAAGTTTCCAATCAACAGTTGGAAAGTTGAAGTCAACAATAACTCCAATCCTGTGACGTCTGCCTCTTTCCAATATCTGCCTCCCAATTCTCTCCACCACTTCGTTGCAACTATTAAGCGGTCTGTAAATAAATTTTAAAAAACTAACTGATCCCTTCTTGTTCTGGTCCTCAACCCAAACTGATTCTGTCGACGTATCATACTCCAATGCCTTTCAGGAGCTGCTGTCTCAGCCCAAACTAACAACGCCACTCCCTGCCTCTCTTAGCGGCCTCCCTATTTCTTTGATAGCATCTAAATCCTGGAGCTTCCAAAAACTATTCCTGCCCCTGAGTTGCCCACGTTTCCATATTGGTCACAAAATCGTAGTATCAAGAAGTGACCCATGCCCTAAGTTCTTCCGCCTTATTTCTGAAACTTTGACCATTGAGGTATACACGCTTCAAACCATCCCTCTGTCCACACTTAAGCTCCATCGAACGTACATCTTTATTAACAAGATCACTCCCTGTTGTGTCTGTTGGAAGGCTGAATACCACATCCACTGATTCACAAATCCCGTTTCCCACCCCCTGACAATCTAGGTTAACAACCCCATACAGCTTGAGCAAACTTCCCTCCCAGGATATTTGTGACCTTCCTGTTCAGGTGCAGACCATCCTTTAAGTACGAGTCCCACCTTCCCCAGAATGTGGTACAATTAACCACATAATAGAAATCCTCCTTCCAACACGAACCCTACGGTAATCTTGTTAAGTTCCATTCTCTCCATATTCCTTACATCGTTATCACATGGCACTGTTAATAATCCACAGATAGCTACTCTGTTTATTGCTGACATGAATTATTAACCTAACTCTCTACAGTCATTTTTCACATTGTCAGTCCTTTTTTCCACCTTTGTTCGTTGGCAATGATGTGTACCATGACTGCTGGTTGTTCACCGTCCCCCTTAACGATCTTGAAAACACGATCCAAGACGTCACAGACCCTGGCACCCAAGAGGCAACATACATTCTGTTTGTCTCGTTCGCATTCACAAAGCGGCTTGTCTCTGCCTCTTACTATTGAATTTCACCTCTAAAATTGCTCTCCTATTCTACCCCCTTCCCCTCTGCGTTGCAAGTCCAGGCTCACTGACAGACACCTGTCCACTACGGATGTTTGCGGGACAGATTCCTCCGACAATATGTTATGCATCCAACCTGACAACTTGACATGTTGGATCTGGTAATGCAGAATGAGGCAATTTTAGTAAATAATGACAGAATCTAAGATTAGATGGGAACAACAAAATATAGTATTCAGTTGGAGAGACAGAAATTTGTGTTGGAAACAAGCGTACATCAGGATATTTATCACGAAATGAGGGCAGAGCTTGCTGGAATGGACTTCAAACGAGTTTAGCAGCGAAGAATTATGATGAGCAATAGCATGCATTAAGATTTTCATATTTCATGGCTCAGAGCAAAGATATATCCCAGTGAGATGGGAGGATTATAGGAAGGAGTCAAGTTATTATGGTTAAGGAGGGAAGTTGAAGACAGCAAAAAAAGAATAAAAAGACATAACATGAAATGTCATAAATATTATTGCTACAGAGAGTATTATGGAAGTTTAAAAAACTCTCAAAGGGAAAGCAAAAAATTAATGATGCGTGAGAAGTTAAACATTGAAAGAAAAATTACAGGTAACAGTGAAACGGACAGCAGAAACTTCCTTAAATATATTGAAAGGAAAAGATAGGCCAAAATGAACAGAGCCTCCTCTTGAATGGAGCTGGGGATGAATATTTAGAAACCATAATGAGACAGGCGATTTGAAAAAATCCCGTGCATCTACCTTCACACTAGCATTCCAAAATGGCTAAATACGAAAGGGCAAAAATAAAAGGTGAGGAATACAACGCAGTAACTTTCACTGGGAAAAAGAGCAGATAAATCAATAGGACTAAATATAACTAATTACATTGCAACTAATGAGATCCGATTGAGGATTTTAAAAAAGAATAAAATAGGGCAGAAGCGTTCAACATACTGGATTTAACTATACAGCAATCATTTAATTTTGGAAAAGACCCTGATGATTGGATAACACCTTTATTGAAAAAAAGACAACAGAAAGGGTGAGTAAAGTCACTTTGTTGAATATCATTACTGGGGAAAATGTAACAAAAGTGCGTTTAAACATTACATAGCATAATCAAGAGGACAGAAAATAGTTTCATGCAAGTGAAATTTCACCTAATAAGTAACATAAGAAGATGTGACAACGTAGAATACAAAATAAGGAGGGTTCAGCACTTGCAATATGTGGAGATTTTCCGAAGACATTAGATCTGGTCCCACATTTATGATAACAACCAGATAAGAGCTAGTGGCTTCGGAGGTAGTGCAGTAGCTTGGACAGAGGATTGCCAAAATCAAAGCAGAAAGACACTTAGATGAAGAATTTTATTTTATAGAATGTCAACGTCTAACTAATGTAGCATCACTGGAATCAGTGTGAGGTGCGCAAATATTTGAAGGGTACAATAATGACCGAGTTGAGAAAAGTCAGTATGTTTTCAGTAAGTTTGCAAATAAAACAAAAGTAATCAGAAAAGGTAAATGGTGAAGATGGCGCAAAAAAAGCTGAGGGATATAGACATGACGTGACAGTCAGCACAAAGTTTAAAAAAAACTTGTCATATTAATGCAGAAGAGATTAACAGAATGAGAATAAATGGAAAAGTTGAGGTTATGCAGTTTGAGAGCAAAAATATAACGGTTAAGTATTATTTAAATAAAAATAAATTGAGAAATCAACACAACAGATTTGCGTGTGCTCGTTCTTAAATCACAAGAAAATCTAACTTTTTAAAAATTGAACAATCACTTATAAGGAAGGCGAAATTCGTGTTAGGCTTTATTTCCTATCTAATGTAACTTTGAGAGTAGGAGTAGAAGAATAGGGCATATGATTGTGTGGCTGACGATGTCATGCAGGGGACAAGTTTTGCATTTTTTGGACCGTTGGGATCTCTTCAGTGGTACAAATGATCTGTGTAAGAGGGAAGGTTTCCAGCCGAAATGGAAGACAACCAATATCCTTGAGGGGGTATGCGTTTACACTGTTTGTGAGGCTTTAAGTTAGTTGGGGGAATGGTATGGCAGTGGTGGGAACCAAAGCAATAGGAAGAAAAGATTAAGTCTGAAACCAATACAGTAGATAATATGAGCAATTAAATAGTCAATAACGACAAGACATTGCCAAAGACAAAGTAAGACGAATTAATTAAACCATTGTTATTTGAAAGCAACAGCACTGACAGAGAATACAGATAGGCTTCAGGTATGATCGGGAAGATTGCAATTAGAAAAACTGCGTCAGAAATGGACAGGACTGGCAGTTGATATTCCAGGGGTACGTCTATAGGAAGGAGACAATGGGAAGCAAGTCAGAAGGGGGAGTGGCGCTTTTATTTTGTTGAATGTTACAGTTATACAAAGTGGAGGTATTGCTGTGAAACCGGCTAGTGAAGTCATGTGGGTCAATTTTAAAATGAGAGAAGGATGGTCATCTTATTTGGTTTGTGTTAGAGGCCTCCCAACAGTGTGTGGGAAAATCAGAAGCAAATATGCGAGCTGATCTCGGATATCTGTAAGAAAAATAGCATAATGGGAGAGGGTTTTAACTTTCCAAACACAGAATGAGACTGTCACACAGTTGAGAGCTTGGACGTGGAGGAAATTGGCACTGTTCACAAGAAAACGTTCTTATTCAATACGTGGCTGTACCAACTGGAGATTTTTTTTTTCCTTGACGTTCTGTTTCGAAGTAATGCAGGGCAATTGACTATTGTCTATGTGGAGGGTAACTTTGGGGCTAGTGACTATAATTATATCGGTTTTAAAAGAATTAGGGGAAACGAGAGAACTGCGCAAAAAATAATATTCTGAATTAGAGTGAGGACAATTTTGATAGCTTGAGGCAGGAGCTGTGCGAAATTGATTGAGAGAAGATATTCAAATTTAAAGGAATGATTGGGAAGTCGGAGAACGTTAAGGATGAGATAACGGCAGTTCAGCTCCAGGACATACCTATTTCTGCAAAGGGTAAGGCTGTTGGAGTAGGGAATGCTGGATGAGTAGAGAATTTGTGTCTCTAGCATGCTAAAGGAAGGCAATCATGAGATATGGATAGCTTGGATCGAGTGTATATTGAGAAGAGTGTAATTGCAGAAATAGTATACCTGAGAGGCATCTTGGTAGGGCAAAGGTGGACATTAGACCGACTGATAAATGGAGATAACGAGAATCTCAGTGTTTCTTTGATTGCATTACGGGCAATTCAGTGACTCGGGAAAAAATAGAGACCCTTAAAGATCAACGTGGCCGTCTATGCGTGGAACCAAGGGAGATGGGTGAGGTTCTACACGAATATTTTGCGTCGGAATTTACTCTGGAGAGACGATTGGAAACTCGGGAGCTGGGAAACTAGGGAAATGATAACGTGCTCCCTAGAGCTTAATGTGAATCTGGGGAAGAGATTTTGAGGCCCTTGACTGAGATACTCATACCATCGACAGCCACAGGTGAGGTTCAGGAAGACTGGAGTGTGGCTCCTGTGGTGCTGCTATTTAAATAGGAAAGACAAGATGAAGAATCTAAGGAACTACAGACTGGTGAGCCTGAAGGCAGTAATGGGTGAGTTGTTGGATTCTGTGGGATGGGATTTGCATGCATCCGGAATAGCCAAAACTGATGAGACATAGTCAGAATATTTTCGGAGATGGAAAGTATTCAGCCTGGAGCTCGGTGACCAGTGGTGTTCCCCAGGGATCTGATGTGGGAGATCTGCTCTTTATGATCATTACAAATGGCTTGGATGAGGAAGTGGAAGGGTGGCTTAATAAATTTGGCGATGATACGAAGGTTGGTGGATTGTGGAATGCATGGAGGGCTGTTGTCGTTGGGACGAGACATTGACAGAATGCAGAGCTGGGCAAGGAAATGGTAGATGGAATTCAAACCAGTAAAGTGTGAAATAATTCATTTTGGAAGATAGGATTTAAATGCAGATAACAAGCATAATGACCGGATACTCAGCAGTGTGGAGGAACAGAGGGATATTGGGGCCAACGTCCATTGATCCCTCAAAGTTGCTATTAAATTGATAGGGTTACAAAGAGGTTTTTGATGTATTCGTGTTCATTGACAGTGGGCTAGTGTTCAAGAACTGTTAGGTTATGCTGCAACTGTGTAAAATTCTGTTTGGACAACATTTGGAGTATTGTGTTCATTTCAGGTCCACCTCATCACTGGTGAGAAGTGGAAGCTTCAGAGAGGGTGCAGAGGAGGTTTACCAGGATGCTGCCAGGACTGGTGGCCAGATCTTATGATGAAAGTTTGAAGGTGCTGGGGCTTTTTTTCCATTGAAGTGAGGCAGTACGAGAGGTGACTTAATAGAGCTAGACAAGGTGATGGGATGCACAGATAGAGTGGATAGTCAGAGACATTTTATTTTTCAAATGGGGAAAATTATTATTATGAGGGGACATAATTTGAAGGCGATTGGAGGGAGGTAAGAAAGACATCAGAGGTAATTTCTCACATGGAGAGTGGTGAGCATGTAGAATTTGCTTCCAAAAGTGGTAGTGGAGACAGACACTCTGGAAACTTCTGAGCCACTCTTGGATAGGTGCATACAGGAGAATAAAATGGAGGGTATGCAGAGTAGATTGATCTTAGTGGTATAACAGGTCACCACCACATCACGGGCTGAAGAGCCTGTAATGTGCTGTGCTGTTCTATGTTCCATGTTCGTTTTATTTCAATGTGATGTGTTGTGCTTTGGTAAAACAACTGAGTCATGGCATTTTTTTAAGTGTCGCTGGTGCTTTATGTAGTATTTTAATACCAAGAGACTTATTCTTTGAAGTTTGCTTCACATGTTGTCGGAATGGTTTAGAAGGCGTTCAGCATGCATACCTTCATTTCGCAGACTGTTGAATATCAGAGTCACAAATCGATATTGAGTTTCTGTGGGAGATTGATGAGGACCCTTCTGCCGGACTGTATCCAGCTCTAGTCGCCCTATTATAGGAAGTATGTTATCAAGCTGGAGAGGATGCAGAAATGATTTATCAGGATATTGTGGGAACTGAAGATTTGAATTATAGGGAGAGACAGTATAAAGTCATAGATTGATAAAAATGGACAACACAGAAGCAGACACTTCAGTCCAGTTCGTCTGTGCTGATCAAATATTCTAAATTAATCGAGTCTCTTTGCCAGCATTTCGCCTACATCCATTTGAAACAGTCTTATTATCTCTCAATTCTGACACATTTTATCTGTTTCAATGACACCAGCTTCAATCACTTCCTCCAGCAGTTCATTCAGTCCATGCACCACTTCTGCGGGTAAGAGTTGCTCCTTTAGTGGCTTCCAAATCTGTGTGCTCCCAACTAAAACTTAACTTACACCATTTGTTTTTTGTTTCACACTCTTACAGCGGGGAAACGACGTTGGCTATTCATGATACACATCTGCGTCATGCTTTAGTAAACATTTGTAAGTTCACCCCTCAGCCTCCGAAGTTCCACGGAAGATTCTCCCAGCCTATTCAGACTCTCCTTGTCGTTGAAACCCTGCAAATTTGGCAACCTTCTTCTGACTCTCATCTGCGGCTCGACACATAGATGGCCTTGCTGAACTTTAAGGTCCTAATGTCTCATCAGTTATTCTGGTGTCCTGAATGTATTTGTAAAATCACCCTGTATTCTCCTGAAAAACTTTTTGCAAAAGCTATCTCATTTTCTGGAACTGCAGATTTTGATATAAGGAGGAGTTGAATAGATTGTGGCTTTTATCTCTCGACTGTAGATGTTTGAGGGGTGATCTTACAGGTTGTTTTTTTTAAATATAAATCATGACCTGTGTAGATAAGGTGAACAATAGGTATATTTTCCCTTTTTTGGTGTGTTTCAAGACCAATTTGCATATTTTTAAGGTTTGAGAATAAAGATTTAGAAACCTCACGAGGGCATTTTCTTTTACACAGAGATTGGCGCATTTGTGGAAAGAACTTCCAGAGGAAGTGGTCGATACAAGCACAGTTAAAAGATTTGGAAACATTTGGACGAGAACGTGAATAAGAAAGGTTTGGACGGACATTGGCCAAGTGTCTGCATGTCTTTACACTGGAGTTATGATCTTCAGGAATGATCGGTCTGGCAAATTTGTTTCTGTGCTGTAAGGAGAAGAAGACATTTGGCACATCTGGCTTCATTGGTCAGAACTTTAGTGCAGGAGTTGTGATGTCATGTTGCAACTACATAGGACATTCATGTGGGCACTTTTGGAATACTTCACACAATTGTAGTGGGAATTATATCGGGAGGGTTTTGTCAAAATAGAGGAATTTGAGACAATGAAGCAATGATTCGCATGGATGGTGCTGGAACTGGAGTATTTTTTCTGTCGGCAGGGGCTGAATAGACATTTTCCCTGCAGAATCGGAGGCTGAGAGATGACCTTATTGAAATTTGTAAATCTCAAGGGGCTTTGATTGGTTGAATCTCCAAGGACTCCTTTTGGTGTGCGTGAGCCCGAAACTCGAGATTATTTGATTAAGGTGGGAGGGGAATGTGTAAAAAGGATCTACAGGGTTTTTTTCTCACGCAGAGGGTGCAGCATCTGTGGAACGGGCTGTCAGAGGAAATGATGCAGATACATAGAATAACAACATTTACAATGAACCTGGATGAGTCTGTGAATGCGAAGAATTTCGAGGAATGTGGACCAAATGCTTCCAAGCCATACTAAGTTAGCTTGGGATCTCTACTCGGTGCAAATAAGTTAGACTGAAAGGTTTTCTCGGGCAGTACAATTCTATGAAATTATACACCTTATTAAAGCTACGCAAGCACCCATCACAAAACAGATGGAATGCTGGGACTTGCTTTGAGCTTTGTGTCGAAGAGAAGATGCAGTCGAATGTGAGATAATCGGAGATAATGGGAACTGCAAATGCTGGAGAATCCAAGAAAACAAAGTGTGAAGCTGGGTGAACACAGCAGGCCAAGCAGCATCTCTTGGAGCACAAATGCTGACGTTTCGGGCCTCGAGCTCTGATGATGGGTCTCGGACCGAATCATCAGCTTTTGTGCACCTGAGATGCTGCTTGGCCTGCTGTGGTTATCCAGCTTCACACTTTGTTATTATGCGAGATAATCGGCATTTGATTCAGTCGAATGATCCCAAGGATGTAGGGACTGTCTTGTGAGTGAAGATTGAGTATTTCAGGGCCGGTTCTCAACGCACTGTAGAATACTGCATGGTGACGCAATGAAAGATGTATTATTTTGAAGGAACAGTATCGTTTTAGAAATGTTATTTCCTTTTTGAGAGAGTTTAGGAGCAAAGGATATGGTTTCTGAATTAGAGGTCACAAATTTAAGGCAGACGAGAATTTCTTCTCCAAAAATGCCTTGAATCTGTGGAATTCTTCATCAGGGAAGAATGTTGTGTCTGGTTTGTAATGTATTTTCAAAGGCGAAAAGAACAGATTTTTAATTGGTGATGGAATCAACGCACGCGAGGACAAGGCTGAAATATGGAGGTGAGGATTGAATATTCAAACATGATGTCATTGAATGGAAGAACAATCTCCATCGGTAGAGTGCTTACTTCTGGTTGCAATTCTTCTGGCATTACAAGTGACATTTGCTCTAAGTTGGTCAGTGAGAATTAGTATACACCTCTTTCATGTTTACCCTGAGATTCATGTTTTACAAGAACAGCCAACGCACTTCACGCTCATTTCCTCGTGAAAAAAAATCTCTCCATAACATCGTCCATAGATCATCACTCTCCACTTTGTGTGATTGTATCCTATCTCAAACGTAACAACTAAACCTATACATCTTTACTGTTGTTGAATATTTGTCGAACAAAGCAAAACAAAGAAATAAGTTTCAAGGCAGATTCAAATGATATAAACTTCCCCTCTGACACACACGATTGGCCTTGAGGAATTGGATGTATACATGTTACACATATCATATATTATTTAGCTCTACAAATATAAGACAGAAATCTGTAATGCAAACGATTGATGCGGGAATTTGTCCCTGTTGTCTCTGATATCAAACAATGCGAAATCAGGAAAACAATGTTGTGAGTTAAAGAATTCTTTGTATTGTTGCATCAGATGTTGGCAGTGATTGCACAGACTCAGTAAGTTCAGAAGAAATATTCCTCTATTTTATTCAAATTAACATTATCAAGTCAAATATAGTCTGATTTAGGCGCAGTGTCGAACTCCATTCAACATTCCTTTCAACACTAACACTCCTTGGGCATGTATGCCACACTCTCGTTGGGGAGTAAATACCCACTTCACTTTATTTTTCAACATTCCTTGAGATGTGCAATAAAGATTAATAATAGATTCAACGTGTATTGCATTCTAACATTCCTCACCCCTGAGAAATACTGGTGAGACACAACGAAAAGCCATTTCAACACTATCACAGTAAAGCCTCACAATCTCGATACATCATGTACTAGATCTTGTTTAAAGACCACTCCATCCGTTATCGTTGAGCAATTCCAGATTGCTGGATTCACAGAGACAGATTTTCGAGAAAACCTTCCTCAAGAGACTCAAGTGCTGACGCATTAGTTGGACTGAGAGTATGTGTTAGTTGTGTGTTGACTTCATGTTATGGAGGAAAACATTTTCCAATGTGGAGCAGCAGAACACGTCGTCAAGTGGCAAAAAAATGAAGAGGAGAAAACCGGATAGGAAGAGAGAAAGAAAGACAGACATAGACAGAGACAGAAACATTGGCTGTGCCAATCTATCTTGCAATTCAAGATGCATATTTTCGCTAACCGTGAATATTAGTATCATTTGATTGTCCACTCATAAAACAATATGTATAAAAAAGCATTCACGTCAATTGGTGTTTGACGAGTGTGCTGTGATTGTGGGAAAGGATAAATTGTGTTTTTCTTGCTCTATAATCTATTCTGAGAGTTCTATTTCTGAATATATTTACATAAACGGTTCAATGGTTTCAAACAAGTGCTGATGGAGACAAATGCAAATGATTGAAACTTTTTATCAGTAAGTTTCAAATCAAAACAAGTTTATTTTAAGAAAGTTGACAGTTAGCAGAAATGAATACAAATTTCTTGCACATTCAATGCAATAGATGTTATTTATTTCCAAACGATAAGCACGAATTTTATAAGTTTAATTTAGGTTAGAAATTCAATCATGGATGTTCTGAAGCCACAGTCAAGGAAACGCTTCTGTGCAACTGGATTTATTTTTAACATTCTTTTCATTACACTTCAATCCGTTTTGACCAGAACATATTCAAGAACTCAACATAGCTCAAAGCTGGTGTTAGAATTTTCATTAAAAATGCTTGAAAGGCCAATAGGACCTGCCACAGCAATTTAAATTATTTGATATTGTTCAGTGAATTTTAGTGACGTTCATATTTTATTTTATTAATTTGTGGAATGTCGACATTACTGGTCTGGCAAGAATGTGTTCTTATCCCAAATCGCCCAATGATTAGTTTGCCACTGCCACTCCAGAAGGCAGGCAATTACATTACTTTGCATCTCGAGTCACATGAAGGCCAGACCAAGTAATGCTGACAGATTTACTTGTTAGTTGACATGGTAAAACAGGATAATCTTTTATTTTCGATTGACTCTGGTTATATTGTTGCCATTAGACTTCACTTCTTCATTCCAGGCTTTCCTTTAATTCAAATTTCACGGATCAGTGGACTTCCTACTTTAAAAAAATCCGAAAGAACTGTGAAAGCTGTAAATCAGGAAGAAAAACAAAGTTTTTGGAAAAGCCCATAGGTCTGACAGCATCTGTGAAAAAGGAAAGGCAGTTTTGGCGATTCTGGACCAGTGACCCTTGCACAGGTGTCGAGCACAAGAGGGTGTCATGATGCATCATTAACTTGACACTTCTGGCTGATGATTGCTGTTAATTCTTCAGCCTTAACATTTGCATTGATGTGTTGGCTCTTCCATCTTTGAAGATGGCAATATCTGTGGAGCTTGTTTCTCCAATGTGTTATTTAATTATCCATCTCACATCATGACTTGATGTCGGGTCATGACAGAGTTTAGACCTGATCTGTTAGTTGCATGTTCACTCAGCCCGGTTCATCAAGTGCTGTTTATGCTGTTTGACATCATCATAGTCCCTCTGTGGTAGCTTCACCATGTTAAAATCTCTTCTCTATTGCTGTTCCAGGAATGGCATCCTGTACTTTCCATTAAACCGGGACTGATGCCCTCTCTTGGCGATAATTTCTGAGTGAGCAATATGCAGCACTATGAGGTTGCACATTGCACTGGAGAATAATTCTGATTATTTTGATGGCCCAATGACCTCATTATTGCTAAGAGCTGCGTTACTTTATCTATGCCATTTAGAACGCCGAGAGTGCCAAACAACACAATGGAGAGTTTCCTCAATATGAACTTGAGACTTGCTCTCCACAACGGTTGTCTGGTTATCATTTTTCTTATTATATTTTGTGCAGCCAAATAGAAGTAAGGGTAAGTTCAAACATATATTTTCCCTCTTGTTGCTTCCATCACCAGCTGCGTCAGGCCCAGTCTAACATCTCTGTCTGTTAGGACCAGAGGAACTCGCACAGGAGTGTGGCCATGCCTAGTAGTGTGCATTGAATTCCCCTTCCCCAAATACATTCTGCTTCCTTGACACCTTCGGTGCTTACCCCAAATGCTGTTCAACGTGGAGGAGGACTTATTCATCAGCCAAAGGAAGAAGACACATTGTAATCAGAAGTTCCTTTCTTTGTCCATGTTTAACCTAAAACCGTATAACTTGGCGGTTCCAGCATCAATACTGAGGGCAAGTTGCAGTTAACTGATGACTGTATCATCAGGCTGTACCTTGAAATATATGTGAAACGGTTATAAGAAGGTTACTATTCGGTTGGAGCATGCTCAGGAATGATTCATGAGCATGGAAGGTGAGCCTCACAGGGAGAGGCTGGATAGAGCCACAACGACGTAAACCATAGAAATAAACTCTTCCATCAAATTCGTCATTGCCAATGAGATGTCCTAAATTAATCTAGCCTCAGTTCCTATCATTTTGCCCATATCCCTGTAAAAACCCTTCAACTTGATGCCTGCATCCAGGTGATTTTCAGTGATGTAATTGTACCTGCCTCTCCCGCATCGTCTGGCACTTCATTCCATGCATTCACCATCCTTCCCATGGAGCATTTGCCCATTATGTCTTTTCAAAATCCTTCTGTTTTCAAATTCAACCAATGCCCACTCGTGTTGGACTACACTTGAAAAAAAAATCATATCTTGGCTAGACACCCTATCCGTGACCCTCATGATTTTATAAACTTCTGTTAGATCACAACTCAGCTTTCAACACTTCAGGTAAAATTATACCGGACTATTCGGTCTCTCCCTATCGCTAGAATTCTCCAAACTTAGCAAAAAAACTTCTACCTCCTCTCTGAAAATTTTCAATTCAATTGCATCGTTCCTGAGGCAGGGAGTCAGCAATAAGTGCACAATCCAAAAGTGGCTGAAACAATGTCTGGTACAGCTATACAACGAAAATATGACGTCCCATTTCCCATCCTCGGTGCACTTACGAGTAAAGGCAAGCACAATAAACGCCCGACTCACGGCCCTGCCTTACATGTTATTCCACTTTTGAGCAAATGCAAAACTGCAGTCCAGGGTATGTTTGTTTGGCAATACTCCCAAGGACTTTAAGTATATGAGTTATGACCTGATTTGTGCTAACAAAATGCAGCAACACAAATATACCGAACTTTGTTCCATCTGTAACTTTGTGGACCATTGTCCCATTCGATGACATATTGATTGCACCCGAAGTTCAGCTTCTTGGTTGTCCATTTCATGATGAATTTTTGTGATTTCCGGAAACTTACTAAAAATTGCTACTATATTCACTTTCAAATCATTTATGTAAATGATGAAAAAATAATATATCTAGCTCCAATCTTAGCTGCACACCGCTTGTTATAGTCCTCCAGTCCGAAAAACATCTGTCCACGACCATCCACTGTCTCCTATCTTCCAGAAACTTATGTTTCCCAAAGATTAGTTTCCCCTGAATTCCGTGAGCTTTAAACCTGTTAACCTATCTATCATGCAGAACCTTTTCGAAAATCTTATTTGAGTCCATATCCTATGCTTTGTGTTCTTCAATTCTCTTCCACGTGCCTTCAAGAATGTCAATCAATTTCGTGAGCAACGAATCTCCGTTGACTCAGCCATCCTTTATACTCTAACCAATTTCTGCCTTTCCAAATGCATGTTAAGCTTTTCCCTCATAATCCTCTCCAACACCTTGGTCACCATTGATGTCAGTCACAGATCCTGTCTACAGATCCATGACTTTTCCTCACCACGTTGCTTTCATAATGTCAACATGGTGGCTCAACTCCATCTGCCGCCATCTCAGATATCGTTATTGATGATGCCGCTATCTCAACAAGGTGCCCAACAATCACTTCCCAAGCCTTCCAAAAATTTTCTGGGCCAAATCTGACGGAGTCCCGGAGGTTTATCAGCGTTAATTCTTTTTCAAGAGGTACAACACATCCTCCTCTGCAGTGTGGATATTGTTCATGCCACTGCGCCTTATTTTCCCAATATCCTCAGCTTATATAACTTTCTCCACAGTGACATTGATGCAAAATCCTCGTTGAGTATCTCATCCACCACCTGCAGTTCCATGCACAGTGGCCTCAGTGATCTTTGAGGTGTTATGTTCTCTCGCTTGTTATTCTTTTGGTCGTTCTCCATAATCGCATTTCCCAATGCTATCTCATGTTGTGGGAGTAGAGAATTAATTGGACATGCTGAAGCTTTTATATCTCACACGTAGACTTTTGTGGGGTGATCTCATAGAGGTTTAGTAAAATCATGAAAGATCTCGATCAGGTGAATAGCAGGTATTTTTTTCCCCTGCAGTGTGGGTGTTGCATGACGAGTGGCATATTTTTAATGTGAGAGGATAAAGACAGGATGACTTTGATTTTGCAGGGAAACTGGTTCGTTTGTGGAGTCACTGATTGATACAGATAAAATTAGAGCATTTAGAAACACTTGTCGGAGAAAGTGAGTAAGAATTTTTTGTAGGGACAAGGGCCAAGTGCAGGCATGTGGGACTAATTAAAATTGGGAATATGGCCGGCATGGATGCTTCTGTCGTCGAGTTTGTTTGCTTGTTGTATGACAATGCAATTCTGTGAGTGTCAGTTGTGGATTAATTTAGAAAATGTGAGGTGTTGCATTTCGAAAGGCATAGCATGTCAGGACTTACTCACTTAATGGAAGGGTCCTGATGAGTGTTGCTGAACAAAGAGGCCTGGGGTGCAGATGTATAGTTCCTTGAAATTGGAGTCGCAGGGAGGCAGGGTGGTGAAGTAGGCTTTTGGCACGCAAAACTTCTTTGGACATAACTTTTAATATCGGTGTTTGGATGTCATGTTGCTTTTGTATAGGACATTCGTGACGTCATATTTGGAAAGCTGTGCACAATCCTTTTCGACATTTGATTGGAAGGATTTGTTTAACTTAAGAACGTGAAACAAAGATTTACAAGGATGATGTCAGACTTGGAGTTTTGTAGCTGCAGGCAGGTGCTGAATAGGCTGGGATTCCATCACCGCCCCCCCCCACCCCACCCTGCACCACCACATCGGAGGCTGATGTGACTTTATTGAGATTTACATCATCATAAGGACTATTTATAGACTGAAAACCAAGAGTATTATACATTGACGGCCGTGTCCAAAACTACAGGATACAGTATTCGGGTGACAGGGAAAACGTCTAAAAATTGCCTGAGAGTGTAAATCTTTCACCATGGCAGGGGTCATGGCCGGGGCGGGGGGGGGGGTGGGGCGGGGGACGTGGTGGCGCTGGTAGAGAAAGTGGTGGAGGCATTTACTATTACAACATATAAAACACATCTATACGGGTATGCGAATGGGAAAAGTTTGGAGGAATGAGACAAATGCTTCCAAATGGAGCTCGGCCAGATTGGCATTTCTGTTTGGTGCAACTATGCAAGCACTAGGCACACAAAGGCTGGAATACTGTGAGATGTTCTGGGCCTCGTATCGGAGGGAAGATACACGGAAATACAAAGCAATCTATACAAGGTTCACTTCACTTATCCAGCGGATGGATGGTCTGTCTTGGGAGTGGAGATTGTATGTTTTTGGCCTGTCGTAATTGGAATATATAAGATTTAGTAGTGACATATTGAAGCAGGTTTTAACTTCCGGGAACTTGTCAGTTGAAATGCACAAATGTTTCCACACTGGTGAGATTTCAGTAGCTAAGGAAATCATCACTGAATTAAATGCACGAATTTAAGGCAGATTCAATTTCCTCAAATTGAATGTAGTGAATCTGTGGAATTCTTTACCATGGAAGATTTTCGAGATTGGTTCTTAAGTATTTCCAAAGGTGAAAGGGGCATATTTTGAATTAGTGATGGAATCAATGCTTATGAGAACAGGATTGAAAAGTGGAGGTGAGGGATATCAAATCCGCCATAAAGTCATTGACAGGAAGAACAAATTCCATTGGAAGAATAGCAAATTCTGATTTGAATGTTTTCACATTACAATTGATGTTTGCTTTAAATTACTGACTTCAGAATTATTGTTGTCCCCACCGATATTCCTCCTCAATTGCATGTTTTCTGAGAGCCACACAGGCGCTTCAATTTCTTCTCCTCGTTAAAAAAGAGACAAGCCTTCAGACCATCATCCATAGATCTCCTCTGGCCCTCTTTGACGTGATTGCATCCTTTCTCTCAGATAGTGACTAATTATTCATATCTTCAAGTTTGTTGAAGATTTATCAAACACAACCAAGGCTGCTACAGAAAAGGTAAAAGCAGATCAAAACAACATTTAAACTGCCATATCAAACATACCATTGGTATGTGGATTATGGAAGTTATGCACATTACACAAAGAATACATTTTCTATCTCCACACACGCAAAACAGACATTTGGTTCGCAAAAGTTCGATGCAGGAATTTGTTCCCATTTTATTCTGGTATTAATCATTTCAAAATCACGAAGACAAAAGGAGGAATTAAAGGCTCCTTTACATTTTTACACCTGATATTTTCAGTTATTGCACAGCTCAGATTGCGCTCAGAATAAATCTCCCACTACGTTGCTCCAGGCAAAAAAATAATTACAGAAGAATAGAATCCCTGTCGTTTCAAATACAGTACGTTTTGGATGCTGGATAGATCTACATCGAATATTCTTTAAAAATGACAGACTCTTAGGTTCTGCACAACACAGCATTGAAACAGAGTCTTTTAGACAGAAAGCGAATTACATTGTGCGATCAAATATTTTTTAGACATGAGCAATACTGGTGAGGCACAATGAAAAGCCCTTTGAAGACAATTACAGGAAAGTCTCACAGCCACGTTACACGAAAATTTTGATTCGGTTCAAAACCCCTCCGTCGGTTCCAGTCAAGCAATTCCAGGCCACTGAATATTCAAAGATACATTTTCCAGAAAACCTTTTTTCTATGGTCTCAAATGTCTCAGGAAAGAAACGCATTAGGTGGACAAAAGTATGTGTTATTTAGGCATTGACTTCAAGTTACGGAGGAAAACGTTCTCTGATGGTGTAGAGTGAAAACATGGTGTCACATATTTTAAAAAAATACACACACGTACATGAAAGCGAGGGACTCGGAGGGGAAGAGAGGACGAGAGAAACAGACAGAAAAAGAAATATTGGCTGTATCAATGTATCTGACAATTATGGATGCATTTGTTGGCTGTACGTCAGAGTTTGCATCACGCTGATTCTATAAACTTTTAAATTAAAGTTTACGAAGTCCTCACATCAATTACTGTTGGAATTTGTTGAATTATTTGCATTTTAGCCAACAATTTTGTGCTGTGTTTATGGGGAAAGATAAAGCACTTTTGTTGATCTATGATCTATTCTGACAGTTCTATTTCTGCTTATTTACGTACATGCTTCATTGATTTCAAAGAAGAGTTGATGGTGACAAACCAGATGATCAGCGTTATTTATTGACTTGCTTTAAATGAAAACAAACCTATTTTAAGCTTGTTGGCAGTTAGCAGAAATGAATACAATTGTTCTGAAAATCAATTGTAACAGATTTTATTTATTTCCAAATGATAAGCACAAATTTAAAATTTAATTTCTGTCATGAATTAAGTCATGGAAATTTTACAGTCACTTTAAATGACAAATTTCTCTATGACAAGATTAAGTCTAAACGTTCAATTGTTTATTACATTAATCCATTTTGATGGGAACATCTCGAAGAGCTCAATATAGCTCAAGTCGTGTTTTAGAATTTTCAAAAACATTGTAAATTACTTGAAAGAGACATCAGGAAGTGCCACAAAATTGAAATTAATTGATATAGTTTAGTGAGTTTTAGTCACACTTTTATTTTATTCATTCATTCATTGAATACCGATGTTGCTGCTTCAGCCAGCAATGAGTCATTATCCCAAATCGCACATTCAGTCGGTTCCCACAGCCACTCCATGAGGCACTCAATCATATTTCTGTGTGTCTGGAGTCACATGAAGCCCAGGCCAAGTCAAACCTGAAGATTTCTATCAAATAGGTATGAATGAACAATTGCTTTTGTATTTTCGACTGATTCTGGTTATACTTTTGCCATTGGACTTTTTTTTTCATTCCAGGTTTTCTTTGAGTTCAAATTTCAAAAACAGAAAAACGTGCGATTTCACATCCTGTCAGCTAAACATCCAACTGGAGTTCAGAAATCCTGGACCAGTGATATTACCACAGCAATCTTGATTCTCGAAATGTAGTCGGTATGTACAGAAAGCTGTAACAAACAGAAGAGCAATAAATCTCACATTTCACGTCAGAAATAAATGTTGGAGTGGAATATGGTGAGAATTATTTCGCATTTGTAACAAATTCATAGGAGACTTTGCATCGAATAATCGATCTCAAAACTGGAACAGATTGTCCCTCTGCTGAACCTGAATCACCTACTGCCTGTTACCAGTATTCCTCATCTGAATTTGTTTCAGCCTTCTATTCTCCAGCACCCTTCGCACTTTCGAAACGCTTGGTTGAAATTTGAACAAGTTAGTTATGTATCCCAAGAAAGTGATCATCGCTGACCATTTGTAACGACACTGTCTTACTGGATTCATTTGGCTTTTTTTTCAGAAGTAGCTTTAAAACGCATTGCTGGCTTCATATTCAGATTCAGGACTGTGCAGGAACAGGTGCCTTATCGTGGAACAAGTTGGACAGACCAGGCAGAAAGAACAGACCGCTTCCACCGAGGAACAATACTGAGCCATGTGGTCTCATCAAAAAAATTAGGAAGTGCGTGATTATCGCTGATTCAGCTGGCCTTTTCGTTTCAATTCCTTTAATTAATTGTAGCTACCATAACAGAAATTGAAATCGTCCCCCTGCAAAGTGACTGCAAGCTTTTAAAAGTTTTTCAAATACTCACAATGCTTCGTTAAACGCCTTATCAATCTATCGAGTTTGCTTCAAGGATCTTTTGTTAGGTTGATTGGTGGAATACAGGTGGACTTTATTTCCTGTCATTCGTTCTCTGAATTAAATGGTGTTGAGCTGCCTTTCTGAAATGTAGGGTCGAAAATCCCTTCAGGAAAGGAATTCCAGGATTTTGAGTCAGTTACTCTGATGAATGGCTGATGTACTTCTAAGTCATAATGGTAAGTATCAAGGAGGGGAGCTTACTGGTGCTGCAGTTCCTGTGTATCTGATCCTCTTATCCTTTGAGATAAAAGTGGTCATGGGTTAGGAAGATGCTGTCTAAGGATATTGTTATATTTCAGCAGTATATCCTGTCTATACTACATACTCAAGCAGCTCATTGTCAGATTTGGAGACACTGGTTGCACTTGGATGTGCTGCAATTCAAATGGGCTGCTTTGTTTCTGATTATGTCAAGCTTCTTGAGTGAAATTGACGCGACACCCATGCAGGCAGACGGGGAGGCATGCCATTACACATTCTTAGATAATGGGTGGCTATGGCGACTCAGCAGGATGGGCTACTTGTCACAGTATTTCTGGCTATTGAGCTGCTCTTATCACTGTTGTGTGGACATGTTGCTTCCATTTCGGTTTCAATTCAATATGAAATCACAGACTTTTGAGATTGGAGGATTCAGTGAATGTCAGGTGGCTGTGGTTAGAATGTCTCTAATTATAATATTTATTATCTCGCAGTTCTGTGGTGTGAATGCTACTTGCCTGTTGTCTGCGCACATCTGGATATTAGACAGCACTTGAATTTCAAAATATATTGCCCCTATATCTGAGCAGTTACCGAAGATGCTGAGCATTGTGACATAATCAGTGCCTATTTCACATCTGTGATAGACTGGAGATCACCAATGAAATAACTGAAGATAACAGGACCAGTGAAGATTCTCTCCATAATTGGGCCAAGGGCACGAGCCACGAACTCTTACAGAGACGTCCTGGAGCTGAGACGAATGAACTCAAAAAGCCAGAACTGTCTTCATGTTTACAAACGATATCTCCAGGCAGTGAAGAGTTTATCATCTGATGTGCATTGATTGCAGTGTTGGAAAAGCTCACTCGATGCCACACTCAGTCGAATGAGCCCTTCATGTCAAGTTTTATCACTCTCCCCTCACCTGTGGAACTCAGTTTTTGTTCATCTTTGAACCAAACTGACATTCATCTGGGAGCTAAGTGGCCCTTGTATAAAATTCACAATGTGTCACTGAACAGGCGATTACTGAGCTAGTACTGCTTGGTCACACTGTTAATGACAGCTTTGCTAACCTTACTTATCAGTGAGGGAAATATACTGAGGCAGTAATTCGCTGGACTGGATTATTGTAGTGCCTGAACAATTTTCAAAATTATCTGGTTTGAGCCAATGTTGTAGGTGTTTTGGAAGTGCTTGGCTCATGGAGTGGCATGTCAGAGCACATTTCGTCAGTCCTGTTGATAGAATCTTGTCAGGTCCAATAAAATTTGCACATCCACCACCCCCAACCAAATGTTAATATCCTTGGAGAGAACCGAATTTGTTGAAGACTGGTATCTGTAAAACTAGCGACACTTGGAGGAGGCCAAGATGGATCATCGACTTGGCACGTCTGGTTGATGATTGCTGTTAATTCTTCAACCTTAACGTTTGTGCTGATCTTTCGGCACCGTCTTTGAAGATGGCAATATCTATGGAGTTTCCTCTTCGAATGAGTTGTTGAATTGTTCACCTCAATTCATGACTTGATGTGAAAGCACAGAATTGTTTATATATGATCCGTTAATTGCAAGTTCATTGAGCTCTGTCCATCACGTGCTGTTTCTGCTGTTTCGAATGATAGTAGTCCCTGTGTTGTAGCTTCACAAGGTTGAAATCTCTCCTCTGGTACTTTTCCTGGGCTGGCATCCTTCACTTTCCATAAAACCAGGGCTGATTACCTCTCTTGGTCAAAATGTGCGAGTGGGGAATATGCAGAACCATCAGGTTACATATTCTGGTGGCGTTATGCCAATGGCCAAATCACCTCATTAATGCCAGGTGTTGAGAGTGCCAAACAACAGAACGAAAGGTATTCTCAATGTGAAGTTGATACTTCATCTCCACCATGGCGATCTGGTGATTGGCCTTATTAATATTGTCATGGACAGATGCATCTGCAGCCAGACTTTTGAGAAGAATGAGTTCAATCATACATTTTCCCTCTTGTCGGATTCCTCCTCAGCTGCTGCAGACCCACACTAACACTAAGTCCTTCAAGGCCCGAGAAACTCGGTCAGTAGTTTTGCCGTGTCCCCTCACAGAATATAAATCTATCCTTACCACCTTTAGTGCTTTCCCCAGATGTTGTTAACATTGAGGAATGCATTTTCGTAAGCTGAGGGAAGACAACACATAGGAATCAGAAGGTGTTTTCTCTTTGCCCATGTTTAACCTGAATCCATGAGAATTACTGGGTCCAGAAGGAACGTTGACGGCTATGAAAGAAACTCCTTTCCGTCTGTATATAACTGTGTTGCCACCTGTGATGGTGATGCCCTGCTGAAGGACCATGGAATATACAGGGGTAGTGATGTATGGATTATTGCAGTTAAACTATGAATGCATGATCAGGCTGTTGCTTTACCAGTCTTCCATAGCTTTCTGACCTAATTCATAATTCTATATCGCTCTTTGTTGGAAATAGATATGTAAAATACAATTTCAAATATATCAAAGTCATCCAGCACTACAAGAGTTCTGCAGTTAGTTTCTGCATCAGTTCTAATCTCTTTCTCATTATGATCTTCCTCCCTGTGTACTCCTAAAATTTGGCACGAGTCACCAGATGTTTGACACACAAAGCCATTGGTGCCAATATCTCTTCCAATGCCTAGGTCAATGTCGGGACGCCCATTTACTTTCATTACATTGTTGCAATTCTGCAGCAACTGGTAAAATTGAGTGGCTTGCTGAACCATTTGACAGCGAACCACTTTGCTTTGTGGCTGGAGTTGCATGTACAACAGACCACGTGAGTATGACAATTTTCCTTTCCTGATTGGCATTACTGATTTTTTTTCTGACAATTAGTAATGATTTCATGACCTTCACTAGAATCTTACCTCCAAATATGTTCTTAAATTTAAATTCCAGCATTTAATGATGTTCAAAATTGGACCAACGAATGTTAGTTGAATTTGCTGTATTAGTAACAATATAACTAACAACAATAGCTCCAAACCATCTCCTTGACGGCAAAATGGATATGTACAGCAAGTGACCGCTTAAGATTTGTATTTTGTCGGGAACAAACACGCATCATTGTTTCTCTTCAATTGATAGTCCTGGAACATGCATTCATTCACATGTTTCGGCGCAATATTTTTTCTTTCTTTGTTCTGCAATCTAGAGCATACCTTGGCCTGAGGGTTTCCGCCTGGCTAATTGCAATACCGCACGCTTTTCACCTCACCTGTAAACTTTGTCATCAAAATTCCTACATTCATGAATCGATCATTGATGAACACTACAAACAGCACAGGATGCGGCACCAAAAAACTTGCAATGCATCACTGAACACAGGGTTTCGTCTCAAAGACTACCTTCGGCCATGACCTTCTGCTTTTGACTGATGACGCAAAGTAAATTTTGGAAACAACTTCCCAAATTGCATTTGGTTCTGGTATTTCTTAAATAATTTAGGATGCAAGATCTTGTCAAAAACCTTGTTAATGTCAAAGCAGATTGCATTTTTTCACCCTGGATCATGCATCTGATTGCCTCCTTGGAAGGTAGTATCAACTGTGCAAGGTGTGACATCACTGCCATCAAAGCCAGGCCGAATTTTCCTACTTAAATGTTACATTTATAGCTTTGAATCAAGGTTATCTCTCCGATTTCTTTTCCAAATTCTTTTCCTGGCACTGATACTAGACTCGATCACCGGTATAAAGAAACCTGAATATTTATTGATTCATCATACTCTATGAGCATTCTTGCTCTGGCATTTTCTGATTGTGCAAAGACGATTTTAATATTCCGACCTGGGTCCTTACAATCCAATCCCTTGCCCAGGATACTGGGACACACAGCTGAGTCAATTGTATTCCCGCTAAAATGCCAAATACTTATTCCAGTTCAATAGAAATTTCTGAAAATTCCACAGCTTTCTGACCTAATTCATTACTCGATATCGTCCTTCGTCAGAAATGGAGATGTAAAATACAATAGCAAAATGTATCAAAGCCATCGAGTACGACAAGATTTCTCCAGTTAGTTTCTGCATCGGCCCTAATCTCGTTCGCATTATTCTCTTCCTCCGTGTATTCCTAAAATGCCTTTTGGTATTCATCTTTTTTAAATTAAAATTACCTCTCTTTAGAATTAAAAAAAATGGAAAAAAAAAACTTCCGACAGGTTCTAAAGTCTTCTCGAGCTTCTGATATGCTGAGCTTTGCTGGAGACTTCTTTTGTCTACTCCTTTACGTTTCGCCACCTATAGTAATGTTTTGAATTCTTACTTCCAGTCTTCACCTTTCAGGAATATTTTTGGCCTGCAAATTCGTTATTTTTCACTGCAAACCCCCCCCACTGCTCTGGTGTAAGTTTTTCTGTAGGTCATTGCTCTCATGACCACATTGGCGAGATTGAGTTTGATCAGAACAAAATCGACCTTGATCCAATTCAAAACCTTTACTTCTCGCTGATCATTGTCACTTTCCGCCGATATGTAATATCCAACAGAGTTGCATTCACTATCACCAAAATTCTCTCCAAATGACTGCCCAACATTTTGCCTAGCCTCTTCCCGTAAAATGAGGCACTGCATGGCAGGACTTTGTGGCAATTTGTTGTTTCAAGTCTGATTTCTTTTTTTTAAAAAAGCCTCTCATGGACACGTTTTAAGAATTCAGACCCCTCTGCGCAATTCACATTGGTGTTATCCCATTTAATATTTGGGAAGTTCAAATCCATTATTCATGTTGGATTGTAGTGTGTACACTTCCTGAAATGTGCCAGAGAGACTCCCTTCCATCTCTCCATGCATGTTTGATAGACTAGTGAACACTCCTAGAAATAATATGTCACGTTATTTACTCTCAGTTACCTTCTGGAATTACACAGCTGGCCACTCAACTGATTGAGAGTTTGAGATGGTTCACAAATTCTAGCTGTGTCAGCGATATTCATTTGGGAGGAAATTCAAATACACAGGCTATTCCACTGGTAATTGGAGAAGTGGGAATTTTTGTTTTGTTGATTTGCTGCAGAAGTATTACATGGAGCTTCATCTAAGGATTTGCTGCATTACTTCAGACTCATTCATGAGTTAACTTATCTGTATCTGACCTGAAATCATAATTTAACTTGAAGATTCTTTTTCAGTTATTAATGGAATTAACATTAATACAGTTCACTGCAATGTAGAATACATAGACAGATATAGATAACGGAAGTGTGAGATGTACAACTGAGTAATAATGCAAACAATTCCGTATAAATACAAGAAAGCCCAACTAGTAGACCCCGTTCAGCCATTTAGTTTGCATACCCGTCTACGTCTAATAATCGTTCATTCCCTTGTTAAGCAAGAATGCATCTGCTACTGCCTTACAAAAAGGTATGAACATATTATGCTTCAAAGGTTTTTCATCAAGAGAGCTTCAAAGACTACAATCGAGCAGATATTCTTAACGTATTTTAGTGCTCAATGAAAAAGTCCTGATTTATCAACTTTTACCAGCAGTTGCAAAAGAGGAAAAAAGGTTTTCCCCATTTACCATATCCAGATGATTTATGTTTTCGTAGGTTTGAACGAAGCACTCGGCACTTGTTCAAACTTAAGTAGTTCTGAACCTATCCCGCCCAAACGTTGCCCATTAATAGTCTCATAATTTTTCACTGAACTTCTACCATAGTAATTTCATGTGGCCTCATTCAATGTATCATTTTCATGCATCATGATCTTTATGTTTTTGTTTTCAACTCCACTTGGAATAAACCGTCATAGTCTGTTAGTTTTCGGACGGAATTGCATTTCCTGTATTCTCACCTTTTATGATTCATGCACAAGGAAATTCTGCTGCCTCTGCATCACAGTTTCCACTTTGCAATTCCTGAAATCATAGACATACTGTGTTTGGACATGATTCTCCAATTGGTTCAACTTTTCCATTCACTTAATCGGTATCTATCTGTTTGTAACTTCCTCATGTCCTGCTCGCAGTGAACAATCCTGTTTATCAATGTGTTTTCAGCATATTATCAACCACTCTTTTCGCCAATTCAGCCAAGTCATTTAAAGCTGTACAGCCTTGAAGCTGCATTACTGATCACTTCCCATCTGGCTCATTAAAATCTTGCCAATCAGAAAAACACCAAGTTATGTTTGTTCTTTAGAGGGGGTAAGCTAGCCATAGTCAATCCGTTCCAATGTAGAACCACTTGACTCTGACCTTTTGTGTTCTGCAACAAAATTTCATGTGACACTTTATTCATGGACTTTTGGAATACCGATGGAACATTAGCCATGTTTGCATGGTGTTTCTAATACAGGCGGAGTGAGCCTTCTGAAAAAATAAATTGTACAAGGTCTTGCTGATAATGTAACTGACATACGGATTGCAGTCACGGTCACATTATCTCAGTAAAGCCATGCCTACTGAGCTGAGGGATTACCTCAAAAGTTTTCCAGATTATGATCTGCTATGATCATATTGAATCACACAACAAACTCAGTATTATGAATATAAACATCTGTTTTTCTCTCTTTTCCTGGTTATCCATATTTTCTGGTTGTCTGAATGCTGATGCTGCTTTATCAACTGTATAGGTTTACTTGTCAAAATTCTACGATGAACTCTAGGCATGCTTTTCCCTTTACAAAGTACTATGGATTCCACCTGATAGTTTTGAAGTTCTCTGTTAGTAGTTCCTTAATAATAGGTCCTGGCATATTCCTTGTGCCAGAAGTCAAGTTCACTGACAAGCAGTTTTCTGCTTTCTGTATCGTCCCCTTGTAATAAATAACTTCAATTCACAACTGTACAATCCACTGGAACATTTCCAGAATCTCGGGAAATCGAGAGAGTAAAAACTAGTACATGAAATATTTCTCGACTCATTTCTATTAATATCTCAGCAGAGACCTCACACAACAAAGAACTCCAGCTATTTTGTCAGTAACATGTCACTATCAGTTGTAATTTTATTGCTGGCTTAACCATATTTTCGTTTTCTTGATTTACCAGTTACTTCTGGTGTCTTACTGATATCGTCTATTGAAAGAGTTGTCGTAAAGTACCTTCAATTAATTGCCCATTTTCTCATAGTTGCCAGTTTCAATCACTATAGCTTTGAAGTAAATTAATATTATCTCTGTCTGTTTAATCTTCTTAGATAAGTTTCTTTTTCGCTCTGATATGTTCTTCATTGTTTAACTTTTAAACTATACATTTCCCGTATTCTGTCCTGTCAACGCGACAATAGTGAGTTCGGTGTTGTTGCATTATTTCTAATCATCGATTGTGACACTTTCTGTTGTTTTTTTTTGTTTTCTCACTTTACAGAATTTATCTGTGCGTTATATTCTGAAATATCTCCTTAAATTTCTGTTTTTGTACAAATGTTCATTATTCCCTTAAATGTTTTGCAGGCTCAATATAATTCATTTTGCTTTTGTATGTTCACAGTTGTCTTTATTCATTTGATAACACTCGACTTCAGCTCATTTTTTTCGACCTGAGAACACATGCAGATATCTTGAGGTCTTTGCTGCTAACTTAGGTGGCAAGTAGATGCTTCGGTCGCAATTGATTATAATTTAGTAGCATGGAACCAGATCCAGGAAAAGCTTCCTTCTTGTCTCAATCATTTGCTAATTCTCTTGTTCAAATAAACACGGTCTATTGCTGACAACCCAAAAGAGAAAAAGTGCCTTGCTTCTTCGTGAAAACTTATATGAATTAAAAGAGGCAAACGCCAAAATATTATCAGACGAAATTTCAATGGCAGAAAGACCTGTTCACTGTTGCAAACTCGCCATTCTTTTTGTCCCTGAGATAGCGCTGAATTTCCCGTAAATGTCTATTTTTTAATCAGAAGGTTGAAAACGAATCGATTTATTGTCTTTTAGCCCCCTATTTCCGTGATTACACTCAGCATTTTTTTCTTTCACAGTTAACATAGAGTAGTTAAAATACTCTTCTGTGTTATATGTTGTATTCGAAAAACAAAAAGGGAATGGAGTTGAACACAGTGTTAAGACCAAAAGCAATCTGCAAACTTGTTCCGGAGGCTGTTAGTGTGTTTTCACCCTCACACGCAGGAAGTTTGTTTGTGCTGATAACATGAAACGGACTCGTGTTGTATCATTCTCATCTGATACACAGCTTCCTGTTTCTCTGTGCTGCTTGCAAGGCACACGTGTCACTTTTGATCAGAAAATAAATCTCTTGAACAATCTGGAGGAAACATCTGCCAATGTGGCCTATATTTGGACAGAGAGTACGTGAGCAGTGATCGATCACATTGAACTGACATGTATTAGTCACTTATTGTGGTCTGATTAAAGGCTGGTTCCAGGACGTTGTTGGACAAGTCTCTGGACATTGTAATAAACTTATACGTTTCTCTCAATACTGGAACAATTAGATTGCACCTTTAATGTTTTGATCCTTTTTATATTTTGTCACTTACTTTTCTTTCGATTTAATGTCTCTTTGATCAGTTTTAGATTCTGTATCCATCATGTCCCCATCCCGATACTTCTAGTTGATTTAATTATTATTTTATTACACTAGACAAGGGCAAAAAAAAATATTTTGCACAGAAAGTTGTGTCGTTGCAGAAGACAACAGAAATAATATATAGAGGGAACCCCTTTTCTGCCGTGACTCTGAAGATTATCAGCTTCATCAGAAGCCACAGGTGAGGTACAGTGGCTCAGTGATTAGCACAGCCAGTCGCGTCAAGGCCCTGCTTTTGATTCCATCTTCAAGCCACTGACTGTGTGCAGTCTGCACCTTCTTGTATTTCTGCCAGCTGCTCCAGTTTCATCCAGAACCCAAAAATATGCAAGTTGGGTCGATCAGCAATTCTAACTTACCCAGAGTACCTCGGGATGTGTAGGTTTTCTGTCTGAGCTACGGGAAGAGTGAGGATGGGGCGCCCTTTGGAGAGTCGCTGAGGACTCGGTGGGACAAAATGCCCGATTCCACTCTCTAAGGATTCCACTGTATTCTAATTTCATAATTTGGAAATTCTCTCTCTTTGAAAGAGCTTGTTGAAAAGGTTGATTACAGTCTGCTATCTGTCAGAAACCATGACTACTTAAAAAGCCCACCTTGGCCAAAGTTTCAAACGTTATTACAATTATGATACTGACATTTCCTTCTGTCAGCGTCTCGTGTTTAATGTTTTTACTTATAATTTGCTTCTAGCAGAATATTCAAACACTGATTTTTCCAAACTTCCTGCTGTGGCTCTTGCTTGTTGAGAAAAATTGGCAATCTGTTGATAAGAATCAGAATACATAGAATGTTTTTGGATCCTGTAACTTATGTTCATTGTTTTAAAATTCATTTTATATGTGTGTATATATGTATATATATATATATATACGGGCTTCTCTGTCTAGCCAGCATTACTGCCAGTCCTGAGTTTCACTTGAGAAACTGATGGTGATATGCCTTTTTATGAACCATTGCAGTCCAATATACCATTAACGGGAGTATTCCAGGATTTTGACCCATTTGTCGCAAAGGAACGGTGATATATTTCCAACTCAAGATTGTGAGTGGGTTGGAGAGGAAATTGACCATGATGGCATTCCTGTATGTTTGTTGGCCTTCTCCTTTTTGATGGAATTGGTCGAGCATTTGGGAGATAGTGTCTGAGGATCTTTGATGAATTTCTGCAGATTACCTTGTCGTTCGTACAGACTGCTGCTACTGAGCATCAGTGGTGAAAGGACTGTATGTTTGTGAATGTAATGCCAATCAAGTGGGCTGCCTTGTCCTGGATTGTGTCGAGCTTCTTGAGTGTTGTTGAGGCTGCACTCATCCATACAATGTGGAGTAATCCATCACACATCTCACTTGTGCCTTGCAGATGTTGGACAAACTTTGAGGAGTATGGAAGTGAGTTATTCGCCGCAGTATTCCGAGCTTCTCACTTGCTTCTGCCGCCACTGTGTTTCTATTGTAAGTTCAGTTGGAATTTCTTGCCAATGAATAGCCCCAGGATGTTGATAGTAAGTTTTGCAATGATGATAACACTGTTGAATGCCGGGGTTGCTGGTTATATTGCTTCTTTTTGCATGATAGTTACAACTTGATATTCCTGTGGCGCAAATGTTACCTGCTGCTTGTCAACACACAACTGGATATCGTCCAAATCTTGTTGCATTTGAATATGGTGTGCTTCAGCCACTGAAGAGTCGTGAATAGTGCTGAATATTGTGCATTCATCGTTAAACATCCCCACTTCTGACCTTATGATGGAGGGAAGTCATTGATGAAACAGTTGCAGATGTTTGGGCTTCGGATAGTAGCCTGGTGAATTCCTGCAGAGATGTCATGGAGTTGAGATGACAGTCCTCCAACAACCACGACTATCTTCCGTATGTCAGGTGAGAATCCAAACACCAGAAATTTAGCCTATTCATATACATTGACTCCAATTTTATGCGGGGTCTTTGATGCCACATTCATTCGAATGCAGCCTTGATGATAAGAGCGGCCATTAAAACCTCACTTTTGGAATTCAGTTCTTTTGCCCATGTTTGGTCCAAGGCTGCCATGATATCAGAAGCTGAGTGGCCTGGCGGACTCCAAACTGGGCATCACTAATCAGTTTATTGCCGAAAAGGTTCTGCTTGATAGCATCATTGACGTCACCTCACACCAATGTACTGATGATCGACTTCAGACTGATTGGGCAGTAATTGCTAAATAGTCAACGTTAAAACAAAACGTGGAATAAGTTTAGAGTTAATGTGAACGGCAGATGCTGAAGAATCTAAAATAACAAAGTGTGAAGCTGGATGAACACAGCAGGCCAAGCAGCATCTCAGGAGCACAAAATTTCCGTAAGTTTAGTTGACATTCCGAATGCTTAGATCATAATAATATAAATCGTATACAATAAAAGTTGCTGATAACGGGCTTTCAGAACAGCAACAGAAGTGAAGGCTTTTGTAACAGTACGTGCTGGATGTTGCATAGAAAAAGCACAGTGCGATTTTGATTTACATCTCAGAAAGTCATAGTTTAATATTATCCATGACATGATTGAGCATAGTCTTACATAAGAATACCAAATCAAATTTAAAGAGGATTTTGGTTCAATGATGTATGTACTAATTATGAGCTTATCACAGAAACAACGAAGAAATGATTTGCTTTGACATGGTCAACGACAAGATTAATTGAAATGCATTGTTGTGTCAACGCTGTGGAAAAAAAAAACATCTATTCCAGTTGTGCCTTGTGGCATTTGCACTGGATGAACAGAATTATGGAGTTTCTGCGATTCTTGTCTGCTTTCAACCTCAGAAAAGTCAATCACTTTGATTGTTTCTATTTTAGATAATGAGACAATGCCTTCTCGAAGTATGCAATTCCTGCTGCCTGCACTATATTCTGAAGAAGTGCTTTCCACAACCTAGCTACGTATTGTGTCATGAAATTTAGTTTCTTCAAGTCACCGTTGGTCCACTTGTTTATCCGGTCAAGCCCCTTATTATTTTTAACATATCTATCAATCACCTCTCATACATTTATGTAACAAAAAAGCTGCTCAACTTCTACAACATGCCTCCAAACTGACTGCATTCTGTGCACTCAAATCTTACCCTAACTTTGTCATCAACCCTGCCAATAAGGGGCGTGCTGTTGTTGTCTAGCATACTGAACTCTACGTTACAGAGGATGACGACCAGCTCGCAGATACCACCTCCTACCTTCCCCTTGACCATGACTCCACCATAGCACATCCAGCCATTGTATCCACGATGCATATTGATCTCATTTCATCCAGTGATCTCCCCTCATCCGCTTCCAAGTTAGTAGCCCCTCAACCCACACAAGTCGTTTCTACCTCCTTCAAAAAATCCAAAAACGGGGCTGTCCGGGCAGGCACATTGTTTCAGCCTTTTCATGCCCCACAGATCTCATCTCTTCCTACCTTGACTCAAGCTTGTCCACCCATTCCATCCCTACCCACATACATCCATGATTCATCTGATGTCTTATGATGGATTCAAAAATTTCTCTTTCAACTCCTCTCATTTTTTTTTCAGATAAGAGGGATTGCCATGGGCACCCACATGGGCACGAGGTAAGCCTGTCTCTTTGTCGGGTACGTGGTACATTATTTGTCCCAGTTCGATTCCAGCCGCCACCCACGGCTCTTTCACAGACATATCGATGATATCATCAGTGCTGCTTCCCTTTCTCGTCAAGAAATGGAAAACTTCATCACTTTCACCCGCAATTTCCACCCTGTCCTGACTTTCACCTGGCCTATCTCTGACTCCTTCCTTCTCTTCCTCGACATTTCTCTTTCCATTTCTGGGGATAGACTGGCCACTAATATCCTCCATAAACCCACCGACTCCCACAGCTAACTGGACTATACATCCTCACACCCCACTTCCAGTAAAGATTCCATCCTTCTCTCAGTTTCTCCGCCTCCATAGCATATGTTAGGCTGAAGCCAACTTCGACCAAGGAGCCACTGTAATGTCCACATTCTTCCTCAACTGAGGATTCCCCAGCTCTGTCCCCAATCATGTCCAACCTACCTCATGCACCTAACCCAACCCTAACCCTAACCATAACCTTATCGCCCTCATGCCTTCTCATCCATCCCACAACAGCAATAGCCTTCCCCTCCTCCTCACCTACCATCCCACCAGCATCCACATCCAGAAAATCACCGGACGCCATTTCTACCACCTCCAGCAGGATGCCACCACCAGGGACATATTCGTTTCCATTCCCTTGTCTGAATTCCGCAGGGACTGTTCCCTCTGGGAAAAATTGGTCCATACTTCCTTCACCCGCAGCACCCCTCCACAGCCCTAGGGCACATGCCCCTGTAACTGGCAAAGATGCAACACTTGCACATTTACCTCCTCCCTCCCCGGTGTCCAAGGGCCCAAATATACCTTCCAGGTGAAGCAACACATCACTTGCACTTCCAGGAATCTAGTCTACTGCATTCCCTGCTCACACTGTGGTCCCTTTTACATTGGGGAAGCGAAGAATAGACTTGGTGACTGCTTTGCAGAACATCTACGTTCTGCTCACAAAATGGACACTGAACTATCTGTTCCCTGCCACTTCAATGCACCACCTTGCTCCCTGGCCAATATCTCTGTCTCCGTCTTTCTGCAGACTACCAGTGAAGCCCAGCGCAAGCTGGCTGAAATCAACATTTCATTTTCCACTTGGGGACCCTCCAGCCCTCTGGACTCAATATTGAGTTCAATAATTTGATGGCTGAAACTCTCCCATGTCCCAGCTCACCAGCCCACACACCATGACTTGTTAACAAAAGCCTGCTACTCCACACCCCACGTTTGTTAGTCACTAACAGTTCCCATTCACAACTCTTCACCCTCCCAGCCTGATCATTCGCAAATCGTTTTTCTGTCCAACTGTCTTTCTCTCTCTTTGGGCTCTCTCCTATCCATAAGTCCCGACCCCAGCCACATCACAATTTGTGCACGTAAACTGACGTTTTGTCCAGCCGGCATCAGTTCTGAGGAAGGGTCCCAGATGTTAACTCTGTTTTCTCCTCCACAGATGCTGCCAGGCCTGCTGAACTTTTCCAGCAACTTTGTTTTTGTTCTACAACATACCATATAATGAAAGCCCCTTGACTGGATGCACATTCTTGAATCTTGAAGACATGTTTTATGTCAGGCCTTGAATTGCGACCCAAAGATGAAGATGCACTCCAACTGAGGTCTAACCTGTAGGTTTCAAATATCCTTCTTGTTTTTATGCGATATTACATATTGTACTCAATCTTCTGTGTTCTCGCTCCACACTTTCCCGCCCTTAGTAAATCATGCCAAAAGCTTCTGTACTAAATTTCATGGATCTCTCTGAGACCCAATCCACAACCCTCACGAGATCCTTCTGAAATTCTGAACCACGTTCCTCCGGTTCAGAATAGTTGCCAGTTTCTTGTTGTAGCAAATTGTGAAATACGTCAATGTCTTTGTCAAAAGCATAAAAGCAAACAATCAGAAGTCGAAGCATTGACACCTACAGAATACCGCAGTGGACTTTCCTTGAGTCCAAAGAACAACTGCCGATTTTGGTCCATGATTTCTTGAATTCGCTCTACTCTCTGTTATGAAGGATATGTCCAATTAATCGGATTGGAGCAACATTCAGTGTGTTAAACCACAAGGAGGACCAAACAAATTTGTTCACACTCGTTGCTGCAAGGAATCCACCTAAAATGATTCGAACAAAACCATTGCTTATGCCATGAGGGCTCATCTATCTGCGGTGCAATGTTTTGAAACTTAAGTTATGTCTACTGCAGATGGACCTGGCTTATTTGTATCAAAGTAAGTTTAATATCTTTAACTTAGTTCATTCATTTTGCTGACCCTAGCTGAATCAAGGGACGTTGACCTGGGCATCGTCTGGGGAACATTAGATCGTTAATTCCCTAAACAGGCAGAGTTTAAGTTTAATAAAATTTGATATGATCGAAGTGGAAGTTTGGGACATTCCTTTTATAAAGCAATTGAATTAGAGCCTCTGAATTGCACATGCATGGATTTCGAGTTATTGAAGATTTTCACCACAGAAACAATGAATTCTCCTATTGGAACTGTGCCAAAAGAAAACAGAACCTTCCAGCCTATGCCTACTGTCCGGCGTATTAACTGTAAGACTGAAGGTTATAGCACTTCAAGTATATCACCAAACACATTTTAAATGTTTTGACTGTTCCTACCTTCACCATCTTTTTTCTGAACTGAGCTTCCTGAACCTTCCCTGTCGATCACTTATATCTCAGCATTTTATTGACAGAGCATGCTCCGACGTTAAAGAGGTTTTTCTCTCGTCTTTTGTACAGCATGACATTTGTGTAAATCTCAAGAAAAAAAAGTCCTCTCAAATTCCAATGTTCCAACATGAATAAATCCACCCAATCTAAAATTTCCTGACTGGTGCTTTTGTTTCCCAATCTGAACTGATCCTACTAAACATACTACAACATGTTTACGTTCTGTCTATAATGAGTTGTGTGTGTGTTTGAGTGTGTGTGCATATGATTTTTTTTGTATTCAATGTGTTTGTGTGTACGTGTGTGCGCGTGTTCACAAGTATGTCTGTGTTGGTATGTTAATTTGTTTCAATTGCCATGGTTTTCCTTGTTCTGGTGAAAACTGATTGGTAGCTCATTGACGAATGCTTCATCAGGAACTGTGGAAATCATTCGTTGTTCTCGAGAATTTGCAACAAAATTTGATTAAAACAGGGTGCAGATAATGAGCAAACATTGCAGTCAGAAAACGTGTGTAAGATATACTCCAGTTTTGAAGACAGATATGATCTCCCATGCTGTAAATACTAGCTTCTGGACGAAATGTGAGTGCTACCTTTGCTTGTGATGAACTCAACAGTTGTTGTAAACAGTTGGCTCAGATCTGAGAAGCTGAATGCCCCGGTTCTATCTTTTTATTTCTAGAGTCATTCGAACTATTCTAGGCTTACTGATCAAAGTGAGCTGACATGGCAATAAAAACTTACATATTCCATGTACATTTCACAGTCAACTTGCCTTTAATCAGACAAGAGCAGCAACATAAATTAGCGAAAGTAAAGACACATGCCTTTCATTGATTTACGCAACTTAGTTTTCACGAAGACCAAAGCAAATTGGTTATTTGAGGGTTGGTTCACTATTCCCTCGAGTCGCCTTGCGCTTATGAGCAAGAGATGCATCTGCAAATTATACTCAGGATGGTATTGTAGACATTTCAGCAGGCAATGTGTTCACAAGGACAACCAAAAAAAAATGTTGTCATGATGTAGTCATCTATTTTTGTGACTGTGGCTGAAACAATATAAAATTGACCAATAACACAGGGACAATTCCCTTTCAGTTCTTTGAAATAGCACTGCGCAATCCTGTGTGTGAAACTGGGATGGCAGAAGAATCTTAGTTTTAACACTGTCGGGGAACTTCAGGGAATGGAGCCACAATTGGCATTTCAGATAATTACTGCCAGTGCAGAAGACATTAATAAAATGAAACCCACACATTCAATGGCTGAACAGCAACTTGTGGATGCATTTGTAACTCAGACTGACTGTGCACCTCCCAATGACGACCCTTGTGCAACTTTCCTGATACTACTAGGAGGAGTTCCCGATGTTGAATGTTTCAAGAACCAGGGGTCACAAACCAATAATTCGGGTGGAACATCGAGGACTGAGATTAGAAGTCTTTTTGTGCTCTCGAAGAGTGGTGAGCCCTTGGAATTCATTACAACACGAAGGATTTGATTGCAAAACATTGGATGCATTCAGGAGGTGATTACATATAGCAATGGGGCGACTGGGATCAAAGGTAATTGGCGAAAGCATGGTTGGACGACAAACCATGATTGTGATGAATAAAAAGGCAGGCTCAATTAGTAGAATGGTTTTCTCTTGCCCCATTCTTCTGTTTTACTCTGTTTCTCCAGGCACTGACTGTGATTGTGGCCTTGAAGCCAAATCCACATTTGCTCAATTATTCTGGGAATTCCACTACAAGAAGCAAAACATATCATAGACCCGACCTCGAACTATAAAGTAATTCAACGGAATTGTGCACAACCTGGCTTATCTTCTTTGAATCAAAAATGCATTTTATCAGTCTGCTGATTGGAGATCAAAAATAGATTGCATTCAACAATTAATTTAAAGTGATTGCAATGTTCGTAATCATTAATAAAATGGGAGACATCAATCAGTTACCAGGAACCAATGGTTTTAGAAAATAAAAATTATGGAACTCTGAATGTATTGAAATGGTACATGATGAAGGAAAAACTAATTTCGTATTGATACTTCTGAATTGTGAAAATTTTAAGGAACGTCAATTGCTTTCTAATATGGTGGCCTGTGAAATAATCATGGACTGGAATTGTGATTTTACTCATATTTCCCTGCTTCTGTTCGTTGAAGCTGAAACAGTTATTGCTATTCGTTGCTTTTTGAAGGCAAATTGAAACTGCACACAAATTGATTTGACAATCTTAGTTTATGGGAGAAAGCCTCTGAAAGTGAGGAGGACCGCATAGTATTGATCAATTTTTCAGCTATTTCTGAAATCACTTCAGAAATTACCGATCAATAATAATTGTTTATTTTTCTTTACTATGAAACACTTTAAAAAGATCTTCTGTTTTCAATGAAAACAAAACAGAAGCCTGCCCAGCAGATTATTCGCCAATATTCTCATGTTGATGCATTGTTGGAGGCTTTCCCCATCAAAAAATCAGTTTCAAAACAGAGGGGCAACTGTATGAAAAGGGGCAATTGAATTGCTCGCATATCACAGTAACAAAACACAAGTGTAATAAGCATCTACTTTTGATGTGATTGAAGTAAATTTGGTGAAGATATGTTGATTGTACTGTAACAGAGCCACATATTTGAAATAGTGATAGGATTCCTCTGAATCTCGGCGGGTGCCCTTTTTGTATCTTTGAGATGGAGATTTACAATCAGCAGAGAACAATCATGATCACTGTAGGTGGATATTCAAGCTGCTATTGCTGAAATTCATTTTGTCATTTCAGGACACTTGTGGTATTTTAATTTTAATGGGACTGGGGAAGGACAGAAGGTAATAGGCTGACACTTTTTAAAAGTAATTGTCCTCTCTCGAGTAAAGAAGCAGGCAAACAAAATTTAGAATTTCGAAGGCCATGTCATTTTCAGATAAAACAAGAAATTCATAAGTCATTCCATCTAGCCGTTCATGCGTCCATTCATTTTTTTGTCTGTCTCTATTTCTATTCTTCCATCTAGATCACATGGTATTCATGGTGAACTTACCATTTGGATGCACAATTGGCTAAACGGCAAGTGACAGAGAGTGATGGTGGAGGGTTCCTTTTGGACTGGTCAAAATTGCTGATTTCATGGACCATGAAATACGTTATTTAAGATTTCAAAGAGACCTTGATCAATAAGACCAATGAGCCGAAGAGTGCAGATGGAGTTCAATCAAACAGAGAGAATAGTGGTTAAGGATCATAGTTCATTGACGTTTGTATCAGAGAATGATTAATAAGCCGTGTAGCAGGCTTGCGTTCATTGTTCAGTCGTTTTGAGCATAGGAGCTGGGAAGTCATGTGGAGGTTGTACAGGACATTCTCGAGGCCTCTTCTGGGCTAATGTCTCCAGTTATAGTCTCCTTGTTATAGAAAATATATCATTTAGTGGAGAGTGTTGAGAAAATAATTTCCAGGAATTTGCTTGGATTCGAGGGCTTTAGTTGTAAAGAGAGTCTGGATGAACTGAGACTTCTTCTGTGAAAGCTTAGGAGGTGAAATGGTGTCTTTATAAATGTTCGTAAAATCGTGAGGGGTATAGATAAGATTAATGACAGGTGTCCTTCCCCTGGGATAGGCAAATTACATAGTTAAGGATTATTTTAAAGGTTGGAGGAAAAGGTATTTTTTTCAAAATTCTTCCGATCCAGGAGCCTATCTTAAAATCATGATGCACTGAAGCGATCCTCCACGGGATAGTGCATCTTGCCATAGTGTCTGAAAATGTGCAAATATTTCCTGACACAAGAAAGTGACACAATTGAAAAATAAACTTTTCTCCTGCGCTGGTGCTTGGTTTGTTTGTTTATGCCGAGTTGCTGGGCGTGTTTTGAAACTGGTTTTTAACCAAGCAGTCAACAGTAACGAAAAGAAAAATCTCAGATTTTCTCCAGAAACTGCAGATTCTTCTATTAAATGATGCTTTGAAATCCAGGATCTTTTTCTGCAGTCGGCCCAATTTCTGCCAGATATTGTGCTTTGCAAATTAAAGCCATATGAATCAACTCAGATAAAACATCACTAAACACGTTATAATTTGCCATTTGCACAAAACGATCTTTGTCACTCAGCATGTCTTCTTTGAAAAAGGTCATTGAATACAACATTCACTGGGTGGCTATGAGAAAACTGGAAATTTACTGTACGCCAGTAATTTTTTTTATTCCATCCAAACAAAGGTAGTTCGAGGTTCTTAAGCTGTTTATTAACTATTTGAAAGCTCTCTAATGTGAAGTCAATGGATCTAAACTTGATTTGCAGTGATATTCGTTATCATCTCAAAGTACATTTTGAAAATATGGTTGGTTTTAGCTCGGATGCCTTGTTGTACCATTCTCTGAACTTTTCAGTTGAGTGGGCCCTTTACAAATGTCTGAAGCTGGTATAATGTAATACTTACTTTTTACTGATGACTATTATTTAACAGGACCCCTCATAGCTTCCAATGACCTGTTTGTGGCCTGCATCAGTTTCAATGATTGTATACTCTCTCACTGACTATACGGTCCAGATGTGCACACATGGTTGCCAGCAGTTATTTGGATGCTGCAGCGATTTTTTCTTAATTTATCGACTGGTCTGTTTTGATTCATTGGATTACCTTTCAAAAATCAATCTGAGTGTAATGTTTGACTGAAAACTCACTGTTTATTTATCAGTAATGCAGCTTTCCTTGACTGTGCATTTTCAAATGATTATGTTCGACTGGACCAATTTGAAGAAGATTAAAGGAGGGATGTTCTGCAAGAAAAGGAAATTTATCTCATCTCTGAGTGTAAACTTTTTCATGACATACAAAATATTCTAAACATAATCATTGTGGACATGATCCACATTAAGTTGTCAAACTTGAATTTAGAAACACCTCTTCTGAATTATATGGTGTTTTGTTGTGTGACAGTGATCTGGAGTGTATACGAAAAGAGTCAGCAATTTTATTAGCTGGTAATATTTTTAATATTTATAACAGAATTATCTGCTTGTCAATGAATTTCAAGATATAAAGGGTTTTATTTTCCAATTGGAAATTTTACTGCCTGAAATAAAATAAGAAAAGATGTCATCTGAACCAGAACTGTAGCTGTTTAATATTACTTTCATCGCCAGAAATATGTCCAAACAAGATGTCCAGCAAAACAAATATCCCAAGATGGAAAGATGTCCATGCTTAACAATAAACTCATGTAAATATATCAGCACCATCTGTGAGGGCTGTGATCGGTAGTACGAAGATCTGGTCACAGCCTCCAGCCAACAGGCGGAGCCTCAAAACCTGCCACCTCTGATAAGCATATAAATTCTGGTCACTGCACCTTCATTCAACACTCCTTGATTTGGGGTGTGGTTAAAAAATTCTTGACAGAACCTTTTCTCCCAAGTTACCAGAATGACAACGTCGACGATTTTTCTCAGTTTGTTTCTGACTTTCTTATCCTGTGAGTATTTTTTTTTCTCCAAGTTTCTGTGTGTTATCTTTCACGTGTTCACCTAGTCCTGGAATGTAAAAGATGTAGGAATCATTTCATCAGTAAAACTGGTCATATTTTATTTTCTTTTTGAAGGTGTCCAGTCGGAGGTTACTTTGACTCAGCCAGAGGCAGGGAACAGCCAACCTGGAGGCTCCCTGACACTGACCTGTAAAACCAGCGGGTTCAATCTTGGCAACAACTATATGGCTTGGGTCCGGCAGGTTCCTGGACAGGGTCTGGAGTGGTTGGTTAGCTACTATAGTTCATCGTACAGTTACTATGCGCCAGCGATTAAAGATCGATTTAGTGCGTCCAAAGACACTTCAAACAACATCTTCGCGTTGGACATGAAGAGCCTGAAGTTCGAAGACACCGCCGTCTACTACTGTGCAAGAGACCACAGAGCGAGGAACAACGGCTGGACATGTACACAAACAGCACGAGGAGACACTTTGCAGATACAACTGTAAACTAATCGTGAGTACTTGTCTTCAATGTGACATTCACAACTATAATGCGACGTAGACCTCAAAATCCTTCTGACAAAACTATTACAGCGGAAATGAACAATTAAAACTTACAAAACAAGCAATAAAATAAAGTATGAAGTATTAGGCATGGCGTACGTACTGCTAATAGTTCCATAAATGAAAGACTTGAACATTATGCTGATTTGATTTCATCTGTATCCTCATGAAATCTCTGCTATTTGCATTATGCAAGTTATGGCATTCATTCCACAATGATCAGTACTAAATCTCTATTCCACATTAAAATTGAGGCAGAATATGGAACAAACAATGAGGGCAGCTTCTGTGCAGGTTTACATCACTGTGATACTACAGTGGGTCACAGTGATGTGAACAATGGCATCGTCATTCAGAAACCACTGGCAAGTGTTTCATTCAAATTGGCGACTACGACCATAGCAGGAGGGACAAATAATATCAGACTTAATTAAAATGCAGACCAGTAAAGCTCATTTGTATGAATGAACAGAATTATTCTACTTTCTTCCGATAGACCAACACGTTAAACGTACACCAAACATGAAATTATATTGCAAGCACCTTTAAAAATACAATGGGAAGTAAAATCTAAACTTTTGCACTGCATCATTTTTAGAGGAGCCTGAACCAGTTCTTTTTATTTAGGATTCAGTGAACATGGGTATCTGCATTTTATGGTATACAGCCCACCATAGTATTTGATATCATGCATCTCACAGTGACCTACTGGGGTAGCACAGCCAATACGATCAATACATAAACACGTTCATCTCTCATTGTTATGGAACTGGGTCAGTAATTACTTTTTACAAACTATCTGAATGTTAAGTTCAGTATCAGTTCTGTTGGGATATTACCGAATACCACGGTTGAATTTGTAAAAACGGCGATAATTATTGATAATTAGTTGGTGATATTGACAATCACTTCATGTGTTATTCTTAGGAGTGTACAATATTAGAATCTGTTATCAAAAATGAGCAGACTCCATTTGCACAATTATAACGTAATGAAGATTTGTTGTTATTTTATTTTGCCTCTAGTTATGATGATTTAAAATAATGACAGTTTTTGCTTGTTTTGTGCAGAGACAGTTACTGTGTGACCCAGTCCATGGAATGTAACATTGTGACTACTTCGATTACTGGGGACAAGGAACCATGCTGACTGTGACTTCAGGTAAGAAACCTGAATGTTCCAATCAACCGTTATGTTTGTTAACTGTCTATTCATTTGATTAATTCATGATTCAAATGATACACGGATTCTGTCCTGAGTTTAGTTTTGTTCCAATTGTATTTTCTCCATAGTAATTATAAAATTCATTTAAGTCCAGGCAAATAAACAAAGTGCTGGTGAGTGATTCAGTTCTTCGGCGGTTCTCTCATTTTTATCTGATGGCAATAGTGTTTAGCTGGGGTAATTGAAAAAAAAGTGCCTTAAACAATACAACGTTTAAACAATGATTAATGCCAGTGAGAACAAGCTTTACGAATTTAAAAATGTTCAAAAACAAACATTGACAAGATATGCTGAAACATTCTTGTCAATTTCTTCAATATATTTCTCCTACATGTGATATTTGTGTTGTGCTTGTACTTTGTGGTTTAGAATGTTAATTTTCTTGATGATAAACACGTTAGATTCTCTCTTGACATTTCATTCTGTTGATTTGAGTTGATAGGTTTGAACAACTAAAATGATTGTCAATAATTTCAGTCAGTTGATTTCAGCTGATTGTATTCTGAGTTTGTTTTACTTTATTCAGTTGACTTGAGTTGTTCAGATTCTGAATTTGTTTTATTCGATTTTGTTGAATTAATTTGATTGCATTCTGTTTCTCTTTCAGTTGAATTTGTTGTTTTGAGTATGTTGAATTCTGATTCTGTTTTACTTGACTCTGTTGAATTGTTTAGTTGGGATTTTCATTAACTTTGTGGAATAGAGCTGGGTTTTTAATGGGTTTCATGATTTTCTGTAATTGGTGCTTTCTTTATTTCCCTGTTGATAATGTTGTCCACTTGGATTACATTTAATTACTAATATTTGCGAAGTTCTTTGCTTTTCCTGCATCTTTTCTGCTTTTGTTGAACTTATTTGGCGCCATTGGTTGATTGAAATCATTATATCCATTTGCAACTGTCTGAAAACAGACTTAACATAGACAAACGGAAGGTTCAAGGCATTAAAAAACAACATTTAGTGCAGTCAGAGATAGTAGGACCTGCAGATACTGGGCAATCTGAGATAACAAGGTGCAGAGCTGGATAAACACAGTAGGCCAAGCAGCATCATAGGAGCAGGAAAGCGGATGTTTCTGGCCTGAACCCTTCTTCAAATTTCTGAAGAAGGGTCTTGGCCCGTAACATCAGCGGTACTGCTCCTATGATGCTTCTTCGCCTGCTGTGTTCATCCTGCTCGACACCTCGATATTTTAGCGTATTGATTATTTTAAATCAGTCTAAATGTAAAATAAGTAAAATCTGTTCTTACTAGCCTCAGATAAATGCAATCTGGAACTTACATCTTAAAATGTCGAATTGATCAACTTTCACAACTGAGAATAACGTTAATATAATGCACAATGAAAATGTGCTAATATGCGTTCATTAAACTAATCTTGTTTTGACATTCAAGTCATGAATCGATAGATGAATCTAGCTGCTCTGCTGCGCAGTGCTCACAATTTACATGACAGACTTGATAAACAGGTTTAAATAAATTGAAATACAACTCAAATTTTATTTTAAATATGTGTTTTGCTTTATGTATTGTTACACAAGTCACCTTGCAATCAAGGCTGCTGCTCTGGCTTCTTATTTGTATATAAATTAATGATTAGCTGGTTAATGGTGAGCAGCTTTTATGGATCCCAATTTGAGATTTCTTCTGTGATGTTACAGTTCTGCTGAAAATGCCTGCGGAGCTATTTCTGCTGCAAACACACGCCTCTCCCTTAATGTTGTGATTTGGCTATTTTTCTTCTATTGAAAAGAGAAAATTCTAGAGGGCATCAAAGTCGTAATATTTGTGAAGCGATTTCTGATTTCTACATCAAATTCACATTGTTTACATGGTTGTCGAAATGGAACTCTCCAGTTTCCCAATCTAATGCAACCGCATTTGAGTTCAAATTTCCTGAAGCCAAATATTAGGTGAAAGGCAGATGGCAAAGGTTTGGAAATTGAGGAAAAACAGATAACCTGTGGAACACTTTTTACTGATATGTTATAGTTGCAGTATAACCTATTCCATGCTTTGCAATCAGCTGTTTAAATCGTAAGATCTTTCCTTGCATAGTTTACAAGTCACAGAGAAAGACGAACAGAATTTCAATAATATACTGTTCTATTTATTATTGATGTTGAGCAAAAATGCCATAAAGTTGATCAACAATCATCTTTCAATTCCGCCATATATTACAAACAAGATTTTATGGCTGGGAAAGTTAATTGGCAAAGGTTAATCATTAATTCTTCCAAACCCTTGGATGAAGAACAGATCTAATTCACAGTTTTGATCATTTCACAAACAACTAGTTTTAATTAATTGTTATATCCCTGATTAAGCTATGTTTGTGGGAATAAAAACAAATTTTAACTGAGCGAAATAATTAGCACGGTGTTCTATGTTTTCCCAATTCAGGTTGTGTAAATATGTAGAGTTTCGTTTTACAACGTCACATCAACTCAAAAGTCACTCGTTTGGACATAACTGATGTCAGGGATTATGTGGCCAAGGTTAGAGTTCGTATGAATTAAAATTGTCCAAGCATGAACTCTTCTTGTGAACACTTGCTGCAAATGCAGAGAATGTGTTATATATCAATGCGTTGGGGCATCTGAAGAGTTTACCATTTTGCAGAAGAATTAACTGCAGTGGATTAGAACACATTGTATATTTCAAGCAATAAAATTGAGTAATATTTACTTTAATGAATATACTTGACCAACTGATGCAACTTAGCCATCTGAAGAATATTGTTCATATTAGTTAAGTGTGATGATCATTTATTTAGACATCAGGTAAAGTAGGCAACTCCCGGCAGAAACATATTCTAAATTCATACATGTTAAAGACTTATCATTCATTGCAAATCAGTTCACAAGAAAACGAAATATCCGTTGCAAAGCAACCTTGACAGGAAATATTTACCTTAAGTTATTCAACAGAAATTGTTTTCCACAATATTGTGCAAATTGATTTTGTACAGTGCGTGCAAAATCTCCAAATTTAAAGAAATCTTTTAAGAATACTTAAAATTAATTTCGAACATTATCTATTTCCGCTTGAGCTTTGCTTAAATTAGTGAAATTTCTCACCTCAAAATTTGGTTTATCATGATGATTTATGAAGTTTATTAAAGGAGAATGTATTCTCTGGTCTATTTGAATGTATTCCCATTGACATTTTTGCTTACCTCTGACTAGTTTGTTTTATGAAAGTTAAATTACAGTGAATCTGTGGTCTTGAACGTTCTAAATTGTCTGGTTCAGTCTGCTGTATTTGAAGCAGTTGAATTTCATCTATTGCTTCAAAAATGCTTTGATCTGCCGGTAAAATAACATTTGATTGGCGCCTCAGAAATGAAAACCCTGACCAAATCGCTAAAATCAGAGCAAATAATTCAGAAATTACTGCAGGATTTTTGAAATCGATTTTTAGCAATAATGTGTCTGCCTTGGGAGCTTTTTGATTGAGTGAAATGATTGATTGAGTGAGGCAGTGGAAATAGCGTGTTGTAAATTTTATTCCTCACTCAGCGTTCCGTGACAAGCTAGGTGGCACAACGGAGAATCAGAATTTATTTTGCATCTTCTTCTTGGAGTAGCTATCGTGGGCTGTTCGTGCGACTGTTAACGACAAAAGTACACTTCAAAATATTTTTCTTTATTAAGTTATAGCGGATAGTCTGGTACAGTAACACCCATGATTCTGTTGGAAAGGGACTTCCCCAAGGTTAAAATCTAGTGACACTGTATTTATCGAAATGCAATTCCAGTTTATTTCAGTTTTATTCCAGTAGTTCTTGTCGAAATTGTCTAATTCAGAATGACTATCAAAGAGCGTTAGAATAATTTTTGAAATTCGTGAAAAGACTCTATATCTACGCCTGGTTGCTGAAAGGAGTTAATAGATAACATTGTTTATGTACTGTCAAACAAGTGGGCTCTATTGTCCGAGATAGTGTCGAGCTTTTATATTCTGGTCTCTTGCAGTGCAGTGGTGGTGACCCTGAATTTGAGATATGTGGCCCGTGTTCAATTCCAATCTGTTACTGAGGTACATAATGCCACCGCTAAATGGGTTAAATCGGAGAATAAAAAACACTGTAACTTCTGTCGGTGTTTTCAGAATTTCAGAAATAGAGTCCTGATTCAAAACCTGTCTAAACAGCAGCTGGGATTGGGTGGGGCGTTGGGGGAGATCGATTTAATTTAAATAAAAGCAATATTTGATCTTGGGATTTGGGTGATGCGAGTGGGGTTATTTCAGTTACTCCCAACAGAAATTCCAGTTGTTGACTTAATCATCTATCAATAATATTAATTTAAAAATCCTCGTATGAATAGACCCCAAAGAATACTTGAGGTGACAATGTTGAGCCTGTTTTATTTTTTATTAAACCAACAAAGTACCTAATCAGAATAGTTTGACTGTTCAGGAGGATGAATTTTCCGCTGAATCCAACACTGAGAGCAAATGGTGGCAGATTTTCAGACAACCTTTCGCTTATACCTCAGTTTGTCCATTACGTCTCGGAAGCATCCGTTTTCCAGCAGAAGCCAAACAAACTTACTCAAAGCCGAACTGAATTGATGTTTGTTCCCACACTAGAAAACATGAACATAATTTGCTAAAGAGTGCTCGAAAAATTATCTTTGCGTTTTTTCTCCTCTGAATTTGTCAGACCAGCTGAGATTCTTCAGTAATTTGTGGTTTTATTTCAGGCTTCTCACATTCAGTTTGTTTTGATTTTTCGGTAAAAACATGCTCGAGGTCAGTGGAACAACTTCAGATGTTCATCGAGAAAATGTGTTATAGTAAATTAAGAATGTTCAGTGATATTTAGTATCAGATAATCATTGAAAGTGAGTAACCCAATCTGCAGCCGTGGTTTCAGGACAAATAGTATGATGAGAATCAACTTTAAATCTCTGACAATTTCCAGTTCTAACAGGACAATCAAGTTCGTCAGACCATTTTAATGAAACACTATATTTCGTTATTCCAGGCAATATTAACATATGGTTACAATGTTTAAAATGAGGAAACCTTCATTTCCATTAAATAATGTAGAGACAGTTCTGTTAATTCAGTGAAAACATAGCGGATTAACACAGAAGGATGCTGTTTGGCACGTGGTCCCTGAATGGGCACTCAACAAGTCCCTCAAATATATTTCAATCCGTCGAATAGTTATTTGTGTCTCTAGACTTACCTGGAAGTGTCAGAACTCTTACATCTCCTTGCGAACTTTGTAAGCACCAGCCGACTTGAATTGCTACGATTCAAGTGGCATTTGTAGGTCTACAGTGCTGTTAGAAAGTGATTTTATTAATTGTGGTCCTGAAATAGGAAAGGGACAGAGAAATATTTGCAAGTGAAACCAACTGTGATTTGGAGGTGAAGTTTCAAGTGAAGCACTTGCTTTCCTGACCGTCCGGTGTCCTCAACGTCAACAGTTTTGGGACGTGCAGCCGAGAGAAAATGTGAGGATACTGATTAGAGGCCGATGAAGGTCTCTTGGCACATTAAGAATGTTTGTCCATTCATGAGATCATGATATTTCTTGAGTGCAACAGTCTTCCTAACACCCCATAAAATTTTACTCATTTGTTTACTGTTCACCTGGAGCGTGGGGAACCTCTTGAATATTCTGCCAAAGGAAGTGATTGAGGCTAAAACATGATTTTTTTTCAAAAAATTGTTAAAGGAAAGCGTGGTTATGAGGGAAAATATGAACAAGACACAATATTCGGCATTGAAACTTTAAAACAATGAATCTTTAGCAAGTTTGTGATGTCAACAAAATGGGTCATAACGTGGTCGATGAAGAGCTTTTTTTAAATGTTCAAAGGGATCTTGATCAGCAGGATCAATTGGCTGAGGAGTGACAGATAGAGTCCAACTGAGATGAATGAGTGGTATTGTATTTTGATCAGACAAACCAGCGTATGAATTACACAGTTCCTTGTCGGGCACTGGGGATTGTTGTCAAACAGAGGGACGTTCGGGATCAGGTACATCGTTCCTTGCAAGAGGTATCACGGAGAGAGTAGTGATGAAGGCTTTTGGCATGCTTTTGTTCATTGGTTCGAGCGTTGAGTATAAGAATCAACAGTCAATTGGCTGTACCCGACATTAATGAGTGATAATGGGAACTGCAGATGCTGGAGAATCCAAGATAATAAAATGTGAGGCTGGATGAACACAGCAGAGATGAAAGGTCGAGGCCCGAAACGTCAGCTTTTGTGCTCCTGAGATGCTGCTGGGCCTGCTGTGTTCATCCAGGTCACATTTTATTATCCCGACATTAATGAGGCCACTTTTGGAGTACAGTGTTTAGATTTTGTTGCCCTGCTGCATGAATAATCTTGGGAATTGAGAAAGAGTACAGAAAATATTTGCCGGATGTAACTGAGACTTGAGGTTTTGAGAGATGGAAAGTGGTTGTTTGCTTTGGATGTTTCTTTGAATTCCGTGACTTTAGAAGATTTATAAAAGGGTATATGTGGCTTTATAAAGGTTTGTATAATCATGAGGGAAATAGAAAACGGGAATAGCAAAGGTTACTCTTTCTTTCCATTGCAGAGGAGATCAAAACTAAATGCCGTAGTTTTAAGTTAACAGAGATAGCTTTAAACGGGACCCGTGGGGAACTTTTTCAAACAGAGGGTGGTTGGTGTGTGGAATGAACTGGCAGAGGAAGTAGTAGATGCAGGTACAGCTATCACATTGAAAAGACATTTCGGCAAGTACACGAACAGCTTTGGAGACACTTGCACCAAATGTAGGCAAATGGGTTTACTTTAATTTGTGAATGCTGTCGGCCTTGGTGATTTGGACTGAAGGGGCGTTTTCTACACTGCATGACTCTATAACTCTGTGGCCACATTATGGAGCATGCCTGATGTTCTCAGGTGGTGAGACAGTGAGGGGAAAGAGTGTGAGCTGGTCGGCTTTGATGTGTTGGGTGGTTGCTGCATGAGTTGGCATGCATGTAGCTGGGCAGTTTAGAATCCAGGCAGATGACTATGATTCCGAGGAACCAGCTTGACTGAGTGGTACTTGTAAAGTGAGGGGTCGTTTTAGTGGAAATATTGTCGGTGCCTCAAGTGCCAGACTGGCTAGTTGACAGGTCAGCAGTATGCGGGACTGTTTTGGGTGGGAGGTGATCACAGCAATGAATTGGCAGGAGGGCATCATACACAATGTAAACCTCACAGTTTAGCAAAGTGGCAGGTAGTAAACAACGGATGAGAAGAGAGGTGGGATGCAATGTTCGCAGCCTGATTCGGTAAGATGAGTGTTCAATGATCAAGGCCTTAAACTCATGTGTTGGGGAGTTGGATCCCATGATAGTGACAGGTACTGTCAGGGCCAGATATAAATGGGCCATCTGCAGATTGGCAGAAGGGGAATGGATTGTAAGGAATCGAGAGTACATATCCAGCTGAGTAAATGATTATCTTGGAATGTGTATTATTGTGTGAATGCGCTCATGCATTCCAGAGTGAATGGCTATGTGACAGTGTGGGGGTGATCAACATCAGTGGAGGTTCTAGGACAGAATGAGAGGGAGTGGATGTCAGACTGAGAAATTAGAGCTTTGCAGTGAATTCGGTGTCAATTTGTTAGTTAAAGCGCACATGTTAATTTTTTGAATCGTTCCTGCGGAATTTGCAGCTGACTATAGTTCACCAAAGTCTCTGATTGTCAATGGAGGACCGCTTATTTGCAGAGGCCTCCAGCATTCGGATAATTGCCCGTTATCAATTTAAGCTTCCAGATAATTGGCATGAGGTCAAATATGACAGAGATACTCACAGCTCGTGTCCTCTGATCCTTTGGGCACTGCTGCAATGAACTTCTTCTGAGAATAAATATTCTGACTTGCATTCACAATGGAAAATAAGTTTCACAACGCATTTGTGCCCAATATATTCCATCTCTCAGAAGACTGACTTTAAATACTTATCTTGGTAATGTTATTATCATTGATGAATCCCACATCATCAACGTGCTGTGGGCTGTCATTTAAAATAAAAATGAATATGATTTACGATGCAAATGATATGGTACCAAGAAAAGGTCTGAGGCCAGACATTTTCGGCAAGGAATTTACCTGCTATCCCCAAACGCCTACTCACCAAGAAGGCACGAGACAGAAGTGTGATGGGATACTATTCACTTTTCTGGACGAGTGAAGCTTCAGTCGCGCTGAAGAAGCTTTGCATCATTCAGCACGATGGAATGCACTTGTTTGGCATCCCATTTATCAAATGCAATATTGACTCCTTTACTTCAAATGCAGTGGGACCGTTGTTGGTTCTCTGCTGGTTCCACTCTCGAAACACGGCCAGACTCCATCCCCAGCAAATTTCGAGCCCAGGACCTCTCCCACTAAGAAGGACGGGGCAGCAAATGAAAGACAACGCAACCAACTGAAATTGATCTCTATGCTTAACGATATCGCCGCTTTTTCACGTTATTTCTGGGCCTACCACTCCCGTCCAAGCATAACTGTAAATATGTGCTTTGTAAGGTCAATAAAGTTGGAAGAAAGCAACGGTACACACATCCCCATCGATAATTAGCAAAGGGTAAAGATAGCTTCTGTTGACAGCAATTTCGAATCACAGGTACAAAGATAATCAACGAATGTGTGGGCCAATTTTTGTTTCACACTGGGCAGCAATTTGTCTTCTCATTACTTGTATTGTGATGCACATTGAAGTCTCTCCCATGAGGGCAGCCACTGCAAACATTATATTATCTATGTCTTCCAACTGGTTTTCAAATAGGAAGAACATTGAATTATCAGTCAAGATTCTGTGGCATGGCAGCATCAGACGATAAGAAGGGCCCTGCCTCACCCATTTCGTTTCTCAATTCAAGGCAATTCATGGACTCAGAAGTCAGTGTTGACATCTGTCCTGGAAACGTTACTCTAATGTTGGCCACTGCCCTGGAAACTTTACTTTAATGTTGAAATAATTGAAATTTATTGGCTTGCAAAGAACAAATATCCTTTCAGACACATCAAATTTGTATCATGTCAGGGAGGGATCAGTCAGAAAGGGTTCACTCCAAGTCTCGCAACCCAGCACGTCATAAAAGGCTCTTCATATTCCTCCATCATCTTTTTATTCTGATTGTTTTATTGTAATCCTGTAAGTACAACTTATACAGTCACTTCTGAGGCTCAGTCACTTTAAAATTCTTTGGGCACATGGCGAATCTGAGGTAGTATGAGATGATCAATTGCAGTGTACTTCCTTCCACAAGAGCAATCATAGAAAGGACAAAGCAATTGATCATTCACACAACTTTCATGATTGAGAAATGTAGACCTGGTAAATGAACAATGAAAATCTGTCTGTCTCTCTGACCCTCTCACTATGTCTCTCTCTCTCTCTCACTCACACACACACACACAGTGCTTTGGTTTTAATTCGTTTCACGTCTCCTCTATTCACTTGTAATCCAAATGAATGTCAATCTTCTTAATGGTAAAATCTTTCAAAACTGAATTGTGATGAGCTTGGAGTGTTCTTATTCCTTAGTGATAACATAATGGTGAAGGTATAAGGCGTGTTTCTGGAGATCGAAATAACAGAACAACAAATAACATGAACCAAAAATAAGCTGATTGTACGTTGCTATCAGCACCGCGATCGCTTTCAACCTCGAATAATTGTCTGTGCTGGATTTGCACATTCTGAGCGTATCTGCATATGTTTCTAAAGGGTTTTCCCATTCCCTCCCACAGTCCAAGGATGTCCAGGTGAGCTGGAATGACCATTCAAAATTGCACACAGTGCCCAGAGGGATGCACACTTGGTGGATTAGCCATGTGAAATTCAGGATTTTCGGGGATGGAAATGGTGCTGGATAGGATGCTGTGCCGACTGGCAGTGTAGACGTGTTGGATTGAATGGTCTGTTTGCACTCTGTAAGGATTCTATGAATTAACAGAGTCTAACTTGCTTAATCTGGCATTCTTTCCCAGTGACACCGTCTTCCCCGATACTTTATGGACTAGCCTCCTGTGAGCACCACAGCATTGACGGCTCTCTGATTTTTGGTTGTTTGGCGATGGACTATTCTCCTGACACCACCAAAGTGACCTGGAAGAAAGGTGGGGAGCGGATTCCGAATGGAGTTATGACATATCCATCGGTGAGAAACAAGAAGGGAACTTACACCCTGAGCAGTCAGTTAGTGCTCACCGAATCAGAGGCAGAATGCGAAAAAATTATCTGTGAGGTTCGACACAGCGGATCCGACACAAGCACTGAAATGCCATGTAAGTGTTGTGGGAACCAGGTAAACCGATGTGTGTGCTTTATGTGAATAGGGCATGATTCTTTGCACTTTTCACAGAATCATAAATGCACAAGAGAGAATGACCTTTGTCCCATCTATTAAATGCCAATCTAAGAAAACTACAAAACTATTCTGATACAATTTACTAACACAGGATCAATTGCCTTGTTGATTTGACAATGCAAGTATTTGCCTCAAAGCTTCTGATATCGTTAGGGTTGCAGCTTCAACATGACTCTCAAGCACTCAGCTTCAATTCCAACCTTGTCTGAATGATTCATTCCACTCGAAACGAGAGGATGATTTAAATTACAGAGAAAGGCTGAATAAGATGGGGTTAATTTCCCCGGAGAGTCGAAGACTAGAGACCTGATAGAAGTTCATAAAACTCTGAGGAATATGAACATAGTGCACAGCCAATGTGTTTTCGTTGGGATATGGGAGTCCAAAGCTTAGAGGGCAAAGGTTTAAGTTGAGAAGGCCAAGATTTAACAGGGGCCATCCAAAGGGAGACATGTGAACCACGTGAGATGGCAGAGGAACTGGTGGAGTAAAATTACAACATTTAAAAGTTATCTGGATGTGTACAAGAACTGGAAGGCTTGAGAGGGAAATGTGGCAAATGCTGGCAAAAGTTGTCAGATTATTTGGGATATCTGTTTACAACGGACGTGTTAAACCGAAGTGTCTGTTCCCACACTGTACATATCTACGACTCTGTGACTTTTTGGCAAGTCTCTGAGCGATAAGCAAGAGGTAGGCATGCAGAAATCTCGTGCATCTCAGGATTCCACGACTTGCAATGCCAAATCTTACTTTTTTTTCAGCATGCATGCATCACCTCACACTTTCCGAGAAGGATTTCTATTTGTCATGATCAGACCATCGAGTCACCTTTTTCTTTTTCAAATCTCCTATGCTGCACAATTTTTGAGGTCAATGCTTCCGGCTCAACAATTTTCATTCCATCTGTGAGACTTCTGGTCAAATCTTCCAAATTAAAGCCTAAATTGTTGGCAGACATCACAAACAGCAACAATATTTATGCTGAAACCCACAGGCCACCACGAGGCAACGACCTCCAGTCACAAAAACACACCACGACCAGCACTCTCCAATTCCTGACACTCAGCCAGTTCTGGATGCAATCAAATTTCCTCAGATCCCATTGCCTCTTAGTTTTGCTATCATCTACCCATATTGTCAGTCTTTGAAAAATTCCTACATGTTCGTTCGATATGACTACACCTCAATAAAATTTGACAAGTTTTTTTTAATTAAACTCTTCCAAATGAAGATTAATTGTGTTTGTTGGAATTGCTTCCAACATTTTTCCTGCGCCTGCGCCGAGTTTGACTGCCCCCGATTCTGTGGTTTATATTTTGCCCCCTTTTCATCCGTGATACCACTTTGACTGACCCACAGCCATTTGGGCTATCCCCTGAGGCCAAAAATGGCTTCAAAATTATTGCCATCAGCTCAACCATTTCCTCCTTTTCCTCTGTCAACAGCCCTGGGTACATTTCATCCAAACCGTAATACAACACAGAACATCCATTCATCTAATGCAGATTTCCTAAAACACATCACAATTATTCTCCATGATTTCTACACCCGCAACTTCACTTTAATCGTGAACTCCGACACAATGTATTCATTTATAATAGAACCGACGGGCTGTTAATCCAGACAAATAATAATTCTCTTGCACTTAATGAGCCCTATTGTTTCCATTGTTATCCTTCTGTCATTAATCAACTTGTACCTCAGCTCTTTTTTTATTTAACATATTTTACAATATTGTGCCAATAGAATTTTATGTTTTGTGTTTCTCTCTGAATTTCTCTTCTCAAACTTGCTCTTGCATATTCTGTACGTCTTGAGAGCTTCCACTGTTTTGAACATTCGATGCATGCCACAAGCTTTTTTTGAATGTCTTCCGATAATCCAGTATGGCTTTGGATGTCCAGGGCTCACTTCATTTTTCATCACATGTCCTTTCTTTGTTGATACATGTTAGCCTTTTAGTCTTTGCACTTCCTCCTTGAATGCACCCTCCTGCTCCAACTCACATTTACTATTAAATGTCCGTTCTCAGTTCACTCTGGTCAAATCGTACCCGATCATTACAAGTTTGACCTTTTTATGTTTCATAATTTGGGTTCAGGCCTATTACTCTCACTTTGCAGAACAATATTGAATCCAATGAATTTGTGATCAATCTCTGCAAAATGCTTCTCCATTGATATATAAAGCACTTTTTCATTCTCATTACCTAAAGTTAAGTCCACGTTCAGACTCGCTTGCAAAGCCTCCAACGCACTATTTTCAAAAGCTCAATTTCACAAATCTGTTCCTTCTGGACACTTGAAACGATGCATGACCAGCCTACATTGGGGAAATCGCAATCCTTACAATCATTACCCTATTTATGGATACTTGTCTGACAATTTGCTGATGTATCTGCACTAGAATCTCTCGGGCCTGTCAAGGAGCCTTTCTTGCGCTCCTTGCAGGTTTTTTGCTTTATTTTGGTTTTTTGGTCCTTTTCATGTGCCTTCATTTGAGGAGGTATCGACGATTTCGTTCCTCATTACTACGGAAGGCATACTGCTCGATATTACGACAAAAACCATCACCTCCTCCACCTCCCACCTCTGTTTCATAACTTTCTGTGACTCACCTGAAGGCTGTATCTCCAGTCATAATGTGCCGTTCCCCTCTCTCAACATATCTCTGTGATGTCAACTGCTTAATTTCCTCATTTATCTCTTCAACTCGTTGGAATTCTTTCCTTGATTTGATTGATGTATAATTTCTGTTCCACATTGAGTACTTGTTGTTTCTTCCAATTTTAGGCCTTGATATCAACCTGCTGATCTTTCTGCCTGAATGACACCTTTTGTTCTATTCTGCATAAATAGTATCCTTGTAATGTTTCATCAAGTATCTACTAGCCGCAATGAGCATTGAAAGAGAAGAACTGACAATATTTGTTCTAAAATCAGATAACTTACACGATCTGTTTTCGAAAGGTAACGGTAGTGCCCATCCAACTATTCTCGTAACTGTGAGTTCCAGTGAAGAAATCGAGCACAGAAAAGTTGCAACCATCGTCTGTTCAGTCTTTGACTTCAATCCAAAGAAAATTTCTGTGACTTGGTTGAAGAATGGAGGAGAGGTAAAATCTGGTATCTTCACTTCTGCCGTGTGTGAAACAAACGGAAACTTCTCAACGACCAGTCAGCTGAGAGTCCCTTATAGTGAATGGTTCAACAGAGCAGTCTATACATGTCAGGTCGACCATGAAGGGCTTATTCAACGTCAAAACATCACTGGGCCACAGGGTAAGAGATGCATTACTACAGAAAGAATCCTAATTCTGATCACTGATGCAAATCCAATACACTTACTATATCAAGCTCAGTAAACAGCATGGGACAGTTCATAATCTGAGATCATGCAGGGTGTATCTCATTTCATTGTAAGTTTTCCATCACCATTGCTCATAATTCAAATCAGAGAATCATGCTTTCCACTATTTTGATGACACATGATCGTTAATTGGATTCATTTGTCGTTTGACAATACTTGGAGAGGTAGTGTGAATACAGAATCCACTGCTGGTTATGGATTCAAGGATAAAGGAATTGTGGGGTTTGAAGCCCTCGAGAACAGACCTCGGTTAAACTTAGAAAGCACTGAGAAACTGGGATAGGTTTGGTGTGGAGAAAATGTTTTCACTAAAAATTTGACAAGGGTCTGATGACACAGCCTCAAAGTCAAAGGGATGACCATATAGAACTGGACCAAGGAGGAATATCTTTTGCCAGGGAGTGACTATTCTGTGGATCTCACTGCCCCAGAGGGCTGTGGAGGGAATATTCATTGGGAATATTTAACATAGAGTTCGATTGGCTGGTGCTTAGTACTGGGAGAAGGCGGGAGAATGCATTTGAGAAACATATCAGCCATGATCGAATGGCAGAGGAGACTTGACTGACTGAATCTTCTGGTTATGCTCTTTTGGTTTGAAGTCAGAAGATGACATGGTAAGGTATTAAGTGACTATTATTTGAAAATAAAGCAAATTGTGTTCAATATTTCGTTCCAAGATTAGGAATTGCCTGTTGACCTGGAGCATTTTCTTGATTTTTTTAACATGTTACAGTGCTCATTAACTTTAATCATGGCACTAAAACAGTGACCAATTGAGGATACAATTTGATTAACAGTTATAAACTTGATCTTATCGAGCATGTTTTAGGCGTTTCCTGTAAATAGTGGCAATGACAGGACAATTAGTCCTGTTGGGAATGCCGCAATTGGAATGAATGGACTCAGCATGAGAGCCAATGTATTTTAGCCTTGTTTCAGGATGGATATGTTGAGGCAGTGAGTAGTGGAAGGTTGAAATTTTTCACTGCAAATATCAGGTGAGTTTACACATCAATGTTAAACTCTCCCGACTTGAATTTTTTTTTTCTGTGAAGAAATTTAAGATTGTAGTTCCCTAAATAAAGTGGAAGTAGAGCCCAATCAATGTCTCACTGAAGAGGGCGTAGTGGAGGGAAGTCTTGAGTGGACGAGTGTCCTACTCTATTTCGAAGGCTGTATTCTTTGTCTCTTTTTAAGGTCTACTGCAAATTCGGCACACGAGGAATAATATTTCACGAGCTACTTTTGAGAACGATCTCACACCAATAATGCAACTTAATTTCCATTACGTTAAATTACATTGAATAGAATTTCCGTGAAAGCTCCATACTCCTGTAACATCGGAAAATATCCATAATTACACGAGGAATAAGAAACTAACTAGTTAGATTACAGGTTTGCTAAAATTGTTAATTGATTTGGCACCCACCATGACAAGCAGCATTTCCACACATGCCTTGTGAAAGGAAAAGAATAAATTCATTATTTTGATTGGAGATTAGTTTTGCCAAAAGTATCAGTAGTTGGCCTGAAGTGAGACAAGAAATCTGAAAGGAAATTAGTCCATGGGTTAAATCGTGGTACCAGTGATGATTTTGTTTATTTACACAGGATTCATTTGTTGCAAAGCTAGTTTTCTTTGGTAGTAATTACACAGGGCATTTCATAGGTAATCAACAATGTTTTCACAAATCAAAATATATGAACAAAAGGAAATATCATTGCAGGAACAGTTCGAAGTTGCCCTCTCGAAAGTGATTTCTTCAAAGTGTGAGTCAATTGACTGAATACTGGTGTTTTCTTTCTCAAGAGGCATTTTTTCATTGATTCTGACTTCTGTTCCAATGTAGTTTCAGAGTGCCATGATTACACAGCTAAAATACTGCCGCCACCAGTCGAACAGGTCTTACTGGAGGCGACGGTGACGTTAACCTGCATTGTGTACAACCTTCATTTTGAAGCCAACTTCACCTGGATGCACGACAAGAAGACTCTGAAATCAGAGATTGTTGACCAGTCCGGAGAGCATTCGGAAGGTGTGATCAGCAAGTTAGATATTTCTACTGAAGCCTGGCTGAGTGGGGATACATTTGAATGCGTGGTGAACAATCAGTATCTACCAACTCCACTGAGACACTCTATACACAAGGAGAAATGTGAGTGAAGAAATGAATGCACAAAATATGCCATCTGTAGTTTTGACAGCTTAAATTGTTAGAATGATTTGATTGGTGATGAAGTAACACCACTGGGAGGATTAAAGATCATTTCCTGCCAAGAAAGCTAAGTTACTGATAAAAACAAATTGAACTCAAGGATGTTCTGTTGTGACAAGTCAAACAAATTGGGAGGAGACCTCGAGTTTTGTTATGTAAACACCAGTGACGACAAATGGACGAAATTTCCTATTTCTGGGCTGATAACATGGAGACCACTATTGAACGAAACGTTTTTATTTAATGAATAGAATGAATACCATTCTGTTTCTTTAAAAAATGAAAATGAATAAATCCCAACGTAAACATGGAATATTTGAATATTGGGTGAAATTCCAATATTGCTTCTTGAACTTTTAAAAGTAATTAATATTTGTTTCAAATATTCTGCAGTGATAAATCCGTTGGAGCCATCGGTGTCTGTCCTCCTGCCAACGACAGAAGACGTCTCCGCACAGAAGTTTGTTTCACTCACCTGTTTAGTGAGAGGTTTCAGGCCCCGAGAGATCTTTGTCAAGTGGACAACCAACGACAAGCCAGTTAATCCCACTAACTATAAGAACACCGAGGTGACGGCAGAGAGCGATAACACCTCCTTCTTCTTGTACAGCCTATTATCCATTGCTGCGGAGGAGTGGGCCAGCGGTGCTTCTTACTCCTGTGTGGTGGGGCATGAAGCGATTCCATTGAAGATCATCAACAGAACAGTTGATAAATCCAGCGGTAAACCGAGTTTTGTGAATATTTCGCTTGCACTCATGGACACCATAAATTCATGCCAATGAAAGTCTCAAGGTTACACTTACGAATTCAATAAAATTAATAAACCATTTTCTTTCCTCCAATTGTGATGTAAATTGACAACAGTTCAATTGATTGTGTTTCCCACTTTTAAAAATATTTTGTCCTGCCAGTCGATGTCGGCAGTTAACACGTCCATAACCTTTGCTTGCACAGTTAATGGTCCTTGCTCAGATCGGCCCTGTTCAGTGACAGAATGAAGTTCACTCATCGCAGGATTCTGCAAAGTACCGAATCCAACCTAAATCACACTTTGACAAAATTTGGCAATGCCCACTTCATCGCAAATGAACATCACGAATTATGATTTTTATTTCCCCGATTCCTCAATGGCCCATGTCTATAAATTTCATGCCAGCTTTAAACTGCTCCATTGCACTAACTGAGAATAGAAACGTTAGAGATATTTAAAATTATTCTCTATTGGAACAGTCCAACAAGATAGTACTGCTTTGGGCAAAAAGCATGTAGTGTTCAGAATGATTTGAATTTATCCTATTTTTATCTGGAGACTGCCAGGGATCTCGCAACAGTGCATCAGTCGACACAATTTATCTTCACTTTCATGTGAAATATGACAGGGAGAATGGTTTTATTTCTTGTCGAGCTGAGGGAGAAGAGAGTATAACAATTAACAGACTATCTGCTCAATCCCCTTGCCGAGTTTTCACGTTGTACGCCCGCTGCAATGTGATTTTGCAGCTTACAGGAACAATCAGCTTCTTCCTTACAACCAATGATTTAAATTTTCCACACAACATACTTCCTTTGAAGCCTGTTGGACACGCTTGGTCCATTAATCATTTGTTAAAATTGGTTCTGCATAATTCAAAGCTGAACTGGCATTATTCCAAATATTTTCCACACTTTTGAATCAAAATCCTGTAACCCGTGGACTCAGTTCTGGGATACAAACACCGAATGTCACTTTCTTTCACATGCCTTGTACATATTTTATATCCAACATTCCTGCATCAATCACAAAGTGCTTATGGATGTAAGTTTGCTCGCTGAGCTAGAAGGTTCGTTTTCAGACGTTTCATCACCATTCTAGGTAACATCAACCGTGATCCTCCGCTGAAGCGCTGGTGTTATGTCCCGCTTTCTACTTATGTGTTTAGGTTTCCTTGGGTTGGTGATGTCCAAGGAAACCTAACACATACACAGATAGCAGGGCATAACACCTGCGCTTCAGTGAAGGCTCACCGATTATGTTACCTAGAATGGTGAAGAAACATGTGAAAACGAATCTTCCAGCTCAGCGAGCAAACTTCCACCCAAAACCTGAGCTATAAATCTTCTCAAAACTCCCTTACAAAGTGTTTATCTCCCCATAACGGCGAGAAATGTTCCCCACACCATCTGGATCAGATGTAATCAATGGTAATCGATGAGAATAGCTCAACAATGAAACAATAACAGTCTGTTTTCAGACCTTAAACAAACACAGATACAAACAAACACTCACAAGCGCTCTAAAGACACACATACACAAGCTCTCACTTGAAGGGACAAACATATGTGCTAACAGAAATGCACATACAGATAAGCTGTCACGGATGGATACACACAGGCAGGCATACTTACATATGATATATGAGCTGTCGTGTACATTCTCACAAAAAAAGACCAAAGGCCAGTGCATAGAAGGAACACACCCAAATAAACAGTGGTAACTGCACATAATCATGAAAAACGGAGACACACCTCAGCACACAAATGCTCATGAATGCATGTCCATTCACACACCATAATACGAACGGACATGCATTTATAAACACACATACAATATCCCAGATGTACCCTACCACAGGTGCACTCAAATAGACATCTTTGAGAGCAACATAAATTTTAAACTCATTATTACCTCACTTGCGGAAAGAATAGCCATATGAAGAAAGATGCAGCTCAGTTACGTAATTTTAAACTATTTGATCAGCACATAAACACGGTCACACAGACACACAATTTATGAGTCTCAAATGCCGACTTAGAAGTGCAAAGATCAAAACACAGTGGGATATTGGCAACAATACGGGAATGGCACAACACCAGTGAATATTCACATGCATTCGCACAAGAAATCGTATCAGGGAGATGGTTGAGGAAGCATTGCCAAAGAAATCACGTTATCACATAAATATACATTTCAATCAAAACATGAAGGTTCATACTAACAGAACACATTTATGGAGTACAATCATGAAAATAATCTAAGTCTGGTAGATTCTGAAATCGATACTTTAACACACATTTTCATCAGCACGACTCAACATAAAAATCACAAAGTCAATAAAAAGTAAAGATAGGTATCAAAGAATGAAGTGGCATCTTAAGATATTGTGGCTTACACTTCTGAACTGAACACAATTTACCTACACATGCACAAAGATGTGAATGAACACATTGGCACCAAAGTGACATGAACATGTTCAGTTATGCACAAGCTTCAACGTGAAAAACTGTGAAGGAAGAGACACTCATAACCACATACCCAAACAATAAAGCAAAAACATAGGAAAAGTTCACAAAAATAAAAAATACAACAGATCTTACTCTGAATCCAAATTTTGGTCATGATTTTTCAAGCAATTGAATGCATATAAATAAAGAAGATGAGTAATCACATTTGCACTCTTCTCCAATGATGACCACAATATTCAACTTTAACAGCTGCCACAGCCTGTTTTGAAAATATAATGAGCGAATTACTACAGTCATTCCCAATCAATACACCTGGAATGATAACAATGATCCTACTCTCCAAGAACATTTTAAATGATGAACTGCTTCGAAATGTTCAGACATGGATAACAAAGGAAGAACATGTGAAATTAGTATTAGCAATTTATTCCTGAGAGTAATTAACTCAAGAGACAAAAATCAAGAAACAAATTTGAGAACAACCTGACAGCTTGAAAAAATTGTAATGGTGCCTGATGACATTATTTAGACAAAGATTTGTCATTTGGACCAATGGACAATCTAAATCCATTGTCTCGGCTTTATATTCATAGATTCGATAGATCGTAAGTGGATTGAAGATAATGAGGATGATAACGGCAACATCTGGGCAACAGCTTCTGCGTTCATCACCTTGTTCTTCCTGAGCATTTTCTATAGTGCTGCTGTCACGCTGGTGAAGGTGAGAATAATGAAATCATTCACGCTTCAAACAGACCACTGTGGCTTGTGAAATCTCCAAGTGTGTCATTGAATTAAAATTAACACCTGAATGCCCTGACCATCGATATCTAAATCATTCCCCAATCACTCTTTTTCAGGTCAAGTGAATGAATTTTCCACGTCAGAGAACTTCGTGGAAGAAATTTTATATGTGTCGAGGCCACTGGGATCCAAATATACCATCTGTCCTTTTTTTGACACGAGCAGTGAGATCTATTCAGTTTAAGAGTGTGTAACTCAGAAACTATTCAATGAGTTTTCCAAATTACCTTGTTTGATGTCGTCAAGATAATTATTGTTGCAAAATTTTGTTGCTTCCCAATTGTTTGAAGACAATTTGTGCTTTTGTTCTTGTCATTCCTAATTCAGAATTGTTCTCTGTCCTTTAAGTTGAGCCCATTTCTTTTTTTTCCCCTCTGGTTACTGTTACCGATGAGCGTAAAATTCAGAGCTCCGAGCTCAGGCATTATCATCTCCATGTGGCATCGAGTCGTTATGTTCATTTTTGGTGATTTTGACATGAACGTTTCAGTACAAAAGCTGTCTGAAACGGTAAATAAACCTTGAATGAATATGCACAAACCTTGAATTTGCTTAATTCTTTCTTCAAGGGTCATCAGTAATGATATATCTTCCCAAGTTTGTACAACTTTATACTGATACCTGATTTTGTTTCATGCAGTCATTTAGGTTAATGCTTCAATAACTTGCCACCCATTAATGTAAGCCCACCTTTCACTCAATATGTCTGAAGGCTTAATCCACAGGCTGAATGATGAGTGCGCAAAAAGTCAGCTTTTGTGCTCCTAAGATGCTGCTTGGCCTGCTGTGTTCGTCCAGCTCCACATTTTGTGATCTCGGACTTTCCAGCATCTGCAGTTCCCGTTATCTCTGTTTCTGTAGACGTATCATTCTCCAAGTGCCATTCAGCAGCTGCTATATCAGCCCAAACTAACAATGCCATTCCTCTGCCTCTCTTACCAGCCTCCCTATTTATTTTTTCGCATCTGAATCCCAGGACTTCCAAAAACTATTCCTGCCCCTGAGTGACCCAACTTTCTCTATTGGCCACAACATCGTACTTTCAAGTACTGACTCATGCTCTAAGTTCATCCGCCTTATTTCTGAAACTTCAAACATTGAAGTATGCACACCATAAACCATACCTGTGTCCGCACCTTTGCTCCATCCAGTGTATATCTTTATGAACAAACTCACTCCCTGTTGTGTCTGTTGGAAAGCTGAATACCATGTCCACTGAATTCCATATCCCATTCCCCATCCCCGCCAATCTAGGTTAAATCATCCCGTACAACTTGAGCAAATCTCCCTCCCAGGTTATTTGTGCCCTTCCAGTTCAGGTCCAGCCCGTCGTTTCTGTACAGGCCCCACCTTCCCCAGAATATGATCCACTTATTCAGATAATAGAAATCCTCCTTCCTACATGAACACTGTAACCACTTATTTAGATGCATACCCTTCCTATTCCTTACCTCGTTATCACGTGGCACTGGTAGTAATCCAGAGATAGGTCCACGAATTTTTTGCGGTCTTCAACTTCCAACCTTACTCCCAGCACACATTTTTCACATTCTCAGTCCTTTTTTCTACCTTTGTCATTGGCAACGATGTGCACCACGACTGCTGGTTGCTCACCCTCCCACTTGAGAAACTTGAGTGACGCAATCCAAGATGTCACAGACCTTGGCACCTAAGAGGCAACATACTTTCTATTCATCTCGTTCGCGTTCACAGAGCTGCCTCTCTGTGCCTCTTACTATTGAATTCCGCACAACAATTGCTATCCGATTCTACCCCATTCACTTCTGTCTTGCAGGTCCAGGCTCACTGCCAGAGACCTGTCTACTGTGGCGATATGTGGGACAGATTCCTCAAACAATATGTAGTGCATCCAACCTGATAACTTGACACGTTGGATCCAGTAATGCAGAAAGAGGCAAATTTGGTAAATAATGACAGACTCTAAGATTAGATTGGAACAATAAAATTTCACATTCAGTTGGAGAGACAGTAACTTGTTTTGGAAACAAGCTTACAGAAGTGTAATTACAAAGAAATGAGGGCCAAGCTTGCTGGAATGGACTTCAAACAAGTTTAGCAGCAAAGACGTATGAAGAGCAATGGCATACTTTTAAGATTTTAATATTTCCTGGTTCCGAGCAAAGATATATCTCAGTGAGAAGAAATGATTATCGGAAGGAAACAAGTTATTATGGTTAAGGCGGGAAGTTAAAGAGATCAAAAAAAGAATAAAGAGGCATTACTTAAATGTCATCATTATGTTAGCTCAGGAGAGTACTCAGATTGTTTGAAGAAATATCAAAAGGCAAACAAAAAATTAATGAGGCGTGAGGAGGAAAATATTGAAATTAAAATTGCAGATAATATTAAAACAGACAGCAAACGCTTCCTAAAATATATAGAACGGATAAGAAGGGCCAAAGTGAACATAGCGCCCTCATGATTGGAGCTGCAGAATGCATATTTAGGAACAATAATGAAATAGACATTTTGAAAAAATACTGTGCATCTGCCTTCACAGTAGAATTCCAAAATGACTGAATATGCAAGGGCCAAATAAGGGTGAGGAATACAACAAAGAAAGTTTCACTGGGGGAAAAGAAGCACTTATATCATTGAACTAAATATGACTGAGTGCATTGCAAATAATGAGATCTAATCAAGGATTTAAAAAATGACAGAAGCATTTGTTATGCTGGGTTTAATTTTACACCAGTAATAAAATTTCGGAAAAGACTCTGATAATTGGATAACACATTTATTTAAAAAGAAGAAGATAACATGAAGGGTGAGGAACGCCATTTTGTTTAACCTCATTGACTGAAAAAATTAACAACAGTGCATTTCAATATTACATAGCATAATCAAGAGGACAGAAAATAGTTTTATGAAAGTGAAATTTTGCCTGATAAATAACGTAGAAAGATTTGATAACGTAGAATACAAAAGAAGGAGGGATCAGGAGTTGCAAGATGCTGAGATTCTCTGAAGACATTAGATACGGTGCCACACGTATGATAACTTAACCAGCTCGGAGCCCGTGACTTTGGAGGCAGTACATTAATGTGGACAGAGGATTGCCAAAATCAAAGTAGAAAGATAGTTAGATGAAGAATTTTACTTCACAGGATGTCAACTTCTGACGAAGGTAGCATCACAGGAATCAGTGTTTGGTGCACAAATAATTGTAAGACACAATAATGATTTACATGAGGAAAATCAATGTGTTGTCGGTAAGTTTGCAAATGACACAAGAATATCAGAAAAGGGAAATGGTGAATATGACACAAAAAAAAATGTTGAGGGATATTGGCTGTACCCCTGAGTCAGCAAAATATGAAAATAAAAACTTGGCATATTCATGCCAAACAGATGAAATAACTGAGAATAGATGGAAAAAGTGAGATTATGCAGTTTGAGAGCTAAAACAGAGTGGCTAAATATTATTGAAATATGAAATGAATTCAGAAATCAACACAACACAACACATTTGCGTGTGCTGGTCCTTAAATCACAAGAAAATCTAACTTTTTAAATTAACAGCCATTCATAAGGATGGCGAAATTAGTGTTGGCCTTTATTTCGTATCGAATGTAACTTTGACAGCAGGAATAGAAGGACAGGGCACATGATTATGTCTTGCAGGGGACAAGATTCGCCTTTTTGGACCATTGGGATCTCTTCAGTGGTACAAGTGACCTGTGTGAGAGGGAAGGGTTAAGCAGAATTGGAAGAGGACCAATATACTTGAGGGGGAATGTGCTTTCGCTACTTGTGAGGCTTTAAGTTAGTCAGGGGAATGTATGACACTGGTGGGAGCCATGGCATTACTAAGATTAAAGTTAGGCTGAGACCAGTGCAGGAGGTGATATGAGCAATTTAAGAGTCAAAAACAACAAGAGTATGACAGAGACGAAGTAAGACTGATAAATTTAACCAGAGTTATTTGAAAGCAGCAGGACTGACAGAGAATTCAGATGGGCTGAAGGTATGAATGGGAAGATCTCAATTAGAACAAAATGCCTCAGAGAAGGACAGGACTGGCAGTTGATGTTCCAGAGGTATGTCTTTCGTCAGGACAAAATGGGAAGCAAGACAGGAGCGGGAGTGGCGCTTTTAATTTCGGAGACCTTTACAGCTATACAAAGTGGAGATATTGCTGTGAAACCGGCCAATAAAGTCATTTGGTTCAATTTCAAAATGAGAGAAAAATGATCATTTTGTTGTCTTTCTATCAGAGGCCTCCAAACAGTGTGTGGGAAAATCAGAAGCAAATATGTAAGTGGATCGCAGGTATCTGTGAGAAAAGTAGCAGAATGGTACAGGGTTTTAACTTTTCACACACAGAATGAGACTGTCACCGAGTTGAGAGTTTGGATGTTGAGGAAATTGACACTGTGTACAAGAAGACGTTCTTATTCAATATGTGGTTGTACCAAGTGGAGAAGAAATTTAGTTTGACGTTCAGTCTGGATGGAACAGTGGTCAATTAATGGAAGTCTTTGTGGAGAACTTAGGGGCAAGTGATCACAATTCTATCAGTTTTGAAACAGTCAAGGAAAACGAGAGAACTGCTCAAAAAATAAAGTTCTACATTAGAGTGTGGCTAATTTTGATAGCTTGAGGCAGGAGTTTTGCGAAATTGATTGGGAGACGACATTCAAAAGGAATGATTGGGAAGCCGGAGGAATTTAAGGTTGAGATAACGAGAGCTCAGATCCAGCCCTTACCTGTTTGTGAAAAGGGTAAGGCTGCACAGTGTAGGGAATCCTAGATGAGGAGGGAATTTGAGTCTCCAGCCAAATAAAGGAGGGCAATTATGAGATATGGACTGTTTGGATCGAGCGTATATTGACAAGAATATAATTATAGTAAAAGTTTACTTGAGAGGCATCTTGGGAGGACAAATGCGGACATGCGGCAGAATGGTAAATGGAAGTAATGAGTATCTCAATGTTTGTGTAATTACATTAAGGACAATTCTGTGACTAGGTAAAAATAGAAACCCTTAAAGAACAACGTGGCCGTCTATGCGAGAAACAAGAGGAGATTGGTGAGGTTCGACAAAATATTTTGTGTTGCAATTTACTGTGGAGAGGGGAATGGACATTTGGGAACTAGGAAACTAGGCAAATGATGAGGTGTTCCCTACAGCTTTATGGGAACCTGGGGAAGAGATTTCTGGGCCCCTTACTGAGATGTACGTACCATAGATAGACACAGGTGAGATGCAGGATGCCTGGAGTGTTGCTCATGTGGTACTACTATTTAAATAGGAAAGGCAGGATGGAAAATCTAGAGAACCACAGACTGGTGAGCTGTAAGACAGTAATGGGTGAGTTGTTGGATTCTGAGGGACAGGATTTGCATGCATCTGGAAGAGCAAGAACAGATGAGAGAGAGTCATCATGACATTTGCGTTGAAAGTCTTGCCTCAAAATATTGATTCAGTTTATTGTAGAAGTGACCAAACGCATTGACGGGGCAGAGATGTAGATTGTGTTGACTTGGACTTTAATAAATCCTTTGACAAGTTTCCGTTTGGTCGACCTATTAGCTATGTTATGATTCAGGGTGAGGATGCCATTTGATGTTAAATTCGCTTAATGGCAGTAGAAAAAGATGGTGGTGGAGAAAACAAGGTGTCGAGCGGGAATAACACAGCAGGCCAAGCAGCATAAGTAGAGCTGAAAGGCCGACTTTTCCAGTCTAGACCCTTCAGTGGAGCGTTGTTTTTTTCAGAATGGAAGTCTGTCACCAGTAGTGTGCAATAAGGTTCAGTGCTAGATCCGCTTTTGTTCATCATTTTTGTGAAAGACTTCGATGAAAATATAGAAGGCATGATTCGTATGTTTGTGGATGGCACCAAAATAGGTCTTATCGTTGACAGTGAAAACAAAACCCAAGATTATTAAAATATCTTGATTGATTGAGATGGTGGACTGAGGAGTGGCAAATCGACTTTAAGCAGATAAATTACTTATGGGTTAGGAAGCAAGAGTCGGGTCGTGCTCTTGACGTCTACAAGGTAACCAAAAAGGATATGAAGAATGCACATATGAGAGCTTCAAGCATGTGCAAGAGAACCTTCACGATTAGGATCAAGGCAAAAAAAAACAAGGCTCTCTACGATTATATGACAAACAAGACAATAGCCAGAATGAGGGGAGGACCATTCAGGGATAGTGGCGTGTACCTGTCCATAGAATCACCTGGAAGTGGCGGAGGTTCTTAATGAGTACTTTGCTTCAGTATTCACCACGGAGTGGATCGTTGAGGTTTGTGAGTATCACATGAAACAGGCAGATATGGTCGAATAGGTTGATGTTAGGAAGGACGATATGCTGGACTTTTCGAAAATCATGAGTGCAGATAAGTCTCCTGGGGCATAAGGGATAGAACCAAGATTATAACAGCAAGCGGGGGAAGCGATTTCTGCCCTTTTGACAATGGTATTCGCATCATAACTGTCCACTGGAGCAGTACCAGATTATTGGAGGGTCGCAGACGCCATCCCATTGTTCAACAAAGGTAATAGGGATAATCCTGGAAATTACAGACCTGTCAGCCTTCCTTCTGTGGTAGACAGTTTATTGGAGAAGAGTCTGAGAGACAGCATTTATGGCTATTTTTAAAATCGCAGTTTGATATCAAATGGTCAACCTGACTATGTGAGGGGCACGCCATGCCTCAAAAGCTTTCCTGAATTCTTCGAGGATGTGAAAAGAACACATTGATGAAGGTAGAATATTGGATGTGGTATATATAGATTTTAGCAAGGCATGTGGCAATGATCCAAATGGTCGGCTCATTCAGAAAGGAAGGAGGCAGGGGAATCAGCAGCACCTGGCTGTTTGGATGCAAAACTAGTTGTCCAACAGAAGACAGAGGATTTTAGTAGATGGAAAGTATTCAGCCTGGAGCTCGGTGACCAGTGGTATACCCCAAGGATCTGTTCTTGGAGACCTGCTCTTTGTGATCTTTACAAATGGCTTGGATGATGAAGTGGAAGGATGGGTCAATAGGTGTGCTGATGACACGAAGGTTGGTGGGTTGTGGACAGTATGGAGGGCTTTTGTTGTATGTTGCAACAGGACATTGACAGAATACAGAGCTGGGCAAAGAAATAGTAGAGGGAATTCAACGCAGTAAAATATGAAGTGATTCATTTTGAAAGGTAGAATTTAAATGCAGAATGCAGGCATAATGACAGGGTTCTCAACAGTGTGGAGGAACAGAGGGATCTTGGGGTCGATGTCCATTGTTCCCTATAAGTTGTTGTAAATTTGATCCGGTTGTAAAGAAGGTGTGTGATGTGTTGGCTTTCATTTTGCAGGGGCCTAGAGTTTAACATCTGTTCAATTATGCAGCAGCACTTTAAAACACCGTTGGGACCATAATTGGAGTATTGTGTTCAGTCCTGGTCAACCTCATCACAGGAAAGATGTGGAATCTTCAGAGAGTGTACAGAGGAGGTTGACCAGGATTCTGCCAGGACTGAAGGGCATATCTTATGACGAAAGCTTGAGGAGCTAGGGCTTTTTCCAGGGAAGCAAAGAAGTTTGAGAGGTGACTAATTACAGGTGTGCAAGATGATGGGATGCATAGATAGAGTGGATAGTCAGAGACATTTTTTTTCCCAACGTGGTAATGATTATTATGAGGGCGCATAATTTTAAGGTGATTGGAGGAAGATAGAGAAGACATCAGAAGTAGTTTCTCACATAGAGAGTGGTGAGCACGTAGAATATGCCTCCAACAGTGGCAGTGGAGTCAGACACTCTGGAAACTTCTGAGCGAATCTAGGATAGGTGCATATACAGGAGAGTAAAATGTAGGCTGTGCAGAGGAGATTGATCTCAATGGTAAAACGGGTCGCCACAACATCATTGCCTGAAGGGTCTGTACTGTGCTGTACTGTTCTATGTTCTGTGTTCTTTTAATTTCAATTCAAGGTATAGTGTTTTGATAAAACAACTAGGCCATTTTGTTTTACCGTGAAACTGGTGTTTTATGTGGTATTTTAGTGCAGAAAGACATATTCTTTGATGTTTATTTCACATGATGTCAGAATGGTTAAGAAGGCGTTAAGCATGCATGCCTTCATTTCTCAGACTTTTGAATATTGGAGGCGCAAATCGATATTGACTTTCTGCGGGAGGCTGATTAGTCCTCTGCTGCTGGACAGTATCCTGTTCTAGTCACCCGATTATAGGGGATATGTTATCAGGCTGGAGAGTTTGGAGAAATGATTTATCAGGATATTGTGGGAATGGAAGTTCTGAATTATAAGGAGAGACTGTATTAAGTCATAGATTGATAGAAATGAACAACACAGAAGCAGACACTTCACTCCAGTTTGTCTGTGCTGATCAAATATTCTAAATTAATCGGGTTTCTTTGCCAGCATTTCGCGTACATCCGTACAAAATCTTCTCATTATCTACCCATTCAGATGCATTTTCAATGTTTCAATGACACCAGCTTCAATCACTTCCTTCGGCAGATCATTCCGTCCGTGCACCACTTCTGGGGGTAAGAGTTGCTGTTTCGGTCTCTTCCAAATCTTTGTGCTCCCAATTTAAAATTACGTCATTTGGTTTTGTGACACTCCTATAGCGGGGAAACGACTTTGTCTGTTCACTATATCCATGCCCGTCATGATTTAATAAGCCTTTATCAGTTCACCCCTCAGCCTATGACACTCCATGGAAGATAGTCTCAGCCGATCAGACTCTCCCTTTAGTTGAAACAGTCCAAATTTGACAACCTTCTTCTGACCTATCACCTTGCTCATCTTCTGGGGGTCCTCATATCTCACCAGCTAATCTGTTGTCCGAAGTGCATTTATAAAATTACTCTGTTTTCTCCTGAAAAATGTTTGACAAAGTTATCCCATGTTCTGGAACTGGAGATTTTAACAAAGGAAGGGGCTGAGTAGACTGTGGCTTTTATCTCTCGACTGCAGATTTTTGACGGGTGAGCTGATAGTTTATATATATATATATGTACATATATATATAAATTTGGCGTGTGCGAGTACGAAAATCGAGATCATTCTAATAAGGTGAGAGGGGAAATGTTTATAAAGGTTCGACTGGTTAATTTTTTTTTCATGCCAAGTGTGCTCCGTCTGTGGAAGGGGCTGCCAGAGGAAGTAATGTAGATGTATAGAATTACAACATTTACAACAAACCTGGACGGCAAAATGAAAGCGAATAATTTAGAGGAATCTGGACCAAATGCTTATCAGTGGTATTCAATTAGATTGGGATCTCTCATCGGTGCAATAAGTTATCCTGAAAGGTTTTCTTCTCATAATACGTTTCTGTGAAACTATACACCTTGTTAAAACTATACAAGCAGTCGTCACACAACAGATGTAAAATTGGGACCTGCTTTGGGCCTTACATCAAAGAGAAGGTCCAGTCGAAAGCGAAATCATCGACATGCGATTCAGTAGAATGACCCCGAGGATGTGGGGAGTGTCCTGTGAGTGAACGTTGAGTATTTCAGGGCCTGTTCTCAACAGAATGTAGAATATTGAATGTTGACATACTGAAAGATGTATTTCGTTATGTTCAGGAGCTTTATTGTTTTAGAAATGCTATTTCCTTTTGTGAAAGAGTTTAGGAGCAAAGGGTATGGTTTTTGAAATAGAGGTCACAAATTTCATGCAGTTGACAATTTCTTCTCCCAAAATATCGTGATTCTGCGGGATTCTTTACCGTAGAAGAAATTTGTGGTTGGTTTGTTATGTATTTTCAAGGGCGAAAAGGACAGATTTTGAATCGGTAATGGAATCAATGCACGTGAGGTCGAGGCTGAAGTGTGGAGGTGAGGATTAAATTTTCAACCATGATGTCATTGAATGGAAGAAAAATCTCCACCGGAAGAATACTTACTTCTGGTTCCAATTCTTCTGGCATTAAAAATGACATTTGCTCTAAGTTGGCCAGTGAGAATTATGATAATCCTTTTTCATATTTACCCTGAGTTTCATGTTTTACAAGAACAAACGAGGCTCTTCACGTTCACTTCCTCTTGAAAAATAAACTCCTCCTAACATCATCCATTGGTCTTCCCTCTCCCACTTTGGTGAGATTGCATCCTTTCTCGAATGTAACAACTAAACCTATATACCTTTACTGTTGTTGAATATTCGTCAAACAAAGCAAAACTAAGAGATAAGGTTAAAGGCAGATCAAAATCGCATAAACTAACCTATGTCACACACTATTGGCCTTTAGGCATGAAATGTACACATGTTACACATATCATATATCATGTGGCTCTACAAACACAAGACAGAACTCTGCAATGTAAACGTTTGATGCGGGAATTTGTCCCTGTTGTTTCCGGTATGAAACATGGCGAAACCAGGAAACAATGGCAGGAGTTAAAGAAGTCTTTACATTGTTGCATCAGATGCTGGTAGTGATTGCACGGTCACAGTATGTTGAGAAGAAATATTCCTCTATTTTATTCATATTAACACAATCAAGTCAAATATAATCTGACTTAGATGCAGAGTCGAATTGCTTTCAACATTCCCTTTAACGCAAACACTCCTCGGGCATGTACACCACATTCTCGACAAGGAGTAAATACCCAATTCACTTTAATTTTCAACATTCCATGAGATATGCAGGAAAGATTAATAATAGATTAACCGTGCATTGCACTGAGCCATCAAGCATTCTTCAGCTATTAGAAATACTGATGAGACACAATGAAAAGCCATTTCAACACTATCACCGTAAAGCCTCACCTTCTCACCACATGACAGATTAGATCCTGTTTAAAGGCCACTCCATCCGTTCCTGTTAAGCAATTCAAGATTGCTGGATACACAAAGACAGATTTTCGAGAAAACCTTCCTCAAGAGACTCGAATATCGACGCATTACTTGGACTGAGAGGATATGTTAGTTGTACATCAACTTCATGTTATGGAGGAAAATATTTTCCGATGGTGGATCAGCAAAACACGTCGTTACACAACAAAGAATGGAGGCGAGAAAATCGGATGAGAAGTGCGAAAGAGAGAGATACAAAGGCAGAGACAGAAGTATTGGCTGTGCCAATGTATCTTGCAATTCGAGATGCATGTTTTGGTTGACGGTGAAAACTGATATTACTTTGATTGTATACTCATAAAACAATGTGTGCTCAAGCACATTCACGTCAATTCATATTCAAAGAGTGTGCTGTGTTTGTGGGAAAGGATAAATTGTGTTTTTGTTGCTGTATAATCTATTCTGAGAGTTCTATTTCTGCATTTATTTACATAAACGCTTCAGCAGCTACAAAGAACTGCTGATGGAGACAAATGCAGTTGATCGAAGTTATTTATCGGCAAGTTTCAAATCGAAACAAGTTCATTTTAAGAATGTTGACAGTGAGCAGAAATGAATGCAATTTTCTTGACAATGAAATGCATCAAATGCCATTTATTTCCAAACAGTCGGCTCGAATTGTATCAGTTTAATTTAAGTTAGGAATTCAGTCATGAATATTTTGAAGCCACACTTAAGTAAACGCTTCTTGTGCAATTGGATTTACTTTGAACATTCAGTTCATTACAGTTTAATCCGTTTTGACCAAAACATATCCAAGAACTCAACATAGCTCAAAGTTCGTGTCAGAGTTTCCATTAAAAATGCTTGAAAGGACATTAGGACCTTCCACAGCAATTTAAATTAATTGATATTTTTATAGAGTTTTAGTCACGTTCATATTTTATTTTATTAAATTATGGAATGTCGACATTGCTGTCTCGGCAATAATGCGTCATTATCCCAAGTCACCCATTCTGGAGTTTGCCACTGCCCCTCCAGAAAGCAGGCAATCACTTTACTGTGCGTCTGGAGTGACATGAAGGCCAGACCAAGTAATGCCTACAGATTTCCTTGGTAATGGACATGGTCAAAGAGGCTATTTTTGTATTTTCGAATGACACTGGTTACATTGTTTCCATTAGACTTAAATTTTTTTCTCATTTCAGGCTTTCCTTTCATTCACGTTACACGTATAATTGTACTTCTACTCCGAAAAATAAACCAGAAAGAGCTGTGAAAGCAATAAATCAGTTGGAAAAGCCCACAGGTCTGGAAGCATCTGTGATAAAAGAAAAGTAGACTTAACATTTTCAGACGGGTGGCCCTTGTGCAGAACTGACAACTGGTTGCTGACACAGAACATGGAACAATACAGCACAGAAGAGGCCATTCGAACAGAAGAAGTGTCCGCACAGACACTCAACTGTTTAGTGAGAGGTTTCAGGCCCCGAGAGAGCTTCGTCAAGTGGACAACCAATGACAAGCCCGTTAATCCGACTAACAATATGAACACCGAGGTGACGACAGAGAGCGATAACACCTCCTTCTTCTTCTACATCCTATTATCCATTGCTGCGGAGGAGTGTGCCAGCGGTGCTTCTAACTCCTGTGTGGTGGGACATGAAGTGATCCCATTGAAGATCATCAACAGAACAGTTGATAAATCAAGCGGGAAACCGAGTTTTGTGAATATTTCGCTTGCACTGATGGACACCATAAATTCATGCCAATGAAAGTCTCAAGGATCCACATAAGAATTCAATAAAAATAACAAACTGTTTTCTTTCCTCCAATTGTTCTGTAAATAGACAACCGTTTAATTGATTGATTGATTTCCCACGTTTTATAATATTCTGTCCCTCTAGCTAATGTCGACAATTAGCAGTTCCAGTACTTTAGCCTGCGCAGTTCATGCTCCCTGCTTAAATTGGTCCTTTTCAGTGACAGACTGATGCTCATTCATTGCAGGATTCTAGAAATTACCTTCTGCAACTTAAATCACACTGCGACGAAATTTTGCAATGCCCATTTCATCACAAATGAACAGCACCAATTATGATCTTTGTTTTGATGAGTCCTCAATGAGACATATCTGTAAATTTCATGCCAGCGTTAAACTGCCACACTGCATTAACTGGCAATATCAACTTCAGAGACTTTTAACATTATTTTTTATTGGAACACACTGACAAGTTAGCATTGACTTGGACACTTATTTTATAGGATTCAGAATGACTTGAATTTTTCTGTTTTATCTTGGGGCGTCCAGTGATCTTGCAGCAGCGCACCACTTGACAGAATGTATCTTCAATTCCACACCAATGATAACAAAAAGAAATTTTGTTCTTGTCAAGCAGACGGAGAAATGAATACAATTAACGAGCTCTCAGCTAACTCCACTCTCCAAGTTTTCACGTTGTACACCCTCTGTTATGTGATTTTGTTCCGAACAGGAACAGTCAGTTTCTTCCTGACTGAACAATGAGTTAATTTTTCCATGCCACATACTTCCTTTGAAGTATGTTGGACATGCTTGTTCCATTAATCATCTGTTAACATTGATTCCGCATCATACAAAACCAAATAAGCATTAGTGTAGCTATTTTACACAGACTTGACTAAAATTCCTTGAACCCGTGGTATCAGTTCTGCTGTACAAACACCGGATGTCATCTTCTTTCACTTACCTTGGACATATTTTATATCCAACATACACAGAAATGTTGCTTCACATCTCTGGAGTCGTGGAAATTTGATCTCAGGTCTTCCATCACAGAGACAGAAATTCTGCCTTTGCATCAAGCGTCAATCACAAAGTGCTTATCTTTAATTCAGACGAGAAATGTTTCCGATACCATCAGGATCAGAAATAGTCATTGCAAATCAATTAAAATTGCAAAATAATGAAAAATAAAACACAGCCTGTGTTAGAGCAGAAAGAAACACAGATACAGACAGTCACAACTGCTCTAAAGACACACATCCACAAGCTTTCGCCTAAAGGGACATACATATGTGCAAATATAAATGCACATACAGATAAGCTGTCACATATGCATACATGCAGAGAGGAATATTTGCATATGATCTATGAGCTGTCACATAGACTCTCACAAAAACATCCAGTGCATGGAAAGAAACACACCCAAACAAAAAATGGTAACTCCACATGAACTTGAAATCATAGACACATTTCAGCACACAAATGTTCATGAATCCATATCCTTTCATATATTCATACGTACAGACATGCAATTATAAACAGATATAAATATCCGAGCCATATCCTCCCACAGGTTCACTCACACGCACATATATAAGATCACAGAGATAAATTTAATCTCATTATTACCTCACTTGAAGAAATATAGTCATATGAACAAAGAGGCAGCTTAGTGGCATCTTTTAAACCATAAATGATCAGCGCATAAACACGGACACTTTTAAACACAATTAATGAGTCTCACGTGCAGACACAGAAGTGCATATTTCAACACACAGTCGGGTATTTGCAACAAAAGGGGAATGGCTCAACATCAGTAAACATTCAGATGCAACAGCACAAGAAATCCTATCAGAAGATGGTTTAGGATGCATTCCCAAGGAAACCATATCATCACTTAAATATACTCATCAAGCAAAACATGAAGGTACATAAAAAACTAACATATTGATGGAGTGCAAACATGAAAATAATTTCAGTCTGGTAGAATCTGAAATCGATACATTAACACACATTTTCCGGAGCACGACGTAAAAGAAAAAAACACAAAGTCATGAAAAAATAAAGATAGGTATCACCAAATGAAGTGACGTGTCAAAAAAAATGATTTTGACACATTGTGAAATGAACACAATTTACCTCCACAAGCACAAAGATGTGAATGATCATACCAGCAACAAGGCAACAGGAATATGTTCAGTCATGCATAAGCTTCAATGTGGATAAGTGCGAAGCAAGAGAACCTGATAACCGTATAACCAAACAATAAAGAAAAAAAAATGCACAGTAAGTGACAGACTGAAATAAAATTAGGGAAAGTTCACAGTGAAAAAAAATCTTGCTCTGGATCTAAGTTTTGCTTCTGATTTTTCAAGCAATTGAACGCATATAAATAAAGAAGATGAATAATCACATTTGAAATCATCTTCAGTGATGGCCACAATTTTCAACGTAACAGCTGTAAAAGCCTGTATTGAAAATATAATGAGAGAATTAATATCATCTTTCCCAATCAGTATGTCCGGAATGATAACAATAATTATGTTCTCCCAGAACAGTTTAAATGAAGAAATGTGTCAAAATGTTGAGACATGGAAAACAAAGGAAGAACGTGTGCAATTAGTGTTAACAAGTTATTGCTGAGAGTAACTAACACAATAATAGATAGAGATCAAGTAACACATTTGAGAACAACCTGACGGTTTGAAGAATGTGTTATGGTCCCTGATTACATTATTTAGATAAAGATACATCGGATTGGATAAATGAACATTCTAATTCCGTTATCTTGGCTTTAATTTCATAGATTTGAAAGATCATAATTGGATTGAAGACTTTGAGGATGATAACATCTTCTGCTTCTACATTCATCACCTTTTTCTTCCTGACCATTTTCTCTCGTGCTGCTGTCACGCTGGTGCAGGTGAGAAGAATGAAATCTTTCACACATCACCAGGCCATTGTGGCTCGTGAAATCTTGATGTGTGTCATTGAATTAAAATTAAAACCTGTATGTTCTGATCATAAACATCTAAATCATTACGTAAACATTCTTTTTTCAGGTCAAGTGAATGAATTTGTGACCCCAAGGAAATTCCTTGAATAAATTTTACGTTTATCGAGGCCATTGAATTCAAAATGTACAATCGCTCCTGCTGTCGACACTAGCAGTGAGGAAAAAAAAAATAGTTTATGTGAGTAACTGAGAAAATATTCCATGGGTTTTCCAAATAACCTTGTTTCATATTGTCGAAATAGCTATTTTTTTCAAGAATTTGTAGGTTTCCAGTTGTTTGAAGTCAACTTGTGCTTTTTTTTCTTGTTATTCTTGTTCCGAATTGATGTCTGTCCTTTATGTTGACCCCGTGTTTTCTTCTTCTGGTTACTGAGCTCAGAGGTCATGCATTATCAACTCAATGTGGCATCGGGTAATTATGTTATTCTTTGGTGATTTTAACAGCAACGTTTCGATAAAAATGCTGTCTGAAACGGTAAAGAAATGTGGAATGAATATGTATGAAACTTGAAATTGTTTAATTCTTACTTCAAGGGCCAACAGTAATGATATATTTTCCCAAGTTTGTCCGCCTAGATCCGATTCAGGTCAAATGCTACACACTTATGTCAGATTTCGTTTCATGAATTCATTTCAGTTAATGCTTCTCTAACTTGTGGCCCATTAATGTAAACTCATCTTTCACTCGATATGTCTGATAGGATAATCTGCAGGCAGAATGAAAGTGCAAGGAGGCCATCAATGTTTCCTCTGATACACAAAAGGTCACAGCCTTTATAAAAACATCACGACCATTGTTTGACAAGAAAGCTGCTAAGGACACACAATGGAGTTACAAGTTCGCTCGATTCTGTCTTAAACCACAATGCATCCAACGTCGGTAGACCATGAGTTCCCAATGAATAAATTTCGACCAAACATGTCCAATTAAATGTTAATCAGCCACAAGTATCACATTCACTCAAGAATACAGATACATTGAGACACATGGGGCACAAGATATAATTCAGCGTCAAAAAAAGGAAGCGTTCTCAGATTCTGGAAACTGCCTGTTCTATATGCACTGAACCTTTCTACACTCGATATATTTTACTTACGCAGCAGCTACGCATGTAATACAAATTTCTTATGAAACCGGCTGTTTCAAAACACCAAACAATGAAGATTTTCTTCTGCTAGATCTGATGTCATGGTCTGGCTGGAGCACTAAAAGCTAGATAATTATTTCCGGTATTTTCGTAATTTTCTCAAATTACCATTTAATCCTTAAAATTGAACCTTATATCATGACAAGAGATTAATGATCAACTTTAATACATACAACCATTACACACATGCAAATTCAAAAAAGAGAAATTGCTCTTTGAATTAAATTGGGTACACAGAGAGACTCTTCCAAACTAATCGAGCAAAAGTCACATACTTCCACCACCGCTGGAATTTTTAAACGTGCGAAGTGTAGAAAAGATGTACACAAGCAGGTTTACAGTGAGGAAACCGAAACGACAAAGGCATTGATCGGAAACAAAGCATTAAGTAGAAACTGACAATAGAAGCTGTGCTGCTAAATGTGGGAGATGCTCGAACAGATTTGTTTGGTTACTTTTTTTCACAGACACCTACATCGTTGCTGATAAATCACAAATATTGTTTTAAACCATCTCACCAGGCTACAATACCTTTGAGTGCTGCGCATAATCCCGAGTTCACAGCGGAGTTTGCAGTAGGTTTAACTCTCTGAAACAGTCACTGCATTAAAATAAGCTTCACTTTATCTAATTTTGAGTTGTTCTAATTGCCAGTTATATTTGACAATCGTCTGAATGTTTACAATCCTTCTTCAATAGAAGCAGCTTCTCCCTGTACAACTCTACTAAAACGCAGTGGCATTTTATGGAATTCAACCAAATTGAAAATTGTTGTTAAACAGTGGAGGATCGGCCAGCCTTCGCAAAGCTCATCATCCCGGAAACAGCGCTTTAGCACGGTGATTTTGTATTGCCTCTGTTTCATGACTTTCCTTTCTTTCAAAAAAAAAGGTCTGAAAGTGGACGCGGTTTTCCAGGTGAGATCAGAGACTTCATTCTAAATTTCATTTTAACATATTTCGGTGTTTGTGTTGCCTCCAGCAGTAATTTTAAAAAATCACATTTTTTGTTGTTTACATGCCATGGTACATTGTCTGATTTTTGAGCATACTCAGGGAGGACCCTCAGCAGATTGGATGACTGAGCGAATCTCTTTCACATGCTGAGCAGGTGAATGGCCTCTCTCCAGTGCCAATTCGCTGCTAAGTAATGAATTCACATGACCGCCTGGACCTCCTTCCACAGACAGTGCAGCAGAATGGCTAATCTTGAATGTGAGAACACACATATGACAGCAGGATGCTGGCTTTAATAAATTCCTTCCCACACACAGAGCAAGTAAATGACTTCATCTTCATTTCACTGTGTGAATATCCCAGAAAAGAATGACAATCGAATTCTTGACTGTGCCCACAGATCCATGGATATGGTGTGGTGCTGGTCTCCTTATGTCTGTGGTCAACCTTTAGTAACCTGGATGGATAATTAAATACTCTCCCATAATCATTACATTACCACAGTTTCTTCATTTTGCTGGTTTCCAGGTGTCCCTGCAGTTTGGATGATCAGATGAAGCCTCATTTACCATCAGAACACTTAGTTTCTTGTGAATGTGAACAGCATAAGTTTTTTTTTAAAATATTGCCAATTAAAACTGTTTCCACATACAGTGAGGTCGAAACCTCACATTCAATTGTGTGTGTACGTCACAGAATTTGCTGATTTTTGAACAGTTTTCGCACAGACAGAACGAACAAATATTAGTTGTATCATATATAAAGAGCAATGACATTCAGGCCCAGATAACTCAGGAGACGGTCAAAGTTTGATGCATTCTTTGGTTTGCGTTTCCATCTAAAGCTTGCACCACTCGATGAAAGGATTTTACAAAAGACGACAATATAATGACAGGATCAAAAAAGACGACTAATGAGACAATGCTAGTTTTTATGGGTTGAGATACAAATCCATTCCCATTATTTCCTTCCTCAAATCTCAGTGTTCTCCAATCCTATTCCATGTTTGGGTTCATTTCTCCAGCTTGTCGACGATCTGAAAAGTAAACCAATGAGCAAAGGATTTTCACACCAGGTGACTGACATCTTGCATGCTTCATCTCCATCCCCAACAATTGACAGATTCGTTTGGGTTAATTTATATACGATGATTGGTTTTGTTTTTGTTAATCCTGGATGCCACTCTCACTCCCTTTTCATGTTTTTAGGGATCATAGTCTAAACTCAGAGTCAGCTGTCTCAGAGTGAATTTAGCAAACTCTCAATGACGCAAAAGACTGACACAAAATAGGAATTCTGCCACAGAAATGGCATTTGATGGTGTTCTCACTACGATAGCCGCCAGTAAGGCCGGCGGGGTACAGTCGCAACGTGAGACGCTCTTATTCGAGGCCTCAGACCTCACCCAGGAAATTCCGGCCCTGCTCTCTTTGACAAACTCTACCCCAGGAGGAAGTAGCATATTGACAATCAGGCCTGGCCACCTCCCCGAGGTGTTACTGAAACTTCTCATTCAACTGATAGCCTCAATCCTCCCTCACATTTGGAGGCTTTACTACCATTCTGCTGCGCATGCTCCTCGTCAGTGTGGACCTTGGGTGATTGATATCATCCCTGTGCCAAGAGAAAGACCTGAGTGGGATGAGTGCTAAGAGCCAGAAGCTGTTTTTCCAACTATTGGGGTGCATGAGCCCATGTATCCCTCATTGATTGAAATTCCCCTTCATTTGGAAACCGAATTTGCCTGACAGTCTCGGAGAAAATTGGATCTTTCTATTGGTGACCTTAAAAAGATGAATGCCTGTGGGGATGAAGCAAGTATTTCAACATCTGGTCCTGAAATGCGGTAACATCGTGAAAGAATTGACAACGAATTGGAGTACTGGCTGTTAGAAATAAGCACATAGACGGCAGTGTTATCATTCCAACAAAATTCAAAAAAAGGCCGAAATAGAAATTGATTCGGATCTCAGGGGGCCTGACAGCATCTTTGGAAATTCAACAGCCTCAATATTTCCGGTACAGTGATGCTTCTTCAGAGCCAAATGCACCTGGAAGCAGAGATCTGTAAGCAAAGGAAACGGGAATGTCGGGTAGCCATGGATGGTTGCATTTAGTAAGATGGAGACAGATTGAGATGGATCTACATAAAACGCTAGTGCGGCCTCATTTGGAATATTGCACGCAGTTCTGGTCGCCCCATTACAGGAAGGATGTGGAAGCATTGGAAAAGGTGCAGAGGAGATTTACCAGGATGTTGCCTGGTCTGGAGTGAGAGAACTATGAAGAAAGACTGAGGGATTTGGGTCTGTTCTCATTGGAGAGAAGAAGTCTAAGGGGGATTTAATTGAGACATATAAGATGAACAGAGGATCAGATAGGGTGGACAGTGAGAGTCTTTTTTCGACGATGATGACGTCAGCTTGTACGAGGGGGCATAGCTACAAATTCAGGGGTGATAGATATCAGACAGATGTCAGAGGCAGATTATTTACTCTGAGCATGGTAAGGGCTTGGAACGTCCTGCCTGCAATTGTAGTTAACTCAGCCACATTAGGGGCATTTAAACAGTCCTTGGATAAGCAAATGGATGATGATGGGATAGTTTAAGTAGGATGTGCTTCGATTAATTTGCCGGTCAGCGCAATATCGAGGGCCGAAGGGCCTGTTCTGTGCTGTATTGTTCTGTGTTCGATGTTCTATGTTCTGTGAACTCAAAGAGAACAGCAGCTGGGTAGACAAACATTGTGCGTATTGGTGAGCTGGGGAGCAAGAAAAACTGATAATAGGGACCATTTATTGATAGGTTTGTTTTCGGAGACCTTGACGTACTTGATGCAATAACAAGACACTGACCTGTTTAGAAAAAAACACAAATCCAGTATTAGGAAGCAAGTACAATCTGTGGAGGATCACTGCACTCAACCTGGCACAGAGTGCAGAGTCTCAGAAGCGATTGTCCCTGAGTAGTGGACAGTCCCCATTTTTTATACCTTATCGAGTGCATACCAGACAAAGCAAATTTACATCTCACAATGGCATGTTGCATGAAACAATCTCTACATCGGGCAATGACATGATACACAAACAATTACAACATGAAAAACATGCAGACAGCAGGATGCAGTATCGATCATTCGTGAAGTGACTGCGAGGAGCAGGAGACGATTTCAAGTAGCTGAAGTGAAAGAATGTAACTTCAAGACGCCAAAGTGTCTGGCTTGAAAAAAAAGTATTCAGTGCCCTGGCCCATTTAGCAGAAACAGAAATTACATTCTTTACAGGATTTCAGAAGTCTCACACGTTTACAAACACTACACACCTCACCTTATTTGAGACAGTTTCCACATACCCCTGCGCAGGAAGATAAAGTCTGGCAAAGTTTTTACATAATTCTATTTAGGCGGGAAGCTTAAGGTAGTGTCTTTCCACCTATGTGTAGGAAGATTGGAATTTACAAAGTTTTACACCTAATTCTAGTTCGGCAGGAGGTTTGAAGGCATTGTCCACATACTTCTGGGTAAGCAGGTAAAGAGCATTTACTTCTCTAGAATGTGGAAATCAATGGGATGTTGTCCCAACAACATCTCATTCCCTCCGTTTATTATTTCATGTTAACTTATGTCAGGGACAAGAAGGGAGCTGCTGATCTGGCAAACGCATGCCTGAATCAAGATTTCAGGCACACAATAAACACACAGCAAACGCTATGACAACTTGTAGAATAACTAGCTCATGTAGCAGGTATGAGACCCAAGAACCGCCCATAAACCATGCTAAAGAGCCACCCTGCCCCGGTCAGGGCCCCTCTCTGTACTGTTCCAAGTGCCATTGTATGGCTTGCATATCCTGGGTAATAATATAGGACTCATCTGTAACTTGATCATGGACTTGTTCTCTATGATAATACATTCTCCACCTTGCTGAGCCAGTTGATGGTCCATTGCATACCGGGTTGACTGAGCATAGAGATGAAGTTTGGCAAATTCTCGGTTGACTGCCTCCAATGCTTTCATTGTGCAGTTTCCCAGGGTGGTGAGTCTACATATAAGGTAATTTCGGTTTACTTACGGACTCCACCGCGGGGATCCTCCCAAGCTAACAGTTCCAAGGAAGCCATAACACAAGGAAGAGCCCAAGGCAATTGGATCCTGCCATGCATCGCAAAACTACTGGCTCAGGAAGCGTGTGGCAATTCGCCATTGAATCCACGCTCATTGGGGACAAGAGACCATGATGCGCCCAATGGCCCCAACAGCAAACAGCACCAGCAAAATTTTAGTGGCAATCGTGAAGGTCTCATTAAGAAGGAAAACGAATCCCTTCTTAGCCTGGTAGCAGGTAACATGTTGTCTGATTCCCGTGCAGTTGGACGTGTGTTCTGTGAAACAGATTGTTTGCTGGACATGCACTGTCAGAATAATCCTCATTCAAATGGTTAATTGCAAGGGGAAGAGGGAATCTGTCGTTTGCAGTTACTGAGGTGGATCCAGTGATTCTGTCTTTTAACTTTCGAGCTGTTGGAGTTTAAAGAATGGCCCGTTCCACCTCCGCCCAAGATTTGGGTGATCCCAATCTCGGACAAGTACGAAATCTCCAATCTGTCGTCATGAAGAGCGATTCTAGTGCTTCAGGTCTTGGTCTAGTGCCTGCAACGGTGTTCCAAAGGTACACTTCACCAGTGAATGGAGAAACTTTGGAGGCGATGTTGGCTGCAGGAAATACCTTTGCATTTCTTCTCCCACAACATTCAAGTCAATTTGGGTGGGTGGGCTGGTATTGGCATCCCAGGGTGTTTTGCTGGGTCAGCCATAGGCGATTTCTGTTGCTGCGAGTCCAGTCGTAGAATAGGGTGTTATTCGCGTGTGGTACAAAGCTAGCGGCAAAACCTTTAACTAGCTAAGGCCAGTCTCGAATATCAACTTGGTCAATTTCGCTTTGATCGTTCCATTCTCTTTTTCCACTATCCCTGACACTGAGGGGTGGTATGAACGTTGAAATTGCTGCTGGATGCATAAAGTATCACACAGCTCCTTATTAATCTTTCCTACAAAGTGATGCCATTGACAGAAATAATTTGTCGAGTCACTCCTAACCTTGGCATTATTTCAATTAATAATAACTTCACTACTGTTGAGGCTTTGTTATGCGTCAGTGTGAAAGCCTCTCTCCACCTACTGAATGAATCTGCAATGACAAGACAATACTTACAACTAATTACACGAGGTAATTCAATCAAATCCAGTTAAATGCATTCAAACGGTCCACCTGATTTTTTTTCCTGGTGAGCACGTCTCCACCAGGCCAAAATTGTTTTACTTGCATGTGAGAAATGATGCTCTTTGAGACTGGGGCGGGAGGGCGGGTGCCTCAGCCAGTCGGATGTGCCACAAGGTACGGAGCATAATACCACTCATTGCCTCTTTGCCAACGTAGGTGTCAGAATGCAGACAGTCAACAAGCATTGGTAACAAAGCAACAGGTATACACACTTGGCCGACGAGGGTAATCCAAAGGCCTGACGATGCAGAATACGAACATCCATGCACCGTCCGAATGTCCTTTTCAGAAGCAGGGGCATCGCCCTGTAGGTGCTGAACAGTGACTATTTCTGGTATGCCCATCTAGTCCGAATGAGGCATTGGATTTCCCACCTGCTTGTTCGTACATGGCACAATAAAGGTTTGATCTGCAGTTGCCTGTTTGGCCGCCTGATCAGCCCGAGATTTGCCCTGAGTAACTATGGATTCGTCGGAGGCATGGACAGCACATTTGATAATAACCACTTGGTTAGTGAAGAGGATTGTCTGGAGAGGGTTTTTAACAAACGAGGAATGTTGGAAGGGTGAACCTGAAGATGTTAAAAACCCATACTGACACCATAACTGGCCAAAGTTGTAGGTGACTCTGAAGGTATACGGAGAGTTGGTGTAAATATTCGCTGACTTCCCTGTTGCTAGAATGCAAGCACAGTCAGGATAAAATGTTCTGCTTTCTGAGTGGAAACTGGGGGCTCAAACACCATTGATTCTAATCTGAGGCAACATCGACAATTGGATATCGAGAGTGTTACCCAAAGGGAACTTGGAGGAACTGCCATCAACAAACAGGATAACATCCGGAGAAGGGACCGTGACATCAATCAGGTACAGGCGCAGAAATGTTAGAAATTGGTTCCTTCGTAAGCAGTCATGCAGGTGTGCTAAAAACTCGTCGGAGTTTGGTGCTCAAAAACGTGGTTGGGTTATTTATGAAGCAGAAAGAGAATGTCAAGAGCGGATTGTTAAGGAGTGCGACTTCGTAGCATCTAAAATGTGCCTGGGTAAGGTGTTGAGTCTGGTGGGAGGAGAGGATGACGTCAATGGCATGTGAGTTTTCGGCAGTAAGTGTCTTGTGGACAGTAACTTTAGAGGCTGCAGTGACTGAAGAATAAATTGCAAGAAGAATCTTGGAACAAAGGTGTAAGCCCATGTGCGACAGAGTCCAGGCAGGTAGAGTCGTCGTTGGCCGGTTGTTTGCTCATGCCACGAGTCTGTGTCAATAGCCCAGTGGTGCACCCAGACACAACATTAACATATAGCCGGAAAGGTCTGTCATGTAAAGGTCTTCCCAAAGCCGGGGAAGCTGCAAGGTCTGCTTTTAAGTCTGCAAAGGCTGACTGTTGTTTGTCAGAGAGGTGAAGGTTTTTTGGGTTTTTACAAGAAGCTAAAGGGGTCGGTAGTTTTTTTTTAAAGCAAAGGGACATTAGGGAGCCACTGTCAACAATAATTTACCAAGCCGAAAAAGGCCCTTACTTGTTTTGGGGTTATGGGCGTGGTTCATCTGAATAAGAGCAATGCGCTGAGGGGTCAGCGTTTGTTCCCAGGCGCTGAGCAGAATTCCTGGGAACGGCCCCTGCTGTTCATTACACGTAACCTTCACAGTGGTCATAAGATATGCCCAAGATTGAAGAGCGTTCAAAAGGCTGTTTGTATCCAAAACATTATTGGATTATGATGGGCTTGCTAAGAGCAAATCGTGAGCATATTGGATAACAGTGGAGCCATCCAAGAGTCGGAGATCTTGGAGCTGGCGACGCCAGACCTGGGAAACTAGGGCAGGCGAGTGAATGAACATTTGGGAGAGACAAGTCCAGGTCTCCTGCTGTCCTTTAAAGGAAAAGACAAACCGATATTGAGACCCCTGATGCAAGGGAATCATGAAAAATGCATGTTGCAAGTCCAAAACGGTGATGACACACGCATCTAAGCGGATGTTGCTAAGCATAGTGGCAGGATTCGGGGCAAACGGATGTCAGGGTCGCACTAACTTATTTATTTGTCTAAGGTCCTGGACCAGTCGCCATTCCTGGCGACCGGGTTTAGGGAGGGGCAGAATAGGAGTATTGCAAGGCAATTGACAAGGGAACAATATACCTGGTTGGAGGAACGACTTGATCAGGGAGGTTATTCCTTCCACTGTCTCAGGTTTGACGGGGTACTGATGTATTGAGGGTAAGCGCACTCCCACGATGGTGACCGGAGAGTTTCCTACCTCAGGTGTGGAAGTTGACCACCGGTCTGGAGAAGACTCCTTCGAGGCACTATGATGAGCATGGTGGAGACGTAATGGCCCAAAGACAACAAAATGATCACTATAATATGTAATGAGACCATCAGCCACCTGCACTGAATAACCCTTCACTTCCACGTATGATTGTGGGATCAAGAGGTGCACTAGAAATCCCAAGGACTTGACATTGTAGCTGGTGCTCACAGCCATTGTGAAGTAAGGGAATACCAGGAACGATTCATGGCATAGATGGTGTGGCACCTCCGCCAGAAACGCTGATTCTTCCTTTCCCTCTATATACCCGACAATAGTGACAGATAAACTTGATCCGAGATAGGGGGTAAATACCAGCCAATTAACAGGAAGTGCCTGTAGGGCCATAACACAAGTCAACTTGAGGACGAGGGATTTGAAGGAAAAGGGTGATATCTCACAACGATAAGTCAATTGTCCATCATTGTGGCGATCGACGAACCCAAAAATGTCGCTTAATCGGGTCACTTTTGACACTAATGCCCTTCTTGAGACACAGAATTTAAGTTTGAAGAAGGCACAACAAATCTGTCCCGGCTAAATTAACTCCCAAAGTGAGGGCCTGGGCAAAATAAATAATACAGTTTTCAGGGCCCAATTTAACTGCCAATGGTTCTGTTAAAGAGTATGCGTTTGCCTGTCCAGTCTGTCCATTAAGGCTTACTGAGACGGGTGAGAGTGTAAACCCATATTGCTGTACACATGATGCATCCAACATAGATGTCTTGGCCCCAGTAACAATCACAAAAGAACTTGCTACCCTTTGTGCAGTTAGATTAACAATAGGTTGATCCTCCGGATCTCTCTTTAAAATGTGCAGATTATGGGGTGAAGATCATTAGGCTGAAAAAGGATTATTAGTGGAAAAGGGTTGCCTTCTTCCTTGTGTTCTCCCTTGACCTTGATTCTGAGCACAAGTCCTCATCCACTGATCCCAACTGCCACAGTTAAAACATCCCTCAGTAGAGTGTGGTGTTGCGCCTCGCGGCGAAGCGGCACTGGGTCTCCGGAATGGTGGAGCGGGTGCAAATGGTGCTCCATAGTGAAGAGCAGTAGGACCGTGTGGATGGGTGACAAAACCGTTACCATTATTGTCGACGCAGCCAGGAAAATAGTATTGGGATTCTGTGTGAAATGCCCTCACTAATTGGAAGTCCAACGCTGGATGAGCTGGGTTTCTGGACCTGGCTTGGCACAGGTGATGCCACACCATGCCATATGTAACTCTGGTCAGTAAGGATTCCTTCCGGTAATAAGTTAAGGCCCTTCCCACTTGAGGACGGTTATTATCTGGCCAATCCATGTTATTGGTACGAATAGCCACCGCCACAGCCTCAGGTATACACTGCAGCAAAAGAGCATTGAACTGTGGTGAGGGATTCCGTGCAAAGTAGGCAGTATTACCAGAGTAGGTGGCATATGTGGAACAGAAACATTCCCAGAACTCACGCCCCGCGTTTGGATTTGCACTCTGGCATTCTGGGAACATCTACTGGTTGCTGCAATGTTCGCTTGAGGGGATCTTTAATGGTTAGTAGCTTAAGACCTTTAGCTACAAGACCTATAAAAGCATTCCAGTCTTGGGGAGCTGGGTCTCCCAGGGGGATATTCCACAGAGAAAATTCACTGAGGGTAAGAGCCATACAGCGCAGTCGAAAGAGGGCTTGCAAGGTGGCTTGGTGCATCAGAATAGTGCTCAGGACATAGCCTATGAAGTCGTCAGGATTAGTCTTTCTATTGGTGGCTCTTTGCATAATTAAACACATCTCCTGCAGCTTCCAAGGGGTGTCGGCCTGCATGGTATTTTGGTCCCCCTGTGTTGGGCTCAGGTGAGGGATCGTACGATTCAGAGATTGTGGATTTCTTTTATGGGGGTATTTCTTTCGGGGAGGGGTGTCCGAGGGTCTCTCCCAAGCACTGTCCTCAGGTTCATTATCATCAGCCCGTGAATCGGAACTAACATACTTCTCACCACTCGCAGCATCGCGAGGTGACACAAGACAGGAACTCGTGGGCTGAGGAAACTGCATGCGGGGCTGACATTTTTTTCAGGCATCCCCTGTGGGTTTTAAAAGAGTGATGCACCCCACTCCTTTTGTCCACTTGTGGTCTGTTCCGTATTTTGTTTCCTGATTGTCTGTTTTGGGCTCAGATGTACAATGACAGGAAATAGAGCCTGTCCAAGCCATGGGTTTGTCAGAAGATTCACGTGGACTGATCTCTGAAGGTCTTGGGAATTCTGTAGGAGGAGGTTTGTTGTGGTCAGCGTACAATGGCAGTAATAGGGCTCCGGACGATTCCTGAGACTGATGGCAGTATTGGGGCGCCTGCAGATGTAGGTTGATTAAGGATGGTTCGAGTAGTGGAGGGGTTAGTAGTCCCGATGGGACAAGGGGTGCCTTCCCCAGTTCTCCTCATCTTGCTTACTTGTGTCATTATTTTTTGATCAACATTGGCATGCCAGGTATGTCAGGAGTTACCTCCGATTTTTTTATCTTCTGTCAGCAGCTCTCATCCCCGTTTTTTGACCCAACGTTCCCTTTCCAGCCTTTCTTGTTCAACTCTTCCATGTTCATTCATTTCATGATCCTCAAACCGCGGCGTTAAAATCTCCCAAGGTTTAGGTTTTCCCTGATTATCACATGCACTAATCCCTTTCCTCCGTGCATTATACACCCAACTGGCCATTTTTGATGTTTCATTCAGCTCTTCAGCTCTCTTTTTTTTCCAGGATGATATCAACCGTTTCCATTTACTTCCCGCATTACGTGTCGATATTGCCTCTAGTACTTTAGCACATAGATCAATATCCCAACTTCAACCTAATGGCAATTCTCATTTTCCTTTTTTTTTTTGTTTTGGCATTCCAACAGACTTCGGTACTGTATTTCCTCTTCGGGGTCATCCTGGTAAATCCGATGAAAAGGGGTTCCGACACCCGACTAATCTAACATTTGTCCCATTTTTAGTGCCTTTACTTTTTACTTATTTCTGTATACAACACCAGTCTCCGTAGTCTCAGCACCCACTTCGGGTACCCAACATTCGCGTGGGGCATTTCCCCTCTGAACAACCGATCTAAGGCAGGGAGGTTGAGACAGACAGGTACTGTAACTATCCGAAACCTACGTCTGAAGACTTAGCCTACTTTTCCAATCTGAATCGAACACCCCAAGACTTACTAAGGCAGTTTTATTTCCTGGCCTAAGGACTCTGACCCCACCCACTGGGGGAATCTAACCTCCCAGGCTTTCCACTTACCTGACCTAGGCACACGAACCCCGGCAACTGAAGGACTCTAACCTCCCGGATAATCCAGTTACCTGAGGAAACGCTGCCCAACTTCGTCTTATTTGAGACAGTTTCCACAGACCGAAGTGCGGAAAGATAAAGACTAACAAAGCTTATACCTAATTCTATTCAGCCAAGAATCTTGAGGCAGTGTCTTTCTAATTATGTGTTGGAAAATAAGGATTTACAAAATTTCACACTTAAATCTAGTCGAGAAGGAAGTTTTAAGAAAGTGTCCGTGTATCCCTGTGTCAGTATATAAAAACAATAGATTTCTCAAGAATATAGAAATCAATGCGTTGTTATCCCAACAACATCTCATTTGTGAATGCAAATTGGTTGGCTGTGATGAATGCATCTCGTGTCATGTCAGGGCCAGGGTTTTGGTCGTGAGTAAAGAACATAACATGAGATCATCAGACTGTCCAATTATGGACCTCAATATTAAATTGTGATGATTGCAGATGTCCATTGGCCAACTCAATCCCAGTGGTGGCTCTGAAATTATCTGAGCGTTTTCATTCACGTGTCAACCATACCTTTCAGAGGTTGAAATGATAAATTTGCGTAATTACCTGACTACATTGATAGCTTCATACAATGGGCTGTTTCCTGGTGCGATCCCATTATTTTTGACAGGCCAGGCACGCTGCGTTTCATCATCAATTTGACACCTGCTGTATCTTGTTCAAACAAGTGTTTCTAAAGCATTCAGATCGATGCAAGTTTCTGCTTTCAAGGTTGACTGACTTCCATCACTGTTCTTCTCATGGCGCAGTAACAAACTGTAGTATCAGCGAGCTACCAATACGACATCGATGAAGTGAGGATTTTAGCTGTGATTTCAAACTCTGCAGAAGAAATGGCCTTTGCACAATTTGGTTTATCTTCATTACCACTGATATATTTATCAATGCAATCTCACGGTTACCAACATAAACAATTGACGTTCCGTGTGTTGTAATGGATAAAATATAAAGTCATTGTTTTTACTCTTAGATTTTTTTTTGAGGACAGGAGTGGAGTGACAGAATCTTCAAACCTCAGAACTGAGGAATATGTTTTAACAGAATAGACTTGTTCATTTTAACAAGGCAGATATCTTTTTTTAATTCAAGAAAGAAACGAATTAGGTTGCCAATTACCCGTCAGAAATGATCCATGCACAATCTTCTCAGCGCAGCTGCGAGACCAGTCCGTGCTGTGCTGTATTTGAGACACCGTGAAATGGAATACAGTCATTGCCAGTCGACGATAATTAATTGAAAATGTGGATAAGAGTTAAATCCTTAATACGAGTGTTTAAATTTGCATGAGCGCTGACAGTGCCAACTCGACAATGCCTACTGTGAAGAGTGAATGACATTTTATTTTCTACATCAACTAATGGTACGAGCTGTCACTGAATGTTATTTGTCTATTTCTACACAATATGGCCGTCATCATTAGTAGAATCAATTATTGATTGACCAGATAAATTCATGGAGAGCAATTACTAACAAGCATGGAAATGACCAACACGTCACAGCACCTCCCCTGCCAGACCTTAAACAATAGACCAACTGCAAGACAGACATTTAAAATTTGGAACAAAAGTAGTGTGCAATACAAGGCTCACACCGAGCATGTTACTGGCATGAGGGATCACAGTTGATCAGTGCAATTTATCTCACTGTTCTTCTATTATCTAACCCTTGCATTTATGTCTACATTCAATTAACTGGTTCTTTATTCTTCTTTGTACCCTCATCGTGTTTCACAGCTATTGAGATAGCGATACCATCAGGGAACGGTTAAACAGAGATAGAAAAAATGGGAGACGTTGCATTTCTGACCGGAGACTGCGACCAGCGGTTTTCCACAGGGATTGCTTCTGGGTCCTCTTTTGGTTGTCATTTGTGTGATTTTTTTTTACTGAGAAAGATAACAAAATAGTTATTAAGTTGGAGGACGACATCATATTTGTCCGTTTTGTAGACAGTGAAGAAGGTTTTCTAATATTACAAAGGGGTCTTGATCAAATGGTTAATAGGGTGAAAATGGAACCACGAGTTCAGTTTGGATGAATGCGAGGCATGGCAGTTTGTTACAAAAAACAAGGATAGAGCAGACACCAATTAATGGCAAAGCAGTCTAGGGGAGCAATCTTGGGGACTAGGCACGTAATTGGATGTGTGACTGCTCGCTGAGCTGGAAGATTAGTTTTCAGACGTGTCATCACCATTCTCGTTAACATCATCAGTCAGCCTCCAATGAAGCGCGAGTGTTATGTCCCGCTTTCTATTGATCTGTTTAGGTTTCCTTGGGTTGGTGATGTCTTTTCCTGCGTTGGTGATGTCATTTCTTGTTCTTTTTCTCAGATGATGATAGATTGGCTCCAAATCAATTTGTTTGTTGATGGAGTTCCGGTTGGAATGCCATGCTTGCAGGAATTCTCGTGTGTGTCTCTGTTTGAGAAAAACAACAGGAAATGACATCACCGACGCAGGAAATGACATCACCAACCCAAGGCAACCTAATCAGAAAAATAGAAAGCGGGACATAACACCAGCGCTTCATCAGAACCTCACTGATGATACTACCAAGAATGGTGATGAAACGTCTAAAAACTAATCTTCCAGCTCAGCGAGCAAGCTCACATCCAGAAACTCAAACTGAGCCACAAATCTTTCAAAACTCGCTACTAGGCACGTAATTCTTGAAAGTGAGCCTCATATGAACACAGAATGAATGAAATGGTGTTTTGCAAGCTTGTCTTCATTGCTTCGTCCTTTGAGCATAAGGTTTGGCGCTTTTGTGATGATGGACAGGAGATCGATGAAAACTCTTCTGGCATAGGTTCTCCAGTTCTGGTCAGCCAGTTATAGGGGGATGTTCTTGAGCTTGAGAGGGTTCAGAAGAGATTAGCCAGGAGGTTGCCGGGGATGGAAGGCTTGAGCTACTAGGAAAGACTGGATAGGCTGCGACCTTTATTTCATTGAAGCGCAGGAGGTTGAAAGGTGTCGTGGTAGAAGTTCATAAAACAACAAAACGCACAGGTAGAATCATTGATAGTTCCCTTCTCCCAAAGGAAGAGAAATTAGAGACTATGGGCCACATTTTAAATGTGAGAAGAGAAAGATTTAAAAAAAGACATGAGGTTATTTTTTATACAGATTGTGGTTCTCGTGTGGAATGAACTTCCTGGTGAAGTGGTGAATGAGTTTAAAATTACAAAGTTTAAAATACATTTAGATGCAAATATGAGTAGGAATGTTTCGGAGTTATATTATCCAGGTGCAGGAAGATGGGTTTACTTCAGTTTGGAATTATTTATGACACGAACTGTTTGGAAAAGAGTGTCTGTTCCCATACTTCATGATTGTACGAATCTATGAATCTCTATCTCATCAAGAATCTATTTCCTTCTTGAAGCATTTCATGTTCCTGCTTCCACAGTCTTCTGAATCAAAGTTTCAAAAGTGAACAACGACCTTGTCTCTCTGCTATCGCTGCAGATGCCAATTTGAAAATAGTCGTTCATATTTGTGCACTGGTAAAGAAGGCAATATGTGTGCAACCCTTGCCAAGATCATTCTGGAAAGTGCAAATTTAAATCAAGTCGCCACTCACTGGTGATCAGCTTCACTCCAGGCTATTCAGACACGACACTCCACTTTGTTCAGTCAACATCTCCCGTGAACCAATTGTACTTACATCCTTCGTGAAAACTGAGAAGAAAGCTCCACTTAGGTATGGTGTCATAATATCATTAATGCCATGTCGAAATAAATCACGTCATTGTTACCTTTATATTCAACTCATTTGGCCACAAAGAGTCACATCTCATTTGCCTTCCTGATAATGATCTGTGACTGAATACTCACTGTTTATGATGTGTGCACGTGAAACAGTTAAATTGTTTGAAACTTTGCATTCTTCAGTTGTTCTTCATTTTTCGACTTCTGGGTATGTTCACATCTTACGTTGCTGCACATTTTGTTACTGTTGACAGTACCTTCGCACCTCTCATCAACGTTATTTATTTAAATTGCCAATACATGAGAGTCCAACATAGACCGATTCAGTTTGTCTCATCCTTCCAATTAGAAAAGAATGCCTGCTTACGATTTTCTCTATTTTTTCCCCACCAACCTATCTTTTTATCAGTGATAATGGGAACTGCAGGTGCTGGAGAATCCAACGTAACAAAATGTGAAGCTGGATGAACACAGCAGGCCAAGCAGCATCTCAGGAGCACAAAAGCTGACGTTTCGGGCCTGCACCCTTCATCAGAGAGGTGGGTGGAGAGAGGGTTCTGGTATAAATAGGGAGAGAGGGGGAGGCGGACAAGAATGGAGAGAAAAGAAGATAGGTGGAGAGGAGAGTAGAGGTGGGGAGGTAGGGAGGGGATTCTTGTATTCTATTTCCAACAGCAAAAGCTTTGATTTGCCACGAAAACGTTGACTTAAGCCTTTCAAAGCCTCAGTGCAGTCTGCCTGCAAATTTTCCTTTTCATCACAACTCATGTTGCTCCTTTCTGAATTCCAACAAATTGTTTGAACAGAATCTCCGATTGAAGAAACCACCTTGTATCTTCACAAGTACTCTGAGTATTGTCTCAGGGCACAGTTATGCTAAATTAAATAAATGCAACTGCTGCACATCTGAAACACAATCATCGATTAAAGGTAGAAACCGAGCATGAAGGGCAGAATTTGTGGTGAGAAAGCAGTGTCAATGGCCCCAGCCCGGTGATTGTTTCTCAGAGCTCGGTTTTTTGAACAGTCACCGGATTTGAAATGCTAATTCAGCTTTCTCCGGACAAATTCTGCCAAATGTGTCAAACATCTCCAGCAGTTTCTGGAAAGATATAATCTCTTTCACGATCGATTACAACACCGTCAATAACAGATATTCAGCCAACTGACAGATCATTTTATGTTGTTGCCTTCCTGTATTCTTGATTTGAAAAGTCATATTTGTTCAGATCCAAATTCCTGGGTTCTTTAAAAATCGAAGGAATTTTGGTATATTATCTTTAACTGATCAATTAACATTTCATGGGTGACTTTTGAAATTCCTCCCCTGTGGAAATGAAATAGAATAGAATTATTAAAGGATGCAAAAATTGGTCTTGCTGCTTTCATTCACGATGCAGCAAAGTCTCACACACCAGGCTACGGTATCAGAAATTTTCCGACATTTTGGGCAGAGCTGAGGTGAAGTTTTGCACGAAGATGTTGTAAACCTGTGGATTATTTCTCAGACAGTTATTGGTAGTCAGCGGCCAAATCAATTCAAAATAGCAATCAACAGACGCTCTTACATCAAAAGAAAGAAAGACATGGGACAAGTGCACGAAATTGACATTCATATACAGTAACCATGGCCTAATCTAAATGGAGAAACCTTGAAATCTGCACTGTCCTGCAATTGCTATTTCCTGTGTTATCAAATTTGATTTTAAACAATCGTGAAGCAAATGATGAACAAGAATACATTCCAACTCGAATATTATAACTGGATGACTTGTATTTGGAAAATAGAATGTAAGGGTTTTTTTTCGTTAGTTCCTTTGTGCCATTTTGCTATATGATGTTACAGGATTTCCACATAGTCTGCTTGATTTTTGCCTGACTCTTAGCCTATAGTACGGTACTTCCTAAAGTCCAATAACTCCTTTGTACCAAAGGTCCAGTCATTCAGTTCATTACTCAGAAATGACCACCATACAAAGATATGTTTCGAAAAAGTGAATCAATAACAGCAACAGTCTGACAATCACATAAATGATACACAAACTGCCAAGGACCACATAAAGCATGCAATAATGGTCTTGTGTTGCAGATGCTGAAATGAATATTCCAGAATCATGAGATATAATAACGCTACAATAGAGGGGAAATGTAGATTGTGTTGATGAATGGACCTGAATTACATTAAAAAAATACAACAATCATCAATGTTGATTGTAATCTGGAAATAGCTACCTTGTTGTTTAACCTCATAACTGCTTCCCGCATTTTACTGCAGTCCACGCACACATGCACTCAAATGGATTTACTGAGTTAATTATCGCGGATAATGTTAAAAAGAGCGAAAAGAAGGAAGAAGAAAGAAAATCAGAAAAGACATGATTAGTTTCAGATGTTGCATTCCGGCGGAAGACTTGTGTCGAAAATAAACATTGGCACGGACCAGCTACAGTTCCTGTGCAAGACATTCTATGCAATACAATTCCAACAATCGCCAATTGTAGGCAATGGAGTTGTTAAGCTTCATTCATAAAACTAACAGTCAAATGCATTGTTGTGAGTAATGGAACGCTCGATCTTTGGAAAGTAAAGTGAATGCTTTTCAGCACAAGTCTTTCAGCCATCTCGCTTATTACAGTCTCTGGGAGAGTTTGGATTACGCAGCTGTGAACTGTGAAATCCCACACCATTTGCCTTCTGGATATGAAGTAACATTTCCCTTCATTTATTTCAAGCACAATCTCTCATCATTCGATCGCATTCTTCCCGTATCCTCTGCTTGTCATGACATAGTCTATTCTATTTGCATTAAGTTCCTGCCATCAAAAGGCTGATAGATTTGATTTGTTGAAATTACTGTCAAACTGCATTGACTCTTCCTTATCGATTGTTCTGGAAATGGGCCATTGCATTACGTTGTTTCTGAATCATTATATCCGGACAGTATATTATGCCCAGTGTTTGGAATGAGCTATAGAAGACTCACAGGAGATGGACAGGAGGAAAAAATACATGACACCAATGACAGAATCTTTTAGTATTAGTGAGATAGCAGGTTATTTTTCTTTAATGAATCTAGTGATGGTTCAAAGCGATAACTTCCACAGGCATATTGTTAAAGCAGATCCAGCGTCACCAACAATTACCAATAATATTTCACGAGTGACCGGAAGAGAAGGTGGGAATAAACGCAAGAAATGCAAGATTTACATCGCAAAGAATATTTCCTCAGATAAAATAAAATGCAACAGAAAATGAAAATGAGTTTGCCCAAGTAAACAGAAATCATATGATGACGAAATCTGCAAGGAGAATGGCTGTCCTGTATATTCTTGGATTATTTATATTGCAGGTACAAAAGAGATTGCAAAAGTGCAAAAGAGAATGTGCAAGGATAGTTGGAGTCTCTGGTCAATCGACACGTTACTTCTACATTCTCCACTTTTTTGCGTTTAAGAGTTGAATAAGTTCAGTTTACGAACTGTGTCTTTCATTTTGATATGGAAATTACTACTCAATCTGTGTCTTAGTTTTGAAGACATTGTTTTCATTCAGGGTTTTCTTTCTGTTGTCAACAGTTGCACTTGATCGATGGTTTGTCTTCTTTACAGTTATCAAGACTGTTTCTGAGCTTAGTTTATGCAATATGGTTTCCAAAGTCACTCACCACTTTTATTTTCGTAGAACTTCTGTTTGTTTTCATCTTCCCAAACCACGCCCCTCCTCCCCCGTTTCACTCTGTTGAAACTAATAATTCACCAAATCTCTTCGGTTCCAAAGGAGAATGACATTGAACTGGAAAGTTTACTTCTGTTTTTTTTTCAGCTTCATCTTTTCTCTGAATAGATGCATTTGATTTTCTGAGAATTCCAAACCCTTCCAGTTTTTATTTCTGATCTCCAGCACCTGTGGTCTGATGATTTCAAGCAGAATTGGATCTGGATCACTCGCCATACCGTGTGCCCACACCCTTGCTACTGCTCCAAGATTCTCTTGAATTATTTGTAACATCAGATACTATCAAGTGAATTGGGTTTGAGGATGACTCATTCAGTGACACTCGCCTGGTCCGCTAGTCAGTCAGATGAGAGCTGATCTGACTGTCAGCTGAACTCAACAACTCCAACTACCTCTGATAATCACTAACACGGTTACACATGAAAGCAGTCTCGTACATCAAACTATTGTCACAGGCATGGGTTAAAAGAGAAACTCTTTCTTCAGTTATTGAAGCATGAATTCCCAAATCAACGATCGCCTGAATTTTACCACACCTCTAACCAATTCTAACGTCTCTCCCTCCGAATGTGCAGTGCTCCAATCTCTCCACACCATTACTAATTTCACTGTCAAGCCCGCTGACAAAGGCAGGGACGGTGTTTGTGCAGGAAGCAGCTCTGTGCCACAAAGGCCAAAATTCAACTCTCTGACATCATGTCTTAAATTGATACAACCCCGCTCATCAAGCCACTGTCTCCGAAACTGTCCCTTACCTCATTGCTTCTGGTGTCCTCTGCTGATAACCATGCTCAACCCCCCACCAAATTCCAACCTGATAGACACCCCAGACCAACACTGTCCGATTCAACTTGTTCCACAAAATCCATAAGCACAACTACCCCTGCCGACTCATTGTCTCTCCGAGCTACTGCCACAATGATCACATCTCTTCCTACTTCGCCTCCATTCTCTCCCCTTTGCACAAGCCAATTCACAACTACATTTTAAAACAAAAAAAACTTCCAGATTGTTGAATGTTTTCAACGAGGATACAGGAATAAGCCATGAAGATCATGAGTCAGCATGATATTGCACCGATGGTCAAATTCAGGTCTGCACAATTACTGATGTCTCATGCTCTGAAATGTGCTGGTAATTTGCAGTGACACAAAGGTGCGAAATCTGTTGGATGTGATTGGTCTGTGCCATGACCAACAGTACAAAAACAAGCAAAACTAAGAAATTGGGAGAAGTAAATGAAGAAAGAAGAAACATTGAGTGAATGAGAGAGAAAGACATTGAGAGAAATTGAGGCATGTTTCGAGCAAGATATTGAGGTATCAACAGTGAAAAAACAGTGATTGAAATGATGTAGAGAATGTGACCAAAAGTTTGATAGATGGAAACAGCGAAAGCAACTGTTTGCAGATAGTACAGAATATGAAACGAAATCTAAGAAATGAATAGACAACGGAAAAGGAATTGGAAGTAGAAACGATGTCGTCAGATTAGCAACTCTACACTTAAAGTAAGGGCTCCTTGAAGAGAAAGACAATAACTTAGTATGGAATAACATCAGGGTGAACTGACGGCCGAATGTTATTATCATTCGACTGTTAAACTGGAGACAAGATAATGTTATGGTTTCCAATTCCACTACGGCAGATGGTAGAATTTGAATTCAATAAAATATCTGGAATGGAGAGTCCAATGATGACCATGATTTCACAGTTGATTATCTGGAAAAAGTAAACAATCTGGTTCATTAGTGGTTTTTCGGCAAGGAAACTGCCATTTTTTCCTGGTCTGCCCTACATGTGTCTTCGAGACCCATAGCATTCTGGACTGATTTTAGGCAATTAGGCATAGGCAATAAATTCTGCCTAGCCAGCGACGTCCTCATTTTGTTAACTAATAAAGGATTTAGGGCGATTTCTGGGATGCACTAATCTTCCTGAATGACTAGAACAGCAGAGTAATCATGGGGTTATCTTAAACGTGCATCGTGCAGTCTGCATTCAGAAAGTTGAGTGAGCTTATCTGTTGGCGTTTAATTGTCTATGCCCATTCGCTAAAATATCGCTGAATCCTGGAATGAATGCAAGATATTAATGCATAATTATTTCATTTCCATTTGGGCTTGTTGCCACTCATTCAGTTCATTTCAATGCAGTGAGGTATTTAAATAAAGAGATAAGTTGAACAATTTGCATGGAACAAGGTTTTAACAGTATGAAGACACAAAGCTGCAGTGGGATGTTAACTGTTAACTGCTGACCCAAGCAGATAATGTAGATATAAGTAAAAACCGAAGGAACTGAAGATGCCGTAACTCAGGAACTAAAGCAACGTTGCCGGAGAGGTTCAGAACATCTGGCAGCATCAGTTCTGAGGAAAGAACACTGGACCCAAAACGTTAACTCTGTTTTCTCATTTACAAATGCTGCTAGACATGCTAACCTTCTCCAGGAAATGTGTCTTTTGTTTCTCATGTAGATACAAATCTTCATTTAAATAAACCGAATCTATTCTCGAATTTTGAATCAGTGTTCTCTATTTTAACATTGTTATTGAAGTGTTATGATTTTAATGCATCTGCTAAAGTTGTTCACACCAATGGGGAATATTGGTTAACTCAATGAAGCTGAAGTGGTGACAGAAAACCTCTGAGTTTTTATGCTCTGATAATTCAGACTGCAGTCACAAAGACAAAATAAATAAGAGAAGCGAGAAAATACCAGTAATTGCGAGTTAGTATTACCGTTAGAATAAACAAGCCCTATTGATCAGCTGAGATAACAAAGTGTAGAGATGAATGAACACAGCAGGCCAAGTAGCATCATAGGAGCAGAAATGCTGACGGCTCCGGCATAAACTCTAAGCCAGAAACTTCAGAGTTCCTGCTCCTCTGATGTTGCTTGGCCTGCTTTGTTCATGCAGCTCTGCACTTTGTTATCTCAGATTCTACAGCATCGCAGTTCCTACTACCTATTGATCAGCTTACGTTTCGAGACATAAAATAATAACGGCTTCAGGATCATTACCGATATTTCCAAGAGTGGAAGCATTCTGTCTGTAAGGAACAAAAGCAGATTTTGTTGAAAAATCTCAGCAGATCTTATAACATTTGTGAAGGGAAGTCGGGGTTAATGCTTCATTTCCAGTATCCTTTCCGCTATGGGAACACTGTCTCTCATCTGTTTAAAGATGTTTCCATTCAGTAACAGTCTGCTGAACGCCTCCTGGCCTCACAGTGCCACTGTGCAAACAAGGAGTGTTAGCAAGCTGATGCGCAACAGCAGGTCTTTGAGTTTGAGGAACGGAATGACCTTTGTATCATTTCCATCTCCACCTTTCACAAATCGGAGATGGAGGATGAAATTCATCACTATTCAGCTTTTCTCACAGGTAATTATAAAGATATCACATATCAACCTGAGCAATGTATTCATTTAAGTTTTGAACACAAATCCATCTGATATTTACATAACTGTATGTTTCCAAATCAGCTGCTTTCTTCAGAGTTTAATGCAGCATTAATGTTATCTTTATACTGTACGTGCGACATGACATGGAGCAGCTGCTACTTCCTATGGTACCAACAACAAAACTCACAGCCCGATGTTGTATTATTTAAATACTTGAACGATGGTGAGCAAAAAGGTGAATCTTCGAATATCTGTTTCTCTGGTGAGCTCACAACATCGGTAAAATTCAGCAATTTAATCATCTCGCAATTGTAATGAAAAGAAGGAAAGAAAGGAGATACGAAATAAAGAAGTAAGGAAAGGGGAAAAGAAAGAAGGTAAGAAAGAAAGAAAGCAAGAATGAAAGAAAGAAAGAAAGAAAGAAAGAAAGAAAGAAAGAACGAAAGAACGAAATTATACACTTTATTATTGTAATACAAGGAACATGTCACCAACTGTGTACAGAGGAATATTTCACTCCCGAACGGTGATCACAAAAACAAGCAGAAAACAGATTTCACTGTTCACTGTTAACATCGAAACATACACACAAGAAGAGAAAGAACAGCATATGTGTATTCCAGTCAGCTCCGCCATTCGTTGTGACAATGAATGATTATCATGCTTAGTACCCTATTCCCGCTTTCCAAACAAAGATAAATATTGGCTCAGGACTGTGGAGGTAACTGTCTTGCATTTTATTTCATGAAATGACGACGGGGTGTATTTCATTTTCCATTAAGAGGGTCCGTAACAATTCTACCAAGTGAGGCATAAACTCTGAGCATGCGTAATTCTTTTTAGCACTTTGTGAAGGGAATAAACTCTCCTCAGTTTTTTTCGAGATAGTAGGGACTGCTGATTCTGGAAAATCTGAGATAACACGGTGTGAAGCTGGATGAACACTGCAGGCCAAGCAGCATCAGTAGAGCAAGAAAACTTCACGTTTCAGATCGGGACCCTTCGCAGAAGGTTTACTGAAGAAGTGTACCGACCCGAAACGGCAATCTTTCCTGCTCCTCTGATGCTGCTTGGCCTGCTGTGTTCATCCAGCTTCACACCGTGATACCCCTTCAGTTTTTAGGTTTTTTTTCTTCACAGTTTAAGTTTACTGCTTTAAAAAATTCAAAATTAGTGTTTTATATTCTCAGCCACATTGATAACAAAAGCCAAAAGAACGGTGTTTTGGTGCGTCTTATTTTGCCATTTCAATCATTCAGTTGGAGCAGTGAAAGGACACATCAGCATTTTTTTCAGATCCTCTTCTTCCTTGTTCAGGGTAACAGTACAGTTAATGATATTGTTTCAGATTATATGGAGGTTGTTGGATATTTCTTGAGGGATGTACTGCGGGTCTTTGAAGTTCAGGCTGCTGATGTAACCCTTATGTGAAATCAATCGATAAAGCAAATGACGAAAATAGGTTGTCCACTGGAGGAGGAAGCTGAGTTAGATAACGAGCGTCAGGGCTATGGACTTCTCGCGGCTCATAAATTCAGGATCTTCACCATTTTCAGTTCTCCACAGCCTCCTAGCCAAATAGATGTATCTGACACTCACAGCATTGAACACAAGGCAGGTGATTTGTTGAAAGTGGGCATGATATCGCAGAGCTAGGGACCCGAATAGGCTGTATATTGACTGATAAATGAAATAGCAAAGGGCGTTCTTGACACAGTTCAGAGCACTGGCCAATGCTAAGACCGGCAATGCTATTTTCTTGGCGCAATATCTGGTGTCCAGCTTCTAGTATGAGATGGCCACATTACGGTGGATTGTGAAAGCCAGCGAAGGATGGAACATAACTTCTAGGTGATGCAACACTTTACCTGCAGTTCCAAGAATCTAGCCTACTGTATTCGTTGCTCACAATGTGGTCTCCTCTACGTTGGGGAAATCAAGCAGAGACTTGACGACCACTTCACAGAACATCTACATTCTGCTTGCAAAACAGACCCTGAACTATCTGTTGCCTGCCACCTCAATGCACCACCTTGCTCCCAGCTTTTCTGTCTCTGGCTTGCTACAGAGTACCAGTGAATCCCAGCTCAAGCTGGAGAAACCACACCTCATTGTCCTCTTGGGGACCATACAGCCCTCCGGCCTCAAAAATGTTGAGTTCAATAATTTTAGGTCATGTATTCACTCATATCCAAGCCACACACCACCCCACACACCAGGACTCGTTACAACATCGCCTGCCACGACACACCCGCTGTTGTGAGTCACGAACAGTACACATGAACAACTATTCACTCTCCCAGCCTGATCGTGACAAACTCCTTTCTCTGTGCAATTGCTCTCTCTCTCTCTCTGTCTCTGTGTGTGTGTGTGTGTGTGTTTGTGTGTGTGTGTGTGTGTGCGTGTGTGTGTGTGTGTGTGTGTGTGTGTCTGTGTGTGTGTGTCTGTGTGTCTGTCTGTCTGTCTCTCCCCACCCCGCTCTCTTTTGTTTCTATCCTATTCTTTGCTTTTTACCCGAACAATCTCCCTATTTACTGCATGAAAACTGATGTTTTCCCAGCTACTATCAGCTCTAATGAAGGGTCACCGGACCCGAAATGTTAACTCTTTTTTGTCCTCCTTGAATGCGGCCAGACCTGCTGAGCCGTTCCAGCAACTTTGTTTTTTTTATTCCTGATTTAGAGTACGCAGTTCATTTGGGTGTTTTTTTAATCTCTTAAATTTTCTGCAGGTTCACCATAAAGTGCAATGTGACCATCAAAACAAGGAACACATGTCCTGAGCAATGTTTAGGAGGTTTGCGGCCTTCATGAAGAAGTTCCCAGATCCAAAAGGTTTTGGGACTGCTCTGCAGATGAGAACAACACCTCTAAGGTTGCCGCGACTTGCCTCAAAGGCATTTTGTTCATGACACGTGCTGCCCACACAAGGGGACTCCTCTTGAACATGTACAACATCCTGTTCCGATCATGTGTTGATTTCCTCTAAAAAGTTTCAGATCCATTCTAGCAGCAATGTTCTTGATGACTTGCCATGCTTGGGTTTAAGTGCTGCCAGTCGGCCACGCGCTGCAGTGGGCATTGAACTTTTCCACCCAGAATATAATCTAAACCCTTGTCATCCTGATTGGCTCCTGGAAATGCTCTTCAACATGGAGGAGAGCTGCTTCATCAGAGGCTGGTGGTTGGGGTGTGGGCGGACATTACGGGAGGGGTATAGGTACTGCTGACAGTATCTGGTAACCTTTAGATTTTTATCTCCCGACCGTTTGGCCTGATGAAATGAGATTTCAATGGATGAAGGCACTCACGGAGTGGTTTGTAAAATGATCAGAAAAGGGGTCATTATTTTTGAGGAGCGTTGATGATGGATTTATTGGAGGCATGGACAGAAAGAGAAGCGATGGAACTTTTAGCGATAAAAGAAACACGGGGTATCCTCAGCAGTTTAGTGGCATTTGTGTCGAGGGGCTAGAGACGTGTATCATGGAAGTTATCTCTCTGAAGTTGAAGTCGCCACCTGTAAAACCCCCACCTCTCTCTCTCTCTCTCTCTCTCTCTCTCTCTCTCAAACTCACTCTAATGTGAGGGTAGCTCTGCATTTATCTGGGTCTATAATGATTTCTCTTCCACGGAACGGGAGAGCATTTTGAAAAGAACGCATTGTATGTGTAACATTAAAATGACCTGCCGAAGTAACTGTAACGCCCAGCTGATTCGTTTGATTTTATGCAGATTATTCAATCCCTGCTTTCAGGCCGATGTGTGATTCGCACCAAAGTCTAATCATTTTTGAGATAATGTGAGCTATGGTCTCTCTCAGCTGGGTAGTTCAGTTAGTGAAGCACTTGCCTCATACAGAGCAGTTAAACATCTGCCCTCCGTGTGGTCTCACTTCCGTGTCAATACAGTGGTGAATGGGCTAACTCGCACAGATTAGATTAATGGTTTCTACCCAGTGTAACTCACAGGTGTACTGAGAGTTGAGATAATCCCCTGTAATTAGTTCCACAGAGAGACAATCATAAAGATCTCTCCTCAGTATGAAAAAAAAATGTTGGGACCTCAGGTTCGCGTTGTTTTTTGCAGCATTTTTCACAGTTTGGACATTTAAAATGTCACTCATTAATGTGAGCATGTTGATGGGACATCAAATCCCTCTGATATAAATAGCTTTCATCACAGTTTGGGCACTTGAACGGTCTCTCCTCCATGTATGTATGTTGACTGTTCATCAGGACCCCAGACGTTTTATGACATTTCCACATTCTGGACATTTAAAATGTCTCCCATTAATGTGAGCGAGTTGAAGGTTTGTCAAGTCTGAACATTTGAAAAGCCTTGATAGCAGTGCTGTCCCATTGACGTTTTACGACATTTCCCGCAGTCCAAGCTTTGAAATGGTGTTTCAGGAATGCAGATGACTGAAGGAATCCTTGCCGACACACTGAGTAGCTTATTGAACTGTTCCTGGTAATTCAGTGTGAATTAACTCCCAGCTGAGACAGGGAAATGAATTCCTCTCCACAAGTCACATATTTCTGCGTTTTCTGTCCAGTTTGACTGCCAACAAACGGGGTCTAACTGGACAGAAACTATGGAGACGTGGGGATTGTGGAAAGGAGTTCATTTCCCTGTCTCAGCTCGGAATTCAATGACGCAGTTACGCTGTAAGGCCTTCTCCGAACACAACACACGTACTTTCTCTCACTATGATTCTGGTATTTTCCTTCCATGTTCAAGATCTAATGTCATATTGTTTGTGATAAATTGTGTGACTCCATCAGATTAATATGTCACAGTTAGTTTGTAAATCTTCCCCTTCTAATATTCTGTGAAATCAAAGTCAAACAAAAGAGAAGAATAAAAGAAGAAGAGTGGGAGGGAGAATTAATTACAAGACTATGGCTTCGATGTGAAGACAGAGAGCCGAAGGCAGGGACTAAACACGAGAGATTCTAGACACCTAAAAGTTCACCAGAACCTTTTCAGAATCTTCCAAACTTTCAGTCTCCACCAAAAAGAAGGAAAAGTGTAGCAGGTGGATGTGAATACCAGCAACTCCTAGATTAGATTAGGTAGATAAACAGAAGCTGTTAACATGAGCTGATATTCAAGAGACAGAGATTCAAGCTATTGGGCGAAAGGGGGATATAAAGAAGGAATCATGTGTTGCTTTTTCTTTTCTTCAAAACTTACTTCCAAAGGCCAACAATATCCAATGTTGATTGAATAATGATTTGTGACACTGTCAGATCTTGATGTATTGTTTGGTTTGAGTTTCCAAAAAGCAAATCTTCTTTAAATATCCTAATAAATAAATTCGTTAGTTCAGGATAAAAATTCAGAAGAGATAAACATTTGTCTTATTCAAACTGTGTCTAAAGGTTCCCTTCGTCACCCCTGTAAAAGCAATTTACAATCTCGGTCCCTTTAAGTCCAAAAGAACGAGATTCACAAGATGTTTCCCCTGGCACGAGGCAAATGCACATGTGCTCTGCTGCCACCCTGCGACAAATAAGTTGTCCTGACTGTCACTGCTCCGGCGGGCACGTTCACCCTTCATTCTCGACTGATTCCAACTCTAAATGAAATTCACAAAGCTAGTCACTGAGTCTTTCCACTTCCTGGATCTGGAGTGATTTTCACATTGGTTTTGGGAACGTGAGAGCTGACCACAAGGACTTTGCTTGATTATTTCAACTTCACATTCTCTGAGGATTCTGAGACGTTGATGATCATAGACTCAGGGGCATTGACTGCACTGAGGCGTCAGGAATACCCAGCTTCATGGGAATCAGAAAACTTCGCTCAAAAGTTTTGAAAACTTGAACCATGTGGGATTTGAGCCTACAATCTGCTGGCTTGCAGTCAGCAGCATCAATGATTGCATTAGGACCTGGTGCACATCCAGCTTCTATGTGCTGCAGATTTGTGGTGTGAACGGGGAAGAGAACATTCACAAGGTCAGAAAGCAGTAAACATAATTCTCGTCATTGCTCCATTTCAATGATCCCCGTTTTGTGAAGTGTTGAATTTCATTTGCAAATGAAACACGTTTGACATCAGTTGGCGACTTCAGTGTCATGTCGCTCGACTGGAGCTTCCCATCATTTTATTTGAAGTCACTTAGCTATTTTTTAACCTATTCCAGTGAATCTATTTTCACAGCCTGAGTTATGGTTTTTTTCGAGTCAAGACCCCAAACAAATTCAGCGACAAACGTTTTGTCCTTTCTCGACTGGAGTCTGGAATCAGACGAGTTGAATGATGCCTTTATTGGAGCCACCCTTCACTGTACCTCAGTACTGTTACCATCGGCGTGTTATGCACATTTCAACAGTACATTTGCTGAACATCAGATTATCACAGCTCCTCATTCTTCACACTAAAACACAGGGTGATGATATGAACCATTTCAAAGTTTAGAAAGAGTGCCTTAACTGGTGATGTTGGCTTTGACAGGATGAATATGCACAAGAGTGTGTCAAAGTAAGTTCGCAAGAGTCATTTTTGGTATCGTTGCTGTTACTGATTAAGATTCTGAATTTACATCACCCATGTCTGGACACAACCCCAAGTCAAGAAATGAAAATTGTCTGCGAATTATCGAGACAGAAATGGATTTTTCATTACAAACAGAACACCCATCCTGTATCTGCAGGATTTAGTCAAATGAGAGATTACTTCCATCGCGAAGGACAACGACAGTGGATGTACAGGAAAACATCATCGACCAACCCCCTTGAAGCCAGTCACCATTTCGAATTTGAATACATGACTGTTCCTTAAGTGCCAATGAGTCAAAATCCTGAAACTCCGACCTTAGGAGTATCAACATCAAACCTACGGGCCAAGGATTTCAAGTGTTCAAGAGAGTCCCTCACCATCTCCATATCTAGGGTAATTCGGGAAAAGCAATATATCGAATCCCAGTGAGTAGCTTCCATAACGCAGGAATTAATTTTCAGAAGTTGCAGTTTCCAATCAGAGACTTGTCGTCGCACGAAGTTAAGAGTCAACGTGAGGAAGTGAAATAAAATTAAAAGGCAATGATGACTGGGAGGCATGGAGCAGGAAGTGAGCATTGTTCTGGGCAGCAAGGCTCAATGTTGGTGCTGGCTGGGCTGAATTTGCTGCACACTCGAGATACTGGCTCATGTGTCACTCTTGGTCAATTCAACGCAATGACCTCGTTTTTGTTGTGAGGTCATATTTTGCTCAGGAGCACAGTTAAATGGTCCTCAACAGAATGAAGAAGTCCCCTCCAAAGATGAAATGATGAGATGAAAATGTCCGTTTTATCCCAATTCCAAAAATAATTGTTTTCTTCTATGTATTTTCAGTGGAGAATCATCATTTGTGAGCTGTCCACAAAAGCAAGAGCTTTGAAAATCTTGCTGAGTAAGATGGACGCAAAACAAAAAATACATGACAATACTGTGAACGAGTGGTTAAGGAGAAGGGCAAATGGCTCGACCCAGACCAATGGCATTCCGACGTAGCTGATTCAGGCCTTTGCTGCAGAAACAGGAAACCCTGGGTTCAAGCACACAACAGTATCCATACCTTAAATTAAAGAATATTTGTGCAAGCTTCTCTCAAATGCCCTGTTCAGCAGATTTTGTGACGTTGAACAAAGCATCTATTGACTAAATGTGGTTCCTGTGATTGAATTAAACCTGTTATTATTTTCGTTCTTGTTGCCCAGAAATGTCCCCCATGAAATGCCCCTTGTTACTTCGTGAGCAATAACAATTGATTGTTTTTTTTAACCTCTTTTTCACAAACCCTATGCTCACATTGTCACTTCTTCATTGTCAGTTTGATATAAATACGAGATGAGGCAGGATATAATGCAGAGTGACTGAGGAATACAATAGTAACGGCATACAATATAAACTTGTCATTCCCTTTCTCTGCCATCATCCTTCATTATTTTGCACAAACAGTAAAGATTTTTCCATAAATTTTGCAATTGTTGTGGATTATGTTCCTGATGGTGATAAATTCCATTTAGAATTGACAAGATTCACATTCCATTCAGGAAGTAATGCCTCCTCACATCAGTCCAAAGTAATAGGCATGTTATCTGTAGAAAGTGAAACCAATTCTCACCCACTCCAGGCAGGGGGTAAAAATCTCTGAACAGCTCCACTCACAGATGAATCTCAAGTTTCAGACTTTTGAAACAACAAAAATGGAACGTGACAGAGAAGGACAGTGAGACAGAGAGAATAAAGGAGGGTGAGGTGGATTCACTGATAACACGAGGCACAATGAGAGACATGAAGTGCGATAGGTGCTGGAGAAACCAATTCTCCATTCGACACGCCTGTTCAGTGACAGAAAGAAATCATTGAAGCAGAGACATTCACGACCTTAGGTGAAATGCAGGAGTATTAGATCCTCTCTTAAGTTGGTAAAATTGAAAGTCGTAATCTGATGAGAGCGATGAGAGAGTGTTTGATGAAAAGAAAATTTCTGAATCTATAGATAAACTTGATTTATTTTTGCCACTGCAGAATTTTAATGTGGAGTTGCACAACTAACATTATACTGAAGAAGGGGCACTGGATATGAAATATTAGCTCTGTTTTCTGCCCACAGATGCTGCCATCGTGCTGCGGTTCACCAGCAAATTCAGTTTTTGCTTCAGATTTGCAGCATCCACAGTTCTTTATTTTTTATTAGCCTGTATAAAGTTTGGGATGACAGATATTCTTTTGACGTCTCCACAGCTTGTTTCCCGTTTCTGAAATCATTCATAAATTGTATATTTCTGTTAAATTAGCAGAATCCTGACAACTTAACCTACATGGATCATTTTCTGCCCCACATGCATATCTCCATTTCAACACATTTTTCTCACATTGGAAAAGAGGCTTCAGATCATCGTGTTACTGCCGGTCATCAAACATCCAACTGTTCTAGTCACAGTTTTCAGCGCTTGTCCCATGGCCCTGTATGTTCTGATGTTTCAAATGTTCTCCTCAATGATATTTTCACTGCGACGCTTTCATCTGGAACGACATAATGAATGTGACTGGAACTTCAGGTGGTCAATCTGTGTTAGCTTCCCCTTAGGAAAGTGACCCTCATTTCTCTCACAGAGGGAGACATACAGACACACTCTTCGGGAATGACAGAGGGATCAGGATGAGGCCCACTCCCAGCACTTCACATCTGCCCTAAGTGGCAGGTTAGATCACTCAAATATTTAAAGGGTATAAGGGCACTCTCCTTACTCAGTGGAGGCATATATGGAAAGGGCATGCAAGTTATTTCGGAGCTGCACAGAATGATTGTTAGACCAAACAGTGAAGCTCACAACCATTGGAAACTACAGAATGGCCACTTGAAATATCATCATGTTGAAGGAGATGAATCTAGTCCTTGAAAATGGGGCCAATCTAGAATTAATGCCGTTTTCATTGTGCAGGCTCATTGGGCAGAAGGGCTTCTTGTGTACAGATGATTGTATGATTTAATGTACAATGTCCAGTTCTATTCAATTTTGCGGACTTACACATCAAATGGGCTCAATTATGTTTTAAAGAGCTGTTGTGTTGTCTTGAGCACACAACAGTTCAGACAGATTGTTTAAATTAAATTTTCGTGAAATGTGCATTTCTCTGTAAAGAACTCACATTCACAATCCTCCCCGACACCCACCCCGTCTCCACCTATGCTTTACTTTGACACATGCTGGTCTCTATTCTTCTCACGTTGTGAACTAAGCTGTGTTTGAAGTTCATTTGCCGCTCCATACCGCATCTCCAGCACTGCTGATAAGTCCAGATACATGTCAGCATTCTTAAACTTTACATTACCACATTTTCCCACCGTCTTCTGAGTGGAAGTAACTGAGAATGTCAGCTATTCCAGAGTGCCTGTGGTATTTAACTGGATCTGAAGCTCTTTATATTGCACAAGCTCGCAACAACTTCAGTGGATTATCACTGGGAGCTTTTATGCGATAAATTGTTTGACACTTGCCCTCAGGAATTTTTTTGTTTCTTTTCAGAGATGAAGAAATGCTGCAGAGGCTCTGTATCTGTCTGCTCGTGTTCAAGTCCTGTAGAAGAAAGAAGAACCACCACAGATCAAGATGTCCTTCTGCATGTCATCTTCACTCAATGTAACATGACGCACAAATCGGCATTATTCGCCTGAGACTTGGAGCCCAATTTATTCTCCACAGTGATGATTGACATTGTCAGATGAATCATAGCACTGATCTCATTAAAACATTTATCAAATAGATTTTTTGGGATTATAACATCACTTATCACTTCTGATATTAACTTGCATTCCTGCACAGTATGTCCAGTCATTCTCCCCCGAAGTATCTGTATCCATGGACAACCTCGACAATCACACAGAAACTGGTGTGAGTGAGCCAAATCAAGCTGTATTCTATCTCTTCCATTTAATGATATTTTATTGTTCCATTGATGCTACTCATGTCTCCTAACTGACATAAAACCCAAACCTCAACATTTTATGTTCACAAGATTATTATAATCACAATTCCGCATGCACACACAAAACAAAAAAAAGAACTGAAAGAAAGAGTATCTTACGTCATCATTACCACTTTGTCCACCTCTCCTACCGATGTCACGGTCACATGTGAAGATCACAACAACAATCATTTTCTTCATTCCATGCCAGACAGATCGGGAAAACCTACGTTGTTTAGAAGCAACTGCACGGCATTGTTGTCGTCCTGGAGGATGGGTGAAAAGGCTTATTGCTTCATTTTGTAATTTTTGCATGGAGACACGCGAGGCTATTGGTTTTAATGGAAATGTGTATCAAACTGTCCCAGTTGGAATGCTGGGATTTGAAAATTGCATTAAATAGGACGCAAATTCAGCCACACTATCAAATGGAGTGTTCCTGTTTCAAACTCATGTGCCTAATATGCATCAAAAGAATGGAAGCATGTTTGCGGCAAATTGACTTTCTTCATGGTAAGATTCCTAAATCAAGCCAACGGGTGATGCGCCCGAAGTCTCACTTCAAGAATGCTTAAGAATGATAGAAACAGCCTGCATATTGGCTGTACATAGGAGAGGTCTTTAGAGATGGAGACAAATGTTACGTTTCCATTGCTTTCGCATGAACCGTGACAATGACCAGACAGCAGGTTTAGATGCCAAAACAGAGGTAAATAACTCATAACTGGCATTCTGCAGCATGAAAGGAGTTATTGGTGGGAGAAACTGCCTCTTAAGAATCGATGACTTCAGGAAGCATATAAGTTCCATTGCATGAAGTCGAGCAATCTGAGCACTTGAGCACTTTAAATCGACCTGAGCATGCTTTTCGCCTCAGACAACGAAATTAGCTTGCAGAAAGAATTATGCTCTTCAAGTGGCCACAGGCAAAGACATAGACATACAGACATATCTACACACTGAAAAACAATCATAGATGCACAAACAAACATGGAACAAAACGACATCTTGTGTTAAGAATGAAGGAGAAAAAACACTCTTCAAACAACAAATCTTGACTCCCTGGAGCAGAATCAAATTTGCTAGAGAAACTTTGCAGGACGAGCAGCATCTGGTAAGGGATAAAAGGAGTCAACACTTCGGGTCCGATGACCCTTCCTCAGAACTGTTGGAAAACGGGTGTTTAAATGCAAGAAATAGAGACGTTGGTCGGTTAGGGAGTAAACGAGAGCATAAAAACCAAAGAGAGAAAAGGCAGTTGGACAGTCAAAGATGTTGTTCACGATCAGCCTTGGACGGTGAATGTCTTTCTGGAGGTTCTTTGTCATTGAAATTTGAGAGATGGTGCCTCTACACCATCTTTCAAGAGGGGGATGAATTATGTTTTGAGTGAAAGAAGAAAGCACGAATTATCGGCGCACTTTTCTCTGAGCAATTTCCTCTCAAATGAGATGAACAAAAATACGTGTCAAGCAGTTGATATATTTTGCTCAACGGTGCCTTTGGTATGGTATTAATGAACTCTTTCTATTTTCAGTAATTTGCTAAGTCAAATCTGCGAACACCAGTTCATGGCGATGAACTGGAGCAACAGCAAAATTGTGTTCTCTGTCGATCAACATCAAATATCTGTTGTGGGTATTTTGAAGGGAGATGCAATGGCTGTGGTTCTCCAGTAGATGGAAGTGAAGGCTGATAGTGGATAATTCACTCAACACAATCAGACCTGTGAAGACACTCCACTGGAAAAGTTTAGGTAGGTTCCACGTTTTCATAAGGTCAACGGTCACTACCTTTGAAACATAACAGCAATAGACATTGATGTAAAACATGACATTAATTCGGCATCTCCTCAACTATTAATTCTATATGGACTCCATTATCATAAAATGTGGAAATCGTATTTGTGGAAGAAAGCAATAAAAAGGGAAAGAAAGCACTTTTCACCCAAATGTAAGATCAATCTAACCTCTACCATTATCTCAGACTATCACCCGTAATTTAATCTAATAGCTGCTTAAATGCCCCGAACAATGCCAAACCACTACCCTCTCCAGCAAAGCATTCAGCGCCCCTGCCATCCTTTGAGTTAAACCTCTATCTCTGACGTCTCCCCTGTATCTACATTCACGCACTTTTAATCTATGCCCCCTCGAAATAGCTACCTCCACCCGAAGAAAAAGTGTCTTGCTGTCCACTTTATCTATACCGCTGATCATCTTCTACAGCTCTCACCTTCAACCTTCCAATGAGAAAAGCCCTACCTCTACTCAACATTTTCTTCAAAGGCCTTCCCACCATTCCAGGCATCAACCTGGTAAATCTCCTACGCACCTTTCCAACACTTGCACATCTTTCCTGTAATGAGGCAACCAGAACGGGACACAATATTCCAGACTTGTCCAATCCAGGATTTTGTTCAGCTGGAGCATAACATCACGGCTCTTGAACTCAATCCCACGAGTAACGAAAGCTAAGGCACCATAAGCCTTCTGAACAAAACTATCCACCTGAATGGCATCATTCAGGGAACTGTGATTATGAATCCCAAGATCCCTCAAACTCCTCCACACTACCAAGAAACTGTCTATTAACCCTGTTTTCTGGTTTCATGTTTGTCCTTCCAAAATTAATCACCTCACGCTTTTCAGGGTTAAACTTCATCTGCCACTTCTCAGTCCAGCTCTGCATCTTATTTATGTCCCTTTGTAACCTCGTACAGCCCCCCGCACTATTCACAACATGACACACGTTCATATCGTCTGTGAACTTAGTAATCCACCCTTCCACTACTACATCCAAATCATTTTCAAAAATCAAAAATTGAAGAGGACGCAGAACAGATCCTCGTGGTACACCACTAGAAACTGACCATTATGTGCACATTTTGCTCTTCACTACCACCTTTGTGTTCTAAGGTTCAGCCAATTCTGAATCCAATCTGCCACATCTGACCTGTCCAATGCCTTTTCACTTTGTGTATGAGCCTACCATAGGGAACCTTATATCCATGCATCCCACAGCAACTGATCTACCTTCATTCACGTGTTTGGTCACCTCTGGAAAGAATTCAATAAGGGTTCTAAGGCATGCCCTACCCCTCACAAATCCATGCTGACTGTCACACATCAAACTGTGACTACCCAAGTGATCATTAATACTCGGTCGCAGAGCCTTTTCCAATAATTTGCCCACCACTGAAGGAAGGCCAACTCATCTGTAATTTCTGGGGTTATCCCTATTTCCTTTTTTGAACAAGGGAATAATGTTTGCCTCTCTCCAAACTTCCAGCACTTCACCTAGAGACAGTGAGACCGAAAAGAGCATCGCCAAAGGCCCTCTGCTCTCTTCCCTCGCGTCCCATAGATTCCTTGGATAAATTCCATCAGGACCAGGGGACTTGTCTATCTTCAAGTTTCTCAAATTTCCCAGGAAATCTTCCTTACTCACATCCATCTCCTGTCGCCGACCAATGTGTTTCACACTGTTCTTCCCTGCAACGAGCTCCCTCTCAATTGTGAAAACTGAAGAAATCTATTTCGTAAGGACCTCTCCTGTGTCTTTAGGCTCCGTGCACTAATTATTTTTACAATTGTTGATCGGCCCTACTGTTTCTCTGGTCATTCCCTTACTGCTTCCATCCATGTAAAAAGCGATCAAGTTTTTCTAGAACCGAACCGCCAAGGTCTTCTCATGACCCCTTATTGCATTCTTCTGACCTTTCTTCAGTTCCTTCCTGGCGAACTTGTATCCGTTGAGAGCCTTTTCCTCACTTTTTTTTCCCAAATATTATGTAAGCATCCTTCTTCCACTGAATCAGTCATTCGACCTCTCTTGAGAACCAAAGTTCCCTTTCTCAACCGTATCCTCCCTGCCATTTACGGACAAACATATCACGCACACGCAGTGTGCATTCCTGAAACAATCTCCACATTTCAAAAGTGCTCCTCTGTGGCAGCGCCTGTTTCTATTTTATGTTTTAGATTTACGATAATTTTCCCAAAAATGCTATCCTCCCAACGGGTCTAACAGTTGGCCCGGTTGATTGCCAAGCACAAAATCCAAAGTGGTCTCTCCTTCTGTTTTTCTGCATCCATACTGTGTCAAGAATCCTCCCAGAATGCACTGGGCATAATCTGTTCCATCTAAATTATTACAACTAAAAAGTTTCCAATCAACAGTTGGAAAGTTGAAGTCAACCATAACTCCAATACTGTGACTTCTGCCTCTTTCCAATATCTGCCTCCCAATTCTCTCCAAAACTTCTTTGCAACTATTAAGGGGTCTGTAAATAAATTTTTTTAAAAAGTAACTGCTCCTTTCTTGTTCCGGCCCTCAACCCAAACTGATTCTGTCGACATATCATACTCCAATGCATTTCAGGAGCTGCTATCTCAGCCCAAACTAACAACGCCACTCCCTGCCTCCCTCAGCGGCCTCCCTATTTCTTTGATAGCATCTAAATCCTGGAGCTTCCAAAAACTATTCCTGCCCCTGAGTTACCCAAGTTTCCATATTGGTCACAAAATCGTAGTATCAAGTAGTGACCCATGCTCTAAGTTCTTCCGCCTTATTTCTGAAACTTTGACCATTGATGTATACACACTTCAAACCATCCCAATGTCCACACTTAAGCTCCATCGAACGTACATCTTTATTGACAAGATCACTCCATGTTGTGTCTGTTGGAAGACTGAATACCACATCCACTGAATCACAAATCCCGTTTCCCACCCCCTGCCAATCTAGGTTAAACATCCCATACAACTTGAGCAAACTTCCCTCCCAGGGTATTTGTGCCCTTCCAGTTCAGGTGCAGACCATCCCTGCAGTACGGGTCCCACATTCCCCAGAATGTGGTACAAGTAACCACATAATAGAAATCCTCCTTCCGACACAAACCCTACGGTAATCTTGTTAAGTTCCATTCTCTCCATATTCCTTACATCGTTATCACATGACACTGTTAATAATCCACAGATTGCGACGCTGTTTATTGCTGACATGAATTTATAGCCTAACTCTCTACAGTCATTTTTCACATTTTCAGTCCTTTTTTCCACCTTTGTTCGTTGGCAATGATGTGTACCATGACTGCTGGTTGCTTACCGTCCCCCTTAAGGATCTTGAAAACACGATCAAAGACGTCACAGACCCTGGCACCCAAGAGGCAACATACATTCTGTTTGTCTCGTTCGCATTCACAAAGCGGCTTGTCTCTGCCTCTTACTGTTGAATTTCCCCTCAAAAATTGCTCTCCTATTCTACCCCCTTCCCTTCTGCGTTGCAAGTCCAGGCTCACTGCCAGAGACCTGTCCACTACGGCTGTGTGCGGGACAGATTCCTCCAACAATATGTTGTGCATCCAAACTGACAACTTGACATGTTGGATCTGGTAATGCAGAATGAGGCAATTTTAGTAAATAATGACAGATTCTAAGATTAGATGGGAACAACAAAATTTAGTATTCAGTTGGAGAGACAGAAATTTGTGTTGGAAACAAGCGTACATCAGGATAATTATAAAGAAATGAGGGCAGAGCTGGCTGGAATGGACTTCAAACGAGTTTAGCAGCGAAGAATTATGATCAGCAATAGCATGCATTAAGATTTTCATATTTCATGGCTCAGAGCAAAGATATATCCCAGTGAGATGGGAGGATTATAGGAAGGAGTCAAGTTATTATGGTTAAGGAGGGAAGTTAAAGACAACAAAAAAGAATAAAAAGACATAACATGAAATGTCATAAATATTATTGCTGCAGAGAGTATTACGGAAGTTTAAAAAAACTATCAAAGGGAAAGCAAAAAATTACTGATGCGTGAGAAGGTAAACATTGAAAGAAAAAATACAGGTAATATTGAAACGGACAGCAGAAACTTCCTTAAATACATTGAAAGGAAAAGATAGGCCAAAATGAATGGAGCTGGGGATGAATATTTAGGAACCATAATGCGACAGGCGAGTTGAAAAAATCCCGTGCATCTACCTTCACACTAGCATTCCAAAATGGGTAAATACGAAAGGGCAAAAATAAAAGGTGAGGAATACAACACAGTAACTTTCACTGGGTAAAAGAGCAGATAAATCAATAGGACTAAATATAACTAATTACATTGCAACTAATGCGATCCGATTGAGGATTAAAAAAAAGAATAAATAAGGGCAGAAGCGTTCAACATACTGGATTTAACTATACAGCAATCATTTAATTTTGGAAAAGACCCTGATGATTGGATAACACCTTTATTGAAAAAAAAGACAACAAAAAGGGTGAATAAAGTCATTTGTTGAATATCATTACTGGGGAAAATGTAACAACAGTGCGTTTAAAAATTACATAGCATAATCAAGAGGACAGAAAATAGTTTCATGCAAGTGAAATTTTGCCTAATAAGTAACATAAGAAGATGTGATAACGTAGAATACAAAATAAGGAGGGTTCAGCACTTGCAATATGTGGAGATTTTCCGAAGACATGAGATCTGGCCCCACATGCATGATAACAACCAGATAAGAGCTAGTGGCTTTGGAGGTAGTGCAGTAGCCTGGACAGAGGATTGCCAAAATCAAAGCAGAAAGACACTTAGATGAAGAATTTTATTTTAGAGGATGTCAACGTCTAACTAATGTAGCATCCCTGGAATCAGTGTGAGGTGCACAAATATTTGAAGGGTACAATAATGACTGAGTTGAGAAAAGTCAGTATGTTTTCAGTAAGTTTGCAAATAAAACAAAAAAAATCAGAAAAGGTAAATGGTGAAGATGGCGCAAAAAATGCTGAGGGATATAGACAGGACGTAACAGTCAGCACAAAGTTTTTAAAAAAACTTGGCATATTAATGAAGAAGAGATGAAAAGAATGAGAATAAATGGAAAAGTTCAGGTTATGCAGTTTGAGAGCAAAAATGTAACGGCTCAATATTATTTAAATAAAAATACATTGAGAAATCAACACAACAGATTTGCGTGTGCTCGTCCTTAAATCACAAGAAAATCTAACTTTTTTTAATTCAACAATCACGTATAAGGAAAGCGAAATTAGTGTTGGGCTTTATTTCCTATCTATTGTAACTTTGAGAGTAGGAGTAGAAGAATAGGGCATATGATTGTGTGGCTGACGATGTCTTGCAGGGGACAAGTTTTGCCTTTTTTGGACCGCTGGGATCTCTTCAGTGGTACAAATGATCTGTGTAAGAGGGAAGGTTTCCAGCCGAAATGGAAGACAACCAATATCCTTGATGGGGTATGCGCTTACACTGTTTGTGAGGCTTTAAGTTAGTTGGGGGAATGGTATGGCAGTGGTGGGAACCAAAGCAATAGGAAGAAAAGAGTAAGTCTGAAACCAATACAGTAGATAATATGAGCAATTAAATAGGCAATAACGACAAGACATTGCCAAAGACAAAGTAAGACGAATTAATTAAACCATTGTTATTTGAAAGCAACAGGACTGACAGAGAATACAGATAGGCTTCAGGTATGTTTGGGAAGATTTCAATTGGAAAAACTGCGTCAGAGATGGACAGGACTGGCAGTTGATGTTCCAGGGGTACGGCTATAGGAAGGAGACAATGGGAAGCAAGTCAGAAGGGGGAGTGGCGCTTTTATTTTGTGAGAACGTTACAGTTATACAAAGTGGAGGTATTGCTGTGAAACCGGCTAGTGAAGTCATGTGGGTCAATTTTAAAATGAGAGAAGGATGATCATCTTATTTTGTTTGTGTTAGAGGCCTCCCAACAGTGTGTGGGAAAATCAGAAGCAAATATGCGAGCTGAACACGGATATCTGTAAGAAAAATAGCATAATGGGAGAGGGTTTTAACTTTCCAAACACAGAATGAGACTGTCACACAGTTGAGAGCTTGGACTTGGAGGAAATTGGCACTGTTCACAAGAAAACGTTCTTATTCAATACGTGGTTGTACCAACTGGAGATTTTTTTTTTCCTTGACGTTCTGTTTCAAAGTAATGCAGGGCAATTGACTATTGTCTATGTGGAGGGTAACTTTGGGGCTAGTGACTATAATTTTCTCAGTTTGAAAAGAATTAGGGGAAACGTGAGAACTGCGCAAAAAATAATATTCTGAATTAGAGTGAGGACAATTTTGATAGCTTGAGGCAGGAGCTGTGCGAAATTGATTGAGAGAAGATATTCAAATTTAAAGGAATGATTGGGAAGTCGGAGAACTTTAAGGATGAGATAACGGCAGTTCAGCTCCAGGACATACTTATTTGTGCAAAGGGTAAGGCTGTTCGAGTAGGGAATGCTGTCTGAGTCGAGAATTTGTGTCTCTAGCATACTAAAGGAAGGCAATCATGAGATATGGATAGCTTGGATCGAGTGTATATTGAGAAGAGTGTAATTGCAGAAATTGTATACCTGAGAGGCATCTTGGTAAGGCAAAGGTGGACATCAGACAGACTGGTAAATGGAGATAACGAGAATCTCAGTGTTTCTTTGATTGCATTACGGGCAATTCAGTGACTCGGGAAAAAATAGAGACCCTTAAAGATCAACGTGGCCGTCTATGCGTGGAACCAAGGGAGATGGGTGAGGTTCTACACGAATATTTTGCGTCGGAATTTACTGTGGAGAGAGGAGTGGAAACTCGGGAGCTGGGAAACTAGGGAAATGATAACGTGCTCCCTAGAGCTTAATGTGAATCTGGGGAAGAGATTTTGAGGCCCTTGACTGAGATATTCATACCATCGACAGCCACAGGTGAGGTTCAGGAAGACTGGAGTGTGGCTCCTGTGGTGCTGCTATTTAAATAGGAAAGACAAGATGAAGAATCTAAGGAACTACAGACTGGTGAGCCTGAAGGCAGTAATGGGTGAGTTGTTGGATTCTGTGGGATGGGATTTGCATGCATCCGGAATAGCCAAAACTGATGAGACATAGTCAGAATATTTTCGGAGATGGAAAGTATTCAGCCTGGAGCTCGGTGACCAGTGTTGTTCCCCAGGGATCTGATGTGGGAGATCTGCACTTTATGATCATTACAAACGGCTTGGATGAGGAAGTGAAAGGGTGGCTGAATAAATTTGGCGATGACACGAAGGTTGGTGGATTGTGGAATGCATGGAGGGCTGTTGTCGTTGGAACGAGACATTGACAGAATGCAGAGCTGGGCAAGGAAATGGTAGATGGAATTCAAACCAGTAAAGTGTGAAGTAATTCATTTTGGAAGATAGGATTTAAATGCAGAGTACAAGCATAATGACCGGATACTCAGCAGTGTGGAGGAACAGAGGGATATTGGGGCCAACGTCCATTGATCCCTCAAAGTTGCTATTAAATTGATAGGGTTGCAAAGAGGTTGTGTGATGGATTCGTGTTCATTGACAGTGGGCTAGTGTTCAAGAACTGTTAGGTTATGCTGCAACTGTGTAAAATTCTGATGGGACAACATTTGGAGTATTGTGTTCATTTCAAAACCACCTCATCACTGGTGAGAAGTGGAAGCTTTAGAGAGGGTGCAGAGGAGGTTTACCAGGATGCTGCCAGGACTGGTGGCCAGATCTTATGATGAAAGGTTGAAGGTGCTAGGGCTTTTATTTCCATTGAAGTGAAGAAGTACGAGATGTGACTTAATAGAGCTATACAAGATGATGGGATGCACAGATAGAGTGGATAGTCAGAGACATTTTATTTTTCAAATGGTGAAAATTATTATTATGAGGGGAAATAATTTTAAGGCGATTGGAGGGAGGTAAGAAAGACATCAGAAGTAATTTCTCACATGAAGAGTGGTGAGCATGTAGAATTTGCTTCCAACAGTGGTAGTGGAGTCAGACACTCTGGACACTTCTGAGCCACTCGTGGATAGGTGCATACAGGAGAATAAAATGGAGGGTATGCAGAGTAGATTGATCTTAGTGGTATAACAGGTCACCACCACATCACGGGCTGAAGAGCCTGTAATGTGCTGTGCTGTTCTATGTTCCACGTTCGTTTTATTTCAATGTGATGTGTTGTGCTTTGGTAAAACAACTGAGTCATGACATTTTCTTAAGTGACACTGGTGCTTTATGTAGTATTTTAATACCAAGAGAATTATTCTTTGAAGTTTGTTTCACATGTTGTCGGAATGGTTTAGAAGGCGTTAAGCATGCATACCTTCATTTCTCAGACTGTTGAATATCAGAGTCACAATCCGATATTGAGTTTCTGCGGGAGATTGATGAGGACCGTTCTGCCGGACTGTATCCAGCTCTAGTCGCCCTACTATAGGAAGTCTGTTATCAAGCTGGAGAGGATGCAGAAATGATTTATCAGGATATTGTGGGAACTGAAGATTTGAATTATAGGGAGAGACTGTATAAAGTCATAGATTGATAAAAATGGACAACACAGAAGCAGACACTTCAGTCCAGTTCGTCTGTGCTGATCAAATATTCTAAATTAATCGAGTCTCTTTGCCAGCATTTCGCCTACATCCATTGAAACAGTCTTATTATCTCTCAATACTGATACATTTTATCTGTTTCAATGACACCAGCTTCAATCACTTCCTCCAGCAGTTCATTCAGTCCATGCACCACTTCTGCGGGTAAGAGTTGCTCCTTTAGTCGCTTCCAAATCTGTGTGCTCCCAACTGAAACTTTACTTACGCCATTTGTTTTTTTTTTACACTCTTACAGCGGGGAAACGACGTTGGCTATTCATGATACATGTCTGCGTCATGCTTTGGTAAACATTTGTAAGTTCACCCCTCAGCCTCCGAAGTTCCACGGAAGATACTCCCAGCCGATTCAGACTCTCCTTGTAGTTGAAACCCTGCAAATTTGGCAACCTTCTTCTGACCCTCATCTGCGGCTCGACACAGAGATCGCCTTGCTGAACTTTAAGGTCCTAATGTCTCATCAGTTAATCTGGTGTCCTGAATGTATTTGTAAAATCACCCTGTATTCTCCTGAAAAACTTTTTGCCAAAGCTATCTCATTTTCTGGAACTGCAGATTTTGATATAAGGAGGAGTTGAATAGATTGTGGCTTTTATCTCCCGACTGTAGATGTTTGAGGGGTGATCTTACAGGTTGTTTTTTTTAAAATATAAATCATGACCTGTGTAGATAAGGTGAACAATAGGTATATTTTCCCTTTTTTGGTGTGTTTCAAGACCAATTTGCATATTTTTAAGGTTTGAGAATAAAGATTTAGAAACGTCACGAGGGCATTTTCTTTTACACAGAGATTGGTTCATTTGTGGAAAGAACTTCCAGAGGAAGTGGTCGATACAAGCACAGTTAAAAGATTTGGAAACATTTGGACGAGAACGTGAATAAGAAAGGTTTGGACGGATATTGGCCAAGTGTCTGCACGTCTTTACATTGGAGTTATGGTCTTCAGGAATCATTGCTCTGGCAAATTTGTTTCTGTGCTGTAAGGAGAAGAAGACATTTGGCACATTTGGCATCATTGGTCAGAACTTTAGTGCAGGAGTTGTGATGTCATGTTGCAACTTCATAGGACATTCATGTGGGCACTTTTGGAATACTTCACACAATTGCAGTGGGAATTATATCGGGAGGGTTTTGTTAAAATAGAGGAATTTGAGACAATGAAGCAATGATTCGCATGGATGGTGCTGGAACTGGAGTATTTTTTCTGTCGGCAGGGGCTGAATAGACATTTTCCCTGCAGAATCGGAGGCTGAGAGATGACCTTATTGAAATTTATAAATCTCAAGGGGCTTTGATTGGTTGAATCTCCAAGGACTCCTTTTGGTGTGCGTGAGCCCGAAACTCGAGATTATTTGATTAAGGTGGGAGGGGAATGTGTAAAAAGGATCTACAGGGTTTTTTTCTCACGCAGAGGGTGCAGCATCTGTGGAACGGGCTGTCAGAGGAAATGATGTAGATACATAGAATAACAACATTTACAATGAACCTGGATGAGTCTGTGAATGCGAAGAATTTCGAGGAATGTGGACCAAATGCTTCCAAGTCATACGAAGTTAGCTTGGGATCTCTACTCGGTGCAAATAAGTTAGACTGAAAGGTTTTCTCGGGCAGTACAATTCTATGAAATTATACACCTTATTAAAGCTACGCAAGCACCCATCACAAAACAGATGGAATGCTGGGACCTGCTTTGAGCTTTGTGTCGAAGAGAAGATGCAGTCGAATGTGAGATAATCGGAGATAATGGGAACTGCAAATGCTGGAGAATCCAAGATAACAAAGTGTGAAGCTGGGTGAACACAGCAGGCCAAGCAGCATCTCAGGAGCACAAAAGCTGACGTTTCGGGCCTCGAGCTCTGATGATGGGTCTCGGACCGAATCATCAGCTTTTGTGCACCTGAGATGTTGCTTGGCCTGCTGTGGTCATCCAGCTTCACACTTTGTTATTATGCGAGATAATCGGCATTTGATTCAGTCGAATGATCCCAAGGATGTAGGGACTGTCTTGTGAGTGAAGGTTGAGTATTTCAGGGCCGGTTCTCAACGCACTGTAGAATACTGCATGGTGACGCAATGAAAGATGTATTATTTTGAAGGAACTGTATCGTTTTAGAAATGTTATTTCCTTTTTGAGAGAGTTTAGGAGCAAAGGATATGGTTTCTGAATTAGAGGTCACAAATTTAAGGCAGACGAGAATTTCTTCTCCAAAAATGCCTTGAATCTGTGGAATTCTTCATCAGAGAAGAATGTTGTGGCTGGTTTGTAATGTATTTTCAAAGGCGAAAAGAACAGATTTTTAATTGGTGATGGAATCAACTCACGCGAGGGCAAGGCTGAAATATGGAGGTGAGGATTGAATATTCAAACATGATGTCATTGAATGGAAGAACAATCTCCATCGGTAGAGTGCTTACTTCTGGTTGCAATTCTTCTGGCATTACAAGTGACATTTGCTCTAAGTTGGTCAGTGAGAATTAGTATACACGTCTTTCATGTTTACCCTGAGATTCATGTTTTACAAGAACAGCCAACGCACTTCACGCTCATTTCCTCGTGAAAAATAATCTCTCCATAATATCGCCCAGAGATCTTTACTCTCCACTTTGGTGTGATTGTATCCTATCTCAAACGTAACAACTAAACCTATACATCTTTACTGTTGTTGAATATTTGTCGAACAAAGCAAAACAAAGAAATAAGTTTAAAGGCAGATTCAAATGATATAAACTACCCTATGACACACACGATTGGCCTTGAGGAATGGGATGTATACATGTTACACATATCATATATTATGTAGCTCTACAAATATAAGACAGAAATCTGTAATGCAAAAGATTGATGCGGGAATTTGTCCCTGTTGTCTCTGATATCAAACAATGCGAAATCAGGAAAACAATGTTATGAGTTAAAGAATTCTTTGTATTGTTGCATCAGATGTTGGCAGTGATTGCACAGACTCAGTAAGTTCAGAAGAAATATTCCTCTATTTTATTCAAATTAACATTATCAAGTCAAATATAGTCTGATTTAGGCGCAGTGTCGAACTCCATTCAACATTCCTTTCAACACTAACACTCCTTGGGCATGTATGCCACACTCCCGTTGGGGAGTAAATACCCACTTCACTTTATATTTCAACATTCCTTGAGATGTGCAATAAAGATTAATAATAGATTCAACGTGTTTTGCATTCTAACATTCCTCACCCCTGAGAAATACTGGTGAGACACAACGAAAAGCCATTTCAACACTATCACAGTAAAGCCTCACAATCTCGATACATCATATACTAGATCTTGTTTAAAGACCACTTCATCCGTTATCGTTGAGCAATTCCAGATTGCTGGATTCACAGAGACAGATTTTCGAGAAAACCTTCCTCAAGAGACTCAAATGCTGACGCATTAGTTGGACTGAGAGTATGTGTGAGTTGTGTGTTGACTTCATATTATGGAGGAAAACATTTTCCGTGGTGGAGCAGCTGAACACGTCGTCAAGTGGCAAAAAAATGAAGAGGAGAAAACCGGATAGGAAGAGCGAAAGAAAGACAGACATAGGCAGAGACAGAAACATTGGCTGTGCCAATCTATCTTGCAATTCAAGATGCATATTTTCGCTAACCGTGAATATTAGTATCATTTGATTGTCCACTCATAAAACAATATGTTTAAAAAAGCATTCACGTCAATTGGTGTTTGACGAGTGTGCTGTGATTGTGGGAAAGGATAAATTGTGTTTTTCTTGCTCTATAATCTATTCTGAGAGTTCTATTTCTGTATATATTTACATAAACGGTTCAATGGTTTCAACCAAGTGCTGATGGAGACAAATGCAAATGATTGAAACTTTTTGTCAGAAAGTTTCAAATCAAAACAAGTTTATTTTAAGAAAGTTGACAGTTAGCAGAAATGAATACAAATTTCTTGCACATTCAATGCAATAGATGTTATTTATTTCCAAACGATAAGCACGAATTTTATAAGTTTAATTTAGGTTAGAAATTCAATCATGGATGTTCTGAAGCCACAGTCAAGGAAACGCTTCTGTGCAACTGGATTTATTTTGAACATTCTTTTCATTACACTTCAATCCGTTTTGACCAGAACATATTCAAGAACTCAACATAGCTCAAAACTGGTGTTAGAATTTTCACTAAAAATGCTTGAAAGGCCAATAGGACCTGCCACAGCAATTTAAATTATTTGATATTGTTTAGTGAGTTTTAGTGACGTTCATATTTTATTTTATTAATTTGTGGAATGTCGACATTACTGGTCCGGCAAGAATGTGTTCTTATCCCAAATCGCCCATTGATTAGTTTGCCACTGCCACTCCAGAAGGCAGGCAATTACATTACTCTGCATCTCGAGTCACATGAAGGCCAGACCAAGTAATGCTGACAGATTTACTTGTTAGTTGACATGGTAAAACAGGATAATCTTTTATTTTCGATTGACTCTGGTTATATTGTTGCCATTAGACTTCACTTTTTCATTCCAGGCTTTCCTTTAATTCAAATTTCACGGATCAGTGGACTTCCTACTTTAAAAAAATCCGAAAGAACTGTGAAAGCTGTAAATCAGGAAGAAAAACAAAGTTTTTGGAAAAGCTCATAGGTCTGACAGCATCTGTGAAAAAGGAAAGGCAGTTTTGGCGATTCTGGACCAGTGACCCTTGCACAGGTGTCGAGCACAAGAGGGTGTCATGATGCATCGTTAACTTGACACTTCTGGCTGATGATTGCTGTTAATTCTTCAGCCTTAACATTTGCATTGATGTGTTGGCTCTTCCATCTTTGAAGATGGCAATATCTGTGGAGCTTGTTTCTCCAATGTGTTATTTAATTATACATCTCACATCATGACTTGATGTCGCGTCATGACAGAGTTTAGACCTGATCTGTTAGTTGCATGTTCACTCAGCCCGGTTCATCAAGTGCTGTTTATGCTGTTTGACATCATCATAGTCCCTCTGTGGTCGCTTCACCATGTTAAAATCTCTTCTCCATTGCTGTTCCAGGAATGGCATCCTGTACTTTCCATTAAACCGGGACTGATGCCCTCTCTTGGCGATAATTTCTGAGTGAGCAATATGCAGCACTATGAGGTTGCACATTGCACTGGAGAATAATTCTGATTATTTTGATGGCCCAATGACCTCATTATTGCCAAGAGCTGTGTTACTTTATCTGTGCCATTTAGAACGCCGAGAGTGCCGAACAACACAATGGAGAGTTTCCTCAATATGAACTTGAGACTTGCTCTCCACAACGGTTGTCTGGTTATCATTTTTCTTATTATATTTTGTGCAGCCAAATAGAAGTAAGGGTAAGTTCAAACATATATTTTCCCTCTTGTTGCTTCCATCACCAGCTGCGTCAGGGCCAGTCTAACATCTCTGTCTGTTAGGACCGGAGCAACTCGCACAGGAGTGTGGCAATGCCTAGTAGTGTGCATTGAATTCCCCTTCCCCAAATACATTCTGCTTCCTTGACACCTTCGGTGCTTAACTCAAATGCTGTTCGACGTGGAGGAGGACTTATTCATCAGCCAAAGGAAGATGACACATTGTAATCAGAAGTTCCTTTCTTTGTCCATGTTTAACCTAAAACCGTATAACTTGTCGGTTCCAGCATCAATACCGAGGGCAAGTTGCAGTTAACTGATGACTGTATCATCAGGCTGTACCTTGAAATAGATGTGAAACGGTTATAAGAAGGATACTATTCGGTTGGAGCATGCTCAGGAATGATTCATTCGCATGGAAGGTGAGCCTCACAGGGAGAGGCTGGATAGAGCCATAACGACGTAAACCATAGAAATAAACTCTTCCATCAAATTCGTCAATGCCAATGAGATGTCCTAAATTAATCTAGCCTCAGTTTCTATCATTTTGCCCATATCGCTGTGAAAACCCTTCAACTTCATGCCTGCATCCAGGTGATTTTCAGTATTGTAATTGTACCTGCCTCTCCCGCATCGTCTGGCACTTCATTCCATGCATTCAACATCCTTCCCATGGAGCATTTGCCCATTACGTCTTTTCAAAATCCTTCTGCTGTCAAATTCAACCAATGCCCACTCGTGTTGGTCTACACTTGAAAAAAAAATCATATCTTGGCGAGTCACCCTGTCCGTGACCCTTATGATTTTATAAACTTCTATTAGATCACAACTCAGCTTTCGACACTTCAAGTAAAGTTATACCGGACTATTCGGTCTCTCCCGATCGCTAGAATTCTCCAAACTTAGCAAAAACACTTCTACCTCCTCTCTGAAAATTTTCACTTCAATTGCATCGTTCCTGAGGCAGGGAGTCAGCAATAAGTGCACAATCCAAAAGTGGCTGAAACAATGTCTGGTACAGCTATACAACGACAATATGACGTCCCATTTCCCATCCTCGGTGCACTTACCAGCAAAGGCAAGCACAATAAACGCCCGACTCACGGCCCTGCCTGACATGTTATTCCACTTTTGAGCAAATGCAAAACTGCAGTCCAGGGTATGTTTGTTCGGCAACACTCCCAAGGACTTTAAGTATATGAGTTATGACCTGATTTGTGCTAACAAAATGCAGCAACACAAATATACCGAACTTTGTTCCATCTGTAACTTTGTGGACCATTGTCCCGTTCGTTGACATATTGATTGCACCCGAAGTTCAGCTTCTTGGTTGTCCATTTCATGATGAATTTTTGTGATTTCCGGAAACTTACTAAAAATTGCTACTATATTTACTTTCAAATCATTTATGTAAATGATGAAAAAATAATATATCTAGCTCCAATCTTAGCTGCACACCGCTTGTTATAGCCCTCCAGTCCGAAAAACATCTGTCCACGACCATCCACTGTCTCCTATCTTCCAGAAACTAATGTTTCCCAAAGATTAGTTTCCCCTGAATTCCGTGAGCTTTAAACTTGTTAACCTATCTACCATGCAGAACCTTTTCGAAAATCTTATTTGAGTCCATATCCTATGCTTTGTGTTCTTCAATTCTCTTCCACGTGCCTTCAAGAATGTCAATCAATTTCGTGAGCAACGAATCTCTGTTGACTCAGCCATCCTTTATACTCGAACCAATTTCTGCCTTTCCAAATGCATGTTAAGCTTTTCCCTCAGAATCCCCTCCAACACCTTGGTCACCATTGATGTCAGTCACAGATCCTGTCTACAGATCCATGACTTTTCCTCACCACGTTGCTTTCATAATGTCAACATGGTGGCTCAACTCCATATGCCGCCATCTCAGATATCGTTATTGATGATGCCGCTATCTCAACCAGGTGCCCAACAATCACTTCCCAAGCTTTCCAAAAATTTTCTGGGCCAAACCTGACGGAGTCCCGGAGGTTTATCAACGTTAATTCTTTTTCAAGAGGTACAACACATCCTCCTCTGTAGTGTGGATATTGTTCATGCCACTGCGCCTTATTTTCCCAACATCCTCATCTTATATAACTTTCTCCACAGTGACATTGATGCAAAATCCTCGTTGAATATCTCATCCACCACCTGCAGTTCCATGCACAGTGGCCTCAGTGATCTTTAAGGTGTTATGTTCTCGAGCCTGTTATTCTTTTGGTCGTTCTCCATAATCGCATTTCCCAATGCTATCTCATGTTGTGGGATTAGAGTATTAATGGGACATGCTGAAGCTTTTATATCTCAAACGTAGACTTTTGTGGGGTGATCTTATAGAAGTTTAGTAAAATCATGAAAGATCTCGATCAGATGAATTGCAGGTATTTTTTTTTCCCCCTGCTGTGTGGGTGTTGCATGACGAGTGACATATTTTTAATGTGAGAGGATAAAGACAGGATGACTTTGATTTTGCAGGGAAACTGGTGCGTTTGTGGAGTCACTGATTGATACAGATAAAATTAGAGCATTTAAAAACACTTGTCGGAGAAAGTGAGTAAGAATTTTTTGTAGGGACAAGGGCCAAGTGCAGGCATGTGGGACTAATTAAAATTGGGAATATGGCCGGCATGGATGCTTATATCGTCGAGTTTGTTTGCTTGTTGTATGAAAATGCAATTCTGTGAGTGCCAGTTGTGGATTAACTTAGAAAATGTGAGGTGTTGCATTTGGTAAGGCATAGCATGTCAGGACTTACTCACTTAATGGAAGGGTCCTGATGAGTGTTGCTGAACAAAGAGGTCTGGGGTGCAGATGTATAGTTCCTTGAAATTGGAGTCGCAGGTGGGCAGGGTGGTGAAGTAGGTTTTTGGCACGCAAAACTTCTTTGGGCATAACTTTTAATATCGGTGTTTGGATGTCATGTTGCTTTTGTATCGGACATTCGTGACGTCATATTTGGAATGCTGTGCACAATACTTTTCGACATTTGATTGGAAGGATTTGTTTAACTTAAGAACGTGAAGCAAAGATTTACAAGGATGATGTCAGACTTGGAGTTTTGTAGCTGCAGGCAGGTGCTGAATAGGCTGGGATTCCATCACCGACCCCCCCCCCACCCCACCCTGCACCACCACATCGGAGGCTGATGTGACTTTATTGAGATTTACATCATCATAAGGACTATTTATAGAGTGAAGAATCAAGAGTATTATACATTGACGGCCGTGTCCAAAACTACAGGATATAGTATTCGGGTGACAGGGAAAACGTCTAAAAACGGCCTGAGAGTGTAAATATTTCACCATGGCAGGGGTCATGGCCGGGGCGGGGGGGGCGGGGCGGGGGACGTGGTGGCGCTGGTAGAGGAAGTGGTGGAGGCATTTACAATTACAACATATAAAACACATCTATACGGGTATGCGAATGGGAAAAGTTTGGAGGAATGAGACAAGTGCTTCCAAATGGAGCTCGGCCAGATTGGCATTTCTGTTTGGTGCAACTATGCAAGCACTAGGCACACAAAGGCTGGAATACTGTGAGATGTTCTGGGCCTCGTATCGGAGGGAAGATACACGGAAATACAAAGCAATCTATACAAGGTTCACTTTACTTCTCCAGCGGATGGATGGTCTGTCTTGGGAGTGGAGATTGTATGTTTTTGGCCTCTCGTAATTGGAATATAGAAGATTTAGTAGTGACATATTGAAGCAGGTTTTAACTCCCGGGAACTTGTCAGTTGAAATGCACAAATGTTTCCACACTGGTGAGATTTCAGTAGATAAGGAAATCATCACTGAATTAAAGGCACGAATTTCAGGCAGAAGTCAATTTCCTCAAATTGAATGTAGTGAATCTGTGGAATTCTTTACCATGGAAGATTTTCGAGATTGGTTCTTAAGTATTTCCATAGGTGAAAGGGGCATATTTTGAATTAGTGATGGAATCAATGCTTATGAGAACAGGATTGAAAAGTGGAGGTGAGGGATATCAAATCCGCCATAATGTCATTGACTGGAAGAACAAATTCCATTGGAAGAATAGCAAATTCTGATTTGAATGTTTTCACATTACAATTGATGTTTGCTTTAAATTACTGACTTCAGAATTATTATTGCCCCCACCGATATTCCTCCTCAATTGCATGTTTTCTGAGAGCCACACAGGCGCTTCAATTTCTTCTCCTCGTTAAAAAAGAGACAAGCCTTCAGACCATCATCCATAGATCTCCTCTGGCCCTCTTTGACGTGATTGCATCCTTTCTCTCAGATAGTGACTAATTATTCATATCTTCAAGTTTGTTGAAGATTTATCAAACACAACCAAGACTGCTACAGAAAAGGTAAAAGCAGATCAAAACAACATTTAAACTGCCATATCAAACATACCATTGGTATGTGGATTATGGAAGTTATGCACATTACACAAAGAGTACATTTTCTATCTCCACACACGCAAAACAGAAATTTGGTTCGCAAAAGTTCGATGCAGGAATTTGTTCCCATTTTATTCTGGCATTAATCATTTCAAAATCACGAAGACAAAAGGAGGAGTTAAAGGCTCCTTTACACTTTTACACCAGACATTTTCAGTTATTGCACAGCTCACACTGCGCTCAGAATAAATCTCCCACTACATTGCTCCAGGCAACCAAATAATTACAGAAGAATAGAATCCCTGTCGTGTCAAATACAGTACGTTTTGGATGCTGGATAGATCCACATCGAATATTCCTGAAAAATGACAGACTCTTAGGTTCTGCACAACACAGCATTGAAACAGAGTCTTTTAGACAGAAAGTGAATTACATTGTGCGATCAAATATTTTTTAGACATGAGCAATACTGGTGAGGCACAATGAAAAGCCCTTTAAAGACAATCACAGGAAAGTCTCACAGCCACGTTGCACGAAAATTTTGATTCGGTTCAAAACCCCTCCGTCGGTTCCAGTCAAGCAATTCCAGGCCACTGAATATTCAAAGATACATTTTCCAGAAAACCTTGTTCTATGGTCTCAAATGTCTCAGGAAAGAAACGCATTAGGTGGACAAAAGTATGTGTTATTTAGGCATTGACTTCAAGTCACGGAGGAAAACGTTCTCTGATGGTGTAGAGTGAAAACATGGTGTCACATAATTTAAAAAAATACACACGCGTACATGAAAGCGAGGGACTCGGAGGGGAAGAGAGGACGAGAGAAAAATATTGGCTGTATCAATGTATCTGACAATTATGGATGCATTTGTTGGCTGTACGTCAGAGTTTGCATCACGCTGATTCGATAAACTTTCAAATTAAAGTTTACAAAGTCCTCACATCAATTACTGTTGGAATTTGTTGAATTATTTGCATTTTAACCAACAATTTTGTGCTGTGTTTATGGGGAAAGATAAAGCACTTTTGTTGATCTATGATCTGTTCTGACAGTTCTATTTCTGCTTATTTACGTACATGCTTCATTCATTTCAAAGAAGAGTTGATGGTGACAAACCAGATGATCAGCGTTATTTATTGACTTGCTTAAAATCAAAACAAATCTATTTTAAGCTTGTTGGCAGTTAGCAGAAATGAATACAATTTTTCTGAAAATCAATTGTAACAGATTTTACTTATTTCCAAATGATAAGCACAAATTTAAAATTTAATTTCTGTCATGAATTAAGTCATGGAAATTTTACAGTCACTTTAAATGACAAATTTCTCTATGACGAGATTAAGTCTAAACGTTCAATTGTTTATTACGTTAATCCATTTTGATGGGAACATCTCGAAGAGCTCAATATAGCTCAAGTCGCGTTTTAGAATTTTCAAAAACATTGTAAATTACTTGAAAGAGACATCAGGAAGTCCCACAAAATTGAAATTAATTGATATAGTTTAGTGAGTTTTAGTCATTCATTGAATACCGATGTTGCTACTTCAGCCAGCAATGAGTCATTATCCCAAATCGTACATTCAGTCGGTTGCCACTGCCACTCCATGAGGCACTCAATCATATTTCTTTGTGTCTGGAGTCACATGAAGCCCAGGCCAAGTCAAACCTGAAGATTTCTATCAAATAGGCATGAATGAACAATTGCTTTTGTATTTTCGACTGATTCTGGTTATACTTTTGCCATTGGACTTTTTTTTTTCATTCCAGGTTTTCTTTGAATTCAAATTTCAAAAACAGAAAAACGTGCGATTTCACATCCTGTCAGCTAAACATCCAACTGGAGTTCAGAAATCCTGGACCAGTGATATTACCACAGCAATCTTGATTGTCGAAATGTAGTCGGTATGTACAGAAAGCTGTAACAAACAGAAGAGCAATAAATCTCACATTTCACGTCAGAAATAAATGTTGGAGTGGAATATGGTGAGAATTATTTCGCATTTGTAACAAATTCATAGGAGACTTTGCTTCGAATAATCGATCTCAAAACTGGAACAGATTGTCCCTCTGCTGAACCTGAATCACCGACTGCCTGTTACCAGTATTCCTCATCTGAATTTGTTTCAGCCTTCTATTCTCCAGAACACTTCGCACTTTCGAAACGCTTGGTTGAAATTTGAACAAGTTAGTTATGTATCCCAAGAAAGTGATCATCGCTGACCATTTTGTAATGACGCTGTCTTACTGGATTCATTTGGCTTTTTTTTCAGAAGTAGCTTTAAAACGCATTGCTGGCTTCATATTCAGATTCGGGACTGTGCAGGAACAGGTGCCTTATCGTGGAACAAGTTGGACAGACCAGGCAGAAAGAACAGACCGCTTCCACCGAGGAACAATACTGAGCCATGTGGTCTCATCAAAAAAATTAGGAAGTGCTTGATTATCGCTGATTCAGCTGGCCTTTTCGTTTCAATTCCTTTAATTAATTGTAGCTACCATAACAGAAATTGAAATCGTCCCCCTGCAAAGTGACTGCAAGCTTTTAAAAGTTTCTCAAATACTCACAATGCCTCGTTAAACGCCTTATCAATCTGTCGAGTTTGCTTCAAGGATCTTTTGTTAGGTTGATTGGTGGAATACAGGTGTACTTTATTTCCTGTCATTCGTTCTCTGAATTAAATGGTGTTGAGCTGCCTTTCTGAAATGTAGGGTCGAAAATCCCTTCAGGAATGGAATTCCAGGATTTTGAGTCAGTTACTCTGATGAATGGCTGATGTACTTCTAAGTCATAATGGTAAGTGTCGAGGAGGGGAGCTTACTGGTGCTGCAGTTCCTGTGTATCTGATCCTCTTATCCTTTGAGATAAAAGTGGGCATGGGTTAGGAAGATGCTGTCTAAGGATATTGTTATATTTCAGCAGTATATCCTGTATATACTACATACTCAAGCAGCTCAATGTCAGATTTGGAGACACTGGTTGCACGTGGATGTGCTACAATTGAAATGGGCTGCTTTGTTTCTGATTATGTAAAGCTTCTTGAGTGAAATTGACGCGACACCCATGCAGGCAGACGGGGAGGCATGCCATTACACATTCTTAGATAATGGGTGGCTATGGCGAATCAGCAGGATGGGCTACTTGTCACAGTATTTCTGGCTATTGACCTGCTCTTATCACTGTTGTGTGGACATGTTGCTTCCATTTCGGTTTCAATTCAATATGAAATCACAGACTTTTGAGATTGGAGGATTCAGTGATGGCAACATCAGTGAATGTCAGGTGGCTGTGGTTAAAATGTCTCTAATTATAATATTTATTATCTCGCAGTTCTGTGGTGTGAATGCTACTTGCCTGTTGTCTGTGCACATCTGGATATTAGACAGCACTTGAATTTCAAAATATATTGCCCCTATATCTGAGCAGTTACAGAAGATGCTGAGCATTGTGACATAATCAGTGCCTATTTCACATCTGTGATAGACTGGAGATCACCAATGAAATCACTGTAGATAATAGGACCAGTGAAGATTCTCTCCATAATTGGGCCAAGGGCACGAGCCACGAACTCTGACAGAGACGTCCTGGAGCTGAGACGAATGAACTCAAAAAGCCAGAACTGTCTTCATGTTTACAAACGATGTCTCCAGGCAGTGAAGAGTTTATCATCTGATGTGCATTGATTGCATTGTTGGAAAAACTCACTCGATGCCACACTCAGTCGAATGAGCCCTTCATGTCAAGTTTTATCACTCTCCCCTCACCTGTGGAACTCAGTTTTTGTTCATCTTTGAACCAAAACTGACATTCATCCGGGAGCTAAGTGGCCCTTGTATAAAATTCACAATGCGTCACTGAACAGGCGATTACTGAGCTAGTACTGCTTGGTCACACTGTTAATGACAGCTTTGCTAACCTTACTTGTCAGTGAGGGAAACATACTGAGGCAGTAATTCGCTGGACTGGATTATTTTATTGCCTGAACAATTTTCAACATTATCTGGTTTGTGCCAATGTTGCAGGTGATTTGGAAGTGCTTGGAGCATGGAGTGGCATGTCAGAGCACATTTTGTCAGTCCTGTTGACAGAATTTTGTCAGGTCCAATAAAATTTGCACGTCCACCACCCCCAACCAAATGTTATTATCCTTGGAGAGAATCGAATTGGTGGACGACTGGTATCTGTAAAACTAGCGACACTTGGAGGATGCCAAGATGGATCATCGACTTGGCACTTCTGGTTGATGATTGCTGTTAATTCTTCAACCTTAACGTTTGTGCTGATCTTTCGGCACCGTCTTTGAAGATGGCAATATCTATGGAGTTTCCTCTTCGAATGAGTTGTTGAATTGTTCACCTCAATTCATGACTTGATGTGAAAGCACAGAATTGTTTATATATGATCCGTTAATTGCAAGTTCATTTAGCTCTGTCCATCACGTGCTGTTTCTGCTGTTTCGAATGATAGTAGTCCCTGTGTTGTAGCTTCACAAGGTTGAAATCTCTCCTCTGGTACTTTTCCTGGGCTGGCATCCTTCACTTTCCATAAAACCAGGGCTGATTACCTCTCTTGGTCAAAATGTGCGAGTGGGGAATATGCAGAACCATCAGGTTACATCTTCTGGTGGCGTTGTATCAATGGCCAAATCACCTCATTAATGCCAGGTGTTGAGAGGGCCAAACAACAGAACGAAAGGTATTCTCAATGTGAAGTTGATACTTCATCTCCACCATGGCGATCTGGTGATTGGCCTTATTAATATTGTCATGGACAGATGCATCTGCAGCCAGACTTTTGAGAAGAATGAGTTCAATCATACATTTTCCCTCTTGTCGGATTCCTCCTCAGCTGCTGCAGACCCACACTAACACTAAGTCCTTCAAGGCCCGAGAAACTCGGTCAGTAGTTTTGCAGTGTCCCCTCACAGAATATCAATGTATCCTTACCACTTTAGTGCTTTCCCCAGATGTTGTTAACATTGAGGAATGTATTTTCATAAGCTGAGAGAAGACAACACATAGTAATCAGAAGGTGTTTTCTCTTTGCCCATGTTTAACCTGTATCCATGAGAATTACTGGGTCCAGAAGGAACGTTGACGGCTATGAAAGAAACTCCTTTCCGTCTGTATATCACTGTGTTGCCACCTGTGATGGTGATGCCCTGCTGAAGGACCATGGAATATACAGGGGTAGTGATGTTTGGATTATTGCAGTTAAACTATGAATGCATAATCAGGCTGTTGCTTTACCAGTCTTCCATAGCTTTCTGACCTAATTCATAATTCTATATCGCTCTTCGTTGGAAATAGATATGTAAAATACAATTTCAAATATATCAAAGTCATCCAGCACTACAAGAGTTCTGCAGTTAGTTTCTGCATCAGTCCTAATCTCTTTCTCATTATTATCTTCCTCCCTGTGTACTCCTAAAATTTGGCACGAGTCACCAGATGTTTGACACACAAGGCCATTAGTGCCAATATCTCTTCCAATGCCTAGGTCAATGTCGGGACGCCCATTTACTTTCATTACATTGTTGCAATTCTGCAGCAACTGGTAAAATTGAGTGGCTTGCTAAACCATTTGACAGCGAACCACTTTGCTTTGTGGCTGGAGTTGCATGTACAACAGACCACGTGAGTATGACAATTTTCCTTTCCTGATTGGCATTACTGATTTTTTTTCTGACAATTAGTAATGATTTCATGACCTTCACTAGAATCTTACCTCCAAATATGTTCTGAAATTTAAATTCCAGCATTTAATGATGTTCAAAATTGGACCAACGAATGTTAGTTGAATTTGCTACATTAGTAACAATATAACTAACAACAATAGCTCTAAATCATCTCCTTGATGGCAAAATGGATATGTACAGCAAGTGACCGCTTAAGATTTGTATTTTATCGGGAACAAACACGCATCATTGTTTCTCTTCAGTTGGTAGTCCTGGAACATGCATTCATTCACATGTTTCGGGGCAATATTTTTTCTTTCTTTGTTCTGCAATCTAGAGCATACCTTGGCCTGAGGGTTTCCGCCTGGCTAATTGCAATACCGCACGTTTTTCACCTCACCTGTAAAAATTGTCATCAAAATTCCTACATTCATGAATCGATCATTCATGAACACGACAAACAGCACAGGATGCGGCACCAAAAAACTTGCAATGCATCACTGATCACAGGGTTTAGTCTCAAAGACTACCTTCAGCCATTAACTTCTGCTTTTGACTGATGACGCAAAGTAAATTTTGGAAACAACTTCCCAAATTGCATTTGGTTCTGGTATTTCTTAAATAATTTAGGATGCAAGATCTTGTCAAAAACCTTGCTAATGTCAAAGCAGATTGCATTTTTTCACCCTGGATCATGCATCTGATTGCCTCCTTGGAAGGTAGTATCAACTGTGCAAGGTGTGACATCACTTCCATCAAAGCCAGGCCGAATTTTCCTACTTAAATTTTACATTTATAACTTTGAATCAAGGTTATCTCTCCGATTTCTTTTTCAAATTCTTTTCCTGGCACTGATACCAGACTCGATCACCGGTATAAAGAAACCTGAATATTTATTGATTCATCATACTCTATGAGCATTCTTGCTCTGGCATTTTATGATTGTGCAAAGACGATTTTAATATTCCTAACTGGGTCCTTACAATCCAATCCCTTGCCCAGGATACTGGGACAAACAGCTGAGCCAATTGTATTCCCGCTAAAAACCCAAATACTTATTCCAGTTCAATAGAAATTTCTGAAAATTCCACAGCTTTCTGACCTAATTCATTACTCGATATCGTCCTTCGTCAGAAATGGAGATGTAAAACACAATAGCAAAATGTATCAAAGTCATCCAGCACTACAAGATTTCTCCAGTTAGTTTCTGCATCGGCCCTAATCTCGTTCGCATTATTCTCTTCCTCCGTGTATTCCTAAAATGCCTTTTGGTATTCATCTTTTTAAAATTAAAATTACCTCTCTTTCGAATTAAAAAAATGGAAAAAAAAACTTCTGACAGCTTCTAAAGTCTTCTCGAGCTTCTGATATGCTGAGCTTTGCTGGAGACTTCTTTTGTCTACTCCTTTACGTTTCGCCACCTATAGTAATGTTTTGAATTCTTACTTCCAGTCTTCCCCTTTCAGGAATATTTTTGGCCTGCAAATTCGTTATTTTTCACTGCAAACCCCCCCCCCGCCGCCCCCCCCCCCCCCCACTGCTCTGGTGTAAGTTTTTCTGTAGGTCATTGCTCTCATGACCACATTGGCGAGATTGAGTTTGATCAGAACAAAATCGACCTTGATCCAATTCAAAATCTTTACTTCTCGCTGATCATTGTCACTTTCCACCGATAGGTAATATCCAACAGAGTTGCATTCACTATCACCAAAATTCTCTCCAAATGACTGCCCAACATTTTGCCTAGCCTCTTCCCGTAAAATGAGGCACTGCATGGCAGGACTTTGTGGCAATTTGTCGTTTCAAGTCTGATTTCTTTTTTTTAAAAAAGCCTCTCATGGACACGTTTTAAGAATTCAGACCCCTCTGCGCAATTCACATTGGTGTTATCCCATTTAATATTTGGGAAGTTCAAATCCATTATTCATGTTGGATTGTAGTGTGTACACTTCCTGAAATGTGCCAGAGAGACTCCCTTCCATCTCTCCATGCATGTTTGATAGACTAGTGAACACTCCTAGAAATAATATGTAACGTTATTTACTCTCAGTTACCTTCTGAAATTACACAGCTGGCCACTCAACTGATTGAGAGTTTGAGATGGTTCACAAATTCTAGCTGTGTCAGCGATATTCATATGGGAGGAAATTCAAATACACAGGCTATTCCACTGGTAATTGGAGAAGTGGGAATTTTTGTTTTGTTGATTTGCTGCAGAAGATCTCTCCTACTATTACATGGAGCTTCATCTAAGGATTTGCTGCATTACTTCAGACTCATTCATGAGTTAACTTATCTGTATCTGACCTGAAATCATAATTTAACTTCCAGATTCTTTTTCAGTTATTAATGGAATTAACATTAATACAGTTCACTGCAATGTAAAATACATAGACAGAAATAGATAACGAAAGTGTGAGATGTACAACTGAGTAATAATGCAAACAATTCCGGATAAATACAAGAAAGCCCAACTAGTAGACCCCGTTCAGCCATTTAGTTTGCATACCCGTCTACGTCTAATAATCGTTCATTCCCTTGTTAAGCAAGAATGCATCTGCTACTGCCTTACAAAAAGGTACGAACATATTATGCTTCAAAGGTTTTTCATCAAGAGAGCTTCAAAGACTACAATCGAGCAGATATTCTTAACGTATTTTAGTGTTCAATGAAAAAGTCCTGATTTATCAACTTTTACCAGCAGTTGCAAAAGAGGAAAAAAGGTTTTCCCCATTTACCATATCCAGATGATTTATGTTTTCGTAGGTTTGAATGAAGCACTCGGCACTTGTTCAAACTTAAGTAGTTCTCAACCTATCCCGCCCAAACGTTGCTCATTAATAGTCTCATAATTTTTCACTGAACTTCTACCATAGTAATTTGATTTGGCCTCATTCAATGTATCATTTTCATGCATCATGATCTTTATGTTTTTGTTTTCAACTCCACTTGGAATAAATCGTCATAGTCTGTTAGTTTTCGGACGGAATTGCAGTTCCTGTATTCTCACCTTTTATGATTCATGCACAAGGAAATTCTGCTGCCTCTGCATCACAGTTTCTACTTTGCAATTCCTGAAATCATAGACATACTGTGTTTGGACATGATTCTCCAATTGGTTCAACTTTTCCATTCACTTAATCGGTATCTATCTGTTTGTAACTTCCTCAGGTCCTGCTCGCAGTGAACAATCCTGTTTATCAATGTGTTTTCAGCATATTATCAACCACTCTTTTCGCCAATTCAGCCAATTCATTTAAAACTGTACAGCCTTGAAGCTGCATTACTGATCACTTCCCATCTGGCTCATTAAAATCTTGCCAATGAGAAAAACACCAAGTTATGTTTGTTCTTTAGAGGGGGTAAGCTAGCCATCGTCAATCCGTTCCAAAGTAGAACCACTTGACTCTGACCTTTTGTGTTCTGCAACAAAATTTCATGTTACACTTTATTCATGGACTTTTGGAATGCCGATGGAACATTAGCCATGTTTGCATGGTGTTTCTAATACAGGCGGAGTGAACCTTCTGAAAAAATAAATTGTACAAGGTCTTGCTGATAATGTAACTGACATACGGATTGCAGTCACGGTCACATTATCTCAGTAAAGCCATGCCTACTGAGCTGAGGGATTACCTCAAAAGTTTTCCAGATTATGATCTGCTATGATCATATTGAATCACACAACAAACTCAGTATTATGAATATAAACATCTGTTTTTCTCTCTTTTCCTAGTTATCCCTATTTTCTGGTTGTCTGAATGCTGATGCTGCTTTATCAACTGTATAAGTTTACTTGTCAAAATTCTACGATGAACTCTAGGCATGCTTTTCCCTTTACAAGGTACAATGGATTCCACCTGATAGTTTTGAAGTTCTCTGTTAGTAGTTCCTTAATAATAGGTCCTGGCATATTCCTTGTGCCAGAAGTCAAGTTTACTGACAAGCAGTTTTCTGCTTTCTGTATCGTCCCCTTGTAATAAATAACTTCAATTCACAACTGTACAATCCACTGGAACATTTCCAGAATCTCGGGAAATCGAGAGAGTAAAAACTAGTACATGAAATATTTCTCGACTCATTTCTATTAATATCTCAGCAGAGACCTCACACAACAAAGAACTCCAGCTATTTTGTCAGTAACATGTCACTATCAGTTGTAATTTTATTGCTAGCTTAACCATATTTTCGTTTTCTTGATTTACCAGTTACTTCTGGTGTCTTACTGATATCGTCTATTGAAAGAGTTGTCGTAAAGTACCTTCAATTAATTGCCCATTTTCTCATTGTTGCCAGTTTCAATCACTATAGCTTTGAAGTAAATTAATATTATCTCTGTCTGTTTAATCTTCTTAGATAAGTTTCTTTTTCGCTCTGATATGTTCTTCATTGTTTAACTTTTAATCTATACATTTCCCGTATTCTGTCCTGTCAACGCAACAATAGTGAGTTCGGTGTTGTTGCATTATTTCTAATTATCGATTGTGACACTTTCTGTTGTTTTTTTTTGTTTTCTCACTTTACAGAATTTATCTGTGCGTTATATTCTGAAATATCTCCTTAAATTTCTGTTTTTGTACAAATGTTCATTATTCCCTTAAATGTTTTGCAGGCTCAATATAATTCATTTTGCTTTCGTATGTTCACAGTTGCCTTTATTCATTTGATAACACTCGACTTCAGCTCATTTTTTTCGACCTGAGAACAAATGCAGATTTCTTGAGGTCTTTGCTGCTAACTTAGGTGGCAAGTAGATGCTTAGGTCGCAATTGATTATAATTTAGTAGCATGGAACCAGATCCAGGAAAAGCTTCCTTCTTGTCTCAATCATTTGCTAATTCTCTTGTTCAAATAAACACGGTCTATGGCTGACAACCCAAAAGAGAAAAAGTGCCTTGCTTCTTCGTGAAAACTTACATGAATTAAAAGAGGCAAATGCCAAAATATTATCAGACGAAATTTCAACGGCAGAAAGACCTGTTCACTGTTGCAAACTCGCCATTCTTTTTGTCCCTGAGATAGCGCTGAATTTCCCGAAAATGTCTATTTTTTAATCAGAAGGTTGAAAGCGAATCGATTTATTGTCTTTTAGCCCCCTATTTCAGTGATTACACTCAGCATTTTTTTTCTTTCACAGTTGACATAGAGTAGTTAAAATACTCTTCTGTGTTATATGTTGTATTCGAAAAACAAAAAGGGAATGGAGTTGAACACAGTGTTAAGACCAAAAGCAATCTGCAAACTTGTTCCGGAGGCTGTTAGTGTGTTTTCACCCTCACACGCAGGAAGTTTGTTTGTGCTGATAACATGAAACGGACTCGTGTTGTATCATTCTCATCCGATACACAGCTTCCTGTTTCTCTGTGCTGCTTGCAAGGCACACGTGTCACTTTTGATCAGAAAATAAATCTCTTGAACAATCTGGAGGAAACATCTGCCAATGTGGCCTATATTTGGACAGAGAGTACGTGGGCAGTGATCGATCACATTGAACTGACACGTATTAGTCACTTATTGTGGTCTGATTAAAGGCTGGTTCCAGGACGTTGTTGGACAAGTCTCTGGACATTGTAATAAACTGATACGTTTCTCTCAATACTGGAACAATTAGATTGCACCTTTAATGTTTTGATCCTTTTTATATTTTGTCACTTACTTTTCTTTCGATTTAATGTCTCTTTGATCAGTTTTAGATTCTGTATCCATCATGTCCCCATCCCGATACTTCTAGTTGATTTAATTATTATTTTATTACACTAGACAAGGGCAAAAAAATAATATTTTGCACAGACAGTTGTGTCGTTGCAGAAGACAACAGAAATAATATATAGAGGGAACCCCTTTTCTGCCGCGACTCTGAAGATTATCAGCTTCATCAGAAGCCACAGGTGAGGTACAGTGGCTCAGTGATTAGCACAGCCAGTCGCGTCAAGGCCCTGCATTTGATTCCATCTTCAAGCCACTGACTGTGTGCAGTCTGCACCTTCTTGTATTTCTGCCAGCTGCTCCAGTTTCATCCAGAACCCAAAAATATGCAAGTTGGGTCGATCAGCAATTTTAACTTACCCAGAGTACCTCGGGATGTGTAGGTTTTCTGTCTGAGCTACGGGAAGAGTGAGGATGGGGCGCCCTTTGGAGAGTCGCTGAGGACTCGGTGGGACAAAATGCCCGATTCCACTCTCTAAGGATTCCACTGTATTCTAATTTCATAATTTGGAAATTCTCTCTCTTTGAAAGAGCTTGTTGAAAAGGTTGATTACAGTCTGCTATCTGTCAGAAACCATGACTACTTAAAAAGCCCACCTTGGCCAAAGTTTCAAACGTTATTACAATTATGATACTGACATTTCCTTCTGTCAGCGTCTCGTGTTTAATGTTTTTACTTATAATTTGCTTCTAGCAGAATATTCAAACACTGATTTTTCCGAACTTCTTGCTGTGGCTCTTGCTTGTTGAGAAAAATTGGCAATCTGTTGATAGGAATCAGAATACATCGAATGTTTTTGGATCCTGTAACTTATGTTCATTGTTTTAAAATTCATTATATGTGTGTGTGTGTGTGTGTGTGTGTGTGTGTGTGTGTGTGTGTGTGTGTGTGTGTGTGTGTGTGTGTGTCTGTGTCTGTGTGTGTGTGTGTACGGGCTTCTCTGTCTAGCCAGCATTACTGCCAGTCCTGAGTTTCACTTGAGAAACTGATGGTGATATGCCTTTTTATGAACCATTGCAGTCCAATATACCATTAGCGGGAGTATTCCAGGATTTTGACCCAGTTGTCGCAAAGGAACGGTGATATATTTCCAACTCAAGATTGTGAGTGAGTTGGAGAGGAAATTGACCATGATGGCATTCCTATATGTTTTTTGGCCTTCTCCTTCTTGATGGAATTGGTCGAGCATTTAGGAGATAGTGTCTGAGGATCTTTGATGAATTTCTGCAGATTACCTTGTAGTTAGTACAGACTGCTGCTACTGAGCATCAGTGGTGAAAGGACTGTATGTTTGTGAATGTAATGCCAATCAAGTGGGCTGCCTTGTCCTGGATTGTGTCGAGCTTCTTGAGTGTTGCTGAGGCTGCACTCATCCATACAATGTGGAGTAATCCATCACACATCTCACTTGTGCCTTGCAGATGTTGGACAAACTTTGAGGAGTATGGAAGTGAGTTAATCGCCGCAGTATTCCTAGCTTCTCACTTGCTTCTGCAGCCACTGTGTTTCTATTGTAAGTTCAGTTGGAATTTCTTGCCAATGATGAGCCCCAGGATGTTGATAGTAAGTTTTGCAATGATGATAACACTGTTGAATGCCGGGGTTGCTAGTTATATTGCTTCTTTTTGCATGATAGTTACAACTTGATATTCCTGCGGCGCAAATGTTACCTGCTGCTTGTCAACACACAACTGGATATCGTCCAAATCTTGTTGCATTTGAATATGGTGTACTTCAGCCACTGAAGAGTCGTGAATAGTGCTGAATATTGTGCATTCATCGTTAAACATCCCCACTTCTGACCTTATGATGGAGGGAAGTCATTGATGTAACAGTTGCAGATGTTTGGGCTTCGGATAGTAGCCTGGTGAATTCCTGTAGAGATGTCATGGAGTTGAGATGACAGTCCTCCAACAACCACGACTATCTTCCGTCTGTCAGGTGAGAATCCAAACACCAGAAATTTAGCCTATTCATATACATTGACTCCAATTTTATGCGGGGTCTTTGGTGCCACATTCATTCGAATGCAGCCTTGATGATAAGAGCGGCCATTAAAACCTCACTTTTGGAATTCAGTTCTTTTGCCCATGTTTGGTCCAAGGCTGCCATGATATCAGATGCTGAGTGGCCTGGCGGACTCCAAACTGGGCATCACTAATCAGTTTATTGCCGAAAAGGTTCTGCTTGATAGCATCATTGACGTCACCTCACACCAATGTACTGATGATCGACTTCAGACTGATTGGGCAGTAATTGCTAAATAGTCAACATTAAAACAAAACGTGGAATAAGTTTAGAGTTAATGTGAACGGCAGATGCTGGAGAATCTAAAATAACAAAGTGTGAAGCTGGATGAACACAGCAGGCCAAGCAGCATCTCAGGAGCACAAAAGTTCCATAAGTTTAGTTGACATTCCGAATGCTTAGATCATAATAATATAAATCGTATACAATAACAGTTGCTGATAACGGGCTTTAAGAACAGCAACAGAAGTGAAGGCTTTTGTAACAGTACGTGCTGGATGTTGCATAGAAAAAGCACAGTGCGATTTTGATTTACATCTCAGAAAGTCATAGTTTAATATTATCCATGACATGATTGAGCATAGTCTTACATAAGAATACCAAATCAAATTTAAAGAGGATTTTGGTTCAATGATGTATGTACTAATCATGAGCTTATCACAGAAACAACGAAGAAATGATTTGCTTTGACATGGTCAACGACAAGATTAAGTGAAATGCATTGTTGTGTCAACGCTGTGGAAAAAAAAAACATCTATTCCAGTTGCGCCTTGTGGCATTTGCACTGGATGAACAGAATTATGGAGTTTCTGCGATTCTTGTCTGCTTTAAACCTCTGAAAAGTCAATCACTTTGATTGTTTCTATTTTAGATAATGAGACAATGCCTTCTCGAAGGGTGCAATTCCTGCTGCCTGCACTATATTCTGAAGAAGTGCTTTCCACGACCTAGATCCGTATTGTATCATGAAATTTAGTTTCTTCAAGTCACCGTTGGTCCACTTGTTTATCCGGTCAAGGCCCTTATTATTTTTAACATATCTGTAAATCACCTCTCATACATTTATGTAACAAAAAAGCTGCTCAACTTCTACAACATGCCTCCAAACTGATTGCATTCTGTGCACTCAAATCTTACCCTAACTTTGTCATCAACCCTGCCAATAAGGGGCGTGCTGTTGTTGTCTAGTATACTGATCTCAACGTTACAGAGGATGACCACCAGCTCGCAGATACCACCTCCTACCTTCCCCTTGACCATGACTCCACCATAGCACATCCAGCCATTGTATCCACGATGCATATTGATCTCATTTCATCCAGTGATCTCCCCTCATCCGCTTCCAAGTTAGTAGCCCCTCAACCCACACAAGTCGTTTCTACCTCCTTCAAAAAATCCAAAAACGGGGCTGTCCGGGCAGGCACATTGTTTCAGCCTTTTCATGCCCCACAGATCTCATCTCTTCCTACCTTGACCCAAGCTTCTCTACCCATTCCATCCCTACCCACATACATCCATGATTCATCTGATGTCTTATGATGGATTCAAAAATTTCTCTTTCAACTCCTCTCATTTTTTTTCAGATAAGAGGGATTGCCATGGGCACCCACATGGGCACGAGGTAAGCCTGTCTCTTTGTCGGGTACGTGGTACATTATTTGTACCAGTTCGATTCCAGCCGCCACCCACGGCTCTTTCTCAGACATATCGATGATATCATCAGTGCTGCTTCCCTTTCTCGTCAAGAAATGGAAAACTTCATCACTTTCACCCGCAATTTCCACCCTGTCCTGACTTTCACCTGGCCTACCTCTGACTCCTTCCTTCTCTTCCTCGACATTTCTCTTTCCATTTCTGGGGATAGACTGGCCACTAATATCCTCCATAAACCCACCGACTCCCACAGCTAACTGGACTATACATCCTCACACCCCACCTCCAGTAAAGATTCCATCCTTCTCTCAGTTTCTCCGCCTCCATCGCATATGTTAGGCTGAAGCCAACTTCGACAAAGGAGCCACTGAAATGTCCACATTCTTCCTCAACTGAGGATTCCCCAGCTCTGTCCCCAATCATGTCCAACCTACCTCATGCACCTAACCCAACCCTAACCCTAACCATAACCTTATCGCCCTCATGCCTTCTCAACCGTCCCACAACAGCAATAGCCTTCCCCTTCTCCTCACCTACCATCCCACCAGCATCCACATCCAGAAAATCATCGAACGCCATTTCTACCACCTCCAGCAGGATGCCACCACCAGGGACATATTCGTTTCCATTCCCTTGTCTGAATTCCGCCGGGACTGTTCCCTCTGGGAAAACTTGGTCCATACTTCCTTCACCCGCAGCACCCCTCCACAGCCCTAGGGCACATGCCCCTGTAACTGGCAAAGATGCAACACTTGCACATTTACCTCCTCCCTCCCTGGTGTCCAAGGGGCCAAATATACCTTCCAGGTGAAGCAACACATCACTTGCACTTCCAGGAATCTAGTCTACTGCATTCCCTGCTCACACTGTGGTCCCTTTTACATTGGGGAAGCGAAGAATAGACTTGGTGACTGCTTTGCAGAACATCTACGTTCTGCTCACAAAATGGACACTGAACTATCTGTTCCCTGCCACTTCAATGCACCACCTTGCTCCCTGGCCAATATCTCTGACTCCGTCTTTCTGCAGACTACCAGTGAAGCCCAGCGCAAGCTGGCTGAAATCAACATTTCATTTTCCACTTGGGGACCCTCCAGCCCTCTGGACTCAATATTGAGTTCAATCATTTGAGGGCTGAAACTCTCCCATGTCCCAGCTCCCCAGCCCACACACCATGACTTGTTAACAAAAGCCTGCCACTCCACACCCGACGTTTGTTAGTCACTAACAGTTCCCATTCACAACTCTTCACCCTCCCAGCCTGATCATTAGCAAATCGTTTTTCTGTCCAACTGTCATTCTCTCTCTTTGGGCTCTCTCCTATCCATAAGTCCCGACCCCAGCCACATCACAATTTGTGCACGTAAACTGACGTTTTGTCCAGCCGGCATCAGTTCTGAGGAAGGGTCCCAGATGTTAACTCTGTTTTCTCCTCCACAGATGCTGCCAGGCCTGCTGAACTTTTCCAGCAACTTTGTTTTTGTTCTACAACTTGCCATTTAATGAAAGCCCCTTGACTGGATGCACATTCTTGAATCTTGAAGACATGTTTTATGTCAGGCCTTGAATTGCTACCCAAAGATGAAGATGCACTCCAACTGAGATCTAACCTGTAGGTTTCAAATATCCTTCTTGTTTTTATGCGATGTTACATATTGGAGTCAATCTTCTGTGTTCTCGCTCCACACTTTCCTGCCCTTAGTAAATCATGCCAAAAGCTTCTATACTAAATTTCATGGATCTCTCCGAGACCCAATCCACAAACCTCACTAGATCCTTCTGAAATTCTGAACCACGTTCCTCCGGTTCAGAATAGTTGCCAGTTTCTTGTTGTAGCAAATTATGAAATACGTCAATGCCTTTGTCAAGAGCATAAAAGCAAACAATCAGAAGTCGAAGCATTGACACCTACAGAATACCGCAGTGGACTTTCCTTGAGTCCAAAGAACAACTGCCGACTTTGGTCCATGATTTCTTGAATTCGCTCTACTGTCTGTTATGAAGGATATGTCCAATTAATCGGATTGGAGCAACATTCAGTGTGTTAAACCACAAGGAGGACCAAACAAATTTGTTCACACTCGTTGCTGCAAGGAATCCACCTAAAATGATTCGAACAAAACCATTGCTAATGCCATGAGGGCTCATCTATCTGCGGTGCAATGTTTTGAAACTTAAGTTATGTCTACTGCAGATGGACCTGGCTTATTTGTGTCAAAGTAAGTTGAATATCTTTAACTTAGTTCATTCATTTTGCTGACCCTAGCTGAATCAAGGGACGTTGCCCTGGGCATCGTCTGGGGAACATTAGATCGTTAATTCCCTAAACAGGCAGAGTTTAAGTTTATTAAAATTTGAGATGATCGAAATGGAAGTTTGGGACATTCCTTTTATAAAGCAGGTGAATTAGAGCCTCTGAATTGCACGAGCATGGATTTCGAGTTATTGAAGATTTTCACCACAGAAACAATGAATTCTCCTGTTGGAACTGTGCCAAAAGAAAACAGAACCTTCCAGCCTATGCCTACTGTCCGGCGTATTAACTGTAAGACTGAAGGTTATAGCACTTCAAGTATATCATCAAACACATTTTAAATGTTTTGACTGTTCCTACCTTCACCATCTTTTTTCTGAACTGAGCTTCCTGAACCTTCCCTGTCGATCACTTATATCTCAGCATTTTATTGACAGAGCATGCTCCTACGTTAAAGAGGCTTTTCTCTGGTCTTTTGTACAGCATGACATTTGTGTAAATCTCAAGAAAAAAAAAAGTCCTCTCAAATTCCAATGTTCCAACATGAATAAATCCACCCAATCTAAAATTTCCTGACTGGTGCTTTTGTTTCCCAATCTGAACTGATCCTACTAAACATACTACAACATGTTTACGTTCTGTCTATAATGAGTTGTGTGTGTGTTTGAGTGTGTGTGCATATGTTCTTTTTTGTATTCAATGTGTTTGTGTGTACGTGTGTGCGCGTGTTCACAAGTATGTCTGTGTTGGTGTGTTAATTTGTTTCAATTGCCATGGTTTTCCTTGTTCTGGTGAAAACTGATTGGTAGCTCATTGACGAATGCTTCATCAGGAACTGTGGAAATCATTCGTTTTTCTCGAGAATTTGCAACAAAATTTGATTAAAACAGGGTACAGATAATGAGCAAACATTGCAGTCAGAAAACGTGTGGAAGATATACTCCAGTTTTGAAGACAGATATGATCTCCCATGCTGTAAATACTAGCTTCTGGACGAAATGTGAGTGCTACCTTTGCTTGTGATGAACTCAACAGTTGTTGTCAACAGTTGGCTCAGATCTGAGAAGCTGAATGCCCCGGTTCTATCTTTTTATTTCTAGAGTCATTCGAACTATTCTAGGCTTACTGATCAAAGTGAGCTGACATGGCAATTAAAGCTTACATATTCCATGTCCATTTCACAGTCAACTTGCCTTTAATCAGACAAGAGCAGCAACATAAATTAGCGAAAGTAAAGACACATGCCTTTCATTGATTTACGCAACTTAGTTTTCACGAAGACCAAAGCAAATTGGTTATTTGAGGGTTGGTTCACTATTCCCTCGAGTCTCCTTGCGCTTATGAGCAAGAGATGCATCTGCAAATTATACTCAGGATGGTATTGTTGACATTTCAGCAGGCAATGTGTTCACAAGGACTACCAAAAAAAAAATGTTGTCATGATGTAGTCATCTATTTTTGTGACTGTGGCTGAAACAATATAAAATTGACCAATAACACAGGGACAATTACCTTTCAGTTCTTTGAAATAGCACTGCGCAATCCTGTGTGTGAAACTGGGATGGCAGAAGAATCTTAGTTTTAACACTGTCGGGGAACTTCAGGGAATGGAGCCACAATTGGCATTTCAGATAATTACTGCCAGTGCAGAAGACATTAATAAAATGAAACCCACACATTCAATGGCTGAACAGCAACTTGTGGATGTATTTGTAACTCAGACTGACTGTGCACCTCCCAATGACGACCCTTGTGCAACTTTCCTGATACTACTAGGAGGAGTTCCCGATGTTGAATGTTTCAAGAACCAGGGGTCACAAACCAATAATTCGGGTGGAACATCGAGGACTGAGATTAGAAGTCTTTTTGTGCTCTCGAAGAGTGGTGAGCCCTTGGAATTCATTACAACACGAAGGATTTGATTGCAAAACATTGGATGCATTCAAGAGGTGATTACATATAGCAATTGGGGCGACTGGGATCAAAGGTAATTGGCGAAAGCATGGTTGGACGACAAACCATGATTGTGATGAATAAAAAGGCAGGCTCAATTAGTAGAATGGTTTTCTCTTGCCCCATTCTTCTGTTTTACTCTGTTTCTCCAGGCACTGACTGTGATTGTGGCCTTGAAGTCAAATCCACATTAGCTCTATTATTCTGGGAATTCCACTACAAGAAGCAAAACATATCATAGACCCTACCTCGAACTATAAAGTAATTCAACGGAATTGTGCACAACCTGGCTATTCTTCTTTGAATCAAAAATGCATTTTATCAGTCTGCTGATTGGAGATCAAAAATAGATTGCATTCAACAATTAATTTAAAGTGATTGCAATGTTCGTAATCATTAATAAAATGGGAGACATCAATCAGTTACCAGGAACCAATGGTTTTAGAAAATAGAAATTATGGAACTCTGAATGTACTGAAATGGTGCATGATGAAAAAAAACTAATTTCGTATTGATACTTCTGAATTGTGAACATTTTAAGGAACGTCAATTGCTTTCTAATATGGTGGCCTGTGAAATAATCATGGACTGGAATTGTGATTTTACTCATATTTCCCTGCTTCTGTTCGTTGAAGCTGAAACAGTTATTGCTATTCGTTGCTTTTTGAAGGCAAATTGAAACTGCACACAAATTGATTTGACAATCTTAGTTTATGGGAGAAAGCCTCTGAAAGTGAGGAGGACCGCTTGGTATTGATCAATTTTTCAGCTATTTCTGAAATCACTTCAGAAATTACCGATCAATAATAATTGTTTATTTTTCTTTACTATGAAACACTTTAAAAAGATCTTCTGTTTTCAATGAAAACAAAACAGAATCCTGCCCAGCAGATTATTCGCCAATATTCTCATGTTGATGCATTGTTGGAGGCTTTCCCCATCAATATATCAGTCTCAAAACAGAGGGGCAACTGTATGAAAAGGGGCAATTGAATTGCTCGCATATCACAGTAACAAAACACAAGTGTAATAAGCATCTACTTTTGATGTGATTGAAGTAAATTTGGTGAAGATATGTTGATTGTACTGTAACAGAGCCACATATTTGAAATAGTGATAGGATTCCTCTGAATCTCGGCGGGTGCCCTTTTTGCATCTTTGAGATGGAGATTTACAATCAGCAGAGAGCAATCATGATCACTGTAGGTGGATATTCAAGCTGCTATTGCTGAAATTCATTTTGTCATTTCAGGACACTTGTGGTATTTTAATTTTAATGGGACTGGGGAAGGACAGAAGGTCATAGGCTGACACTTTTTAAAAGTAATTGTCCTCTCTCGAGTAAAGAAGCAGGCAAACAAAATTTAGAATTTCGAAGGCCATGTCATTTTCAGATAAAACAAGAAATTCATAAGGCATTCCATCTAGTCGTTCATGCGTCCATTCATTTTTTTGTCTGTCTCTATTTCTATTCTTCCATCTAGATCACATGGTATTCATGGTGAACTTACCATTTGGATGCACAATTGGCTGAACGGCAAGTGACAGAGAGTGATGGTGGAGGGTTCCTTTTGGACTGGTCAAAATTGCTGATTTCATGGACCATGAAATACGTTATTTAAGATTTCAAAGAGACCTTGGTCAATAAGACCAATGAGCCGAAGAGTGCAGATGGAGTTCAATCAAACAGAGAGAATAGTGGTCAAGGATCATAGTTCATTGACGTTTGTGTCAGAGAATGATTAATAAGCCGTGTAGCAGGCTTGCCTTCATTGTTCAGTCGTTTTGAGCATAGGAGCTGGGAAGTCATGTGGAGGTTGTACAGAACATTCTCGAGGCCTCTTCTGGGCTAATGTCTCCAGTTATAGTCTCCTTGTTATAGAAAATATATCATTTATTGGAGAGTGTTGAGAAAATCTTTTCCAGGAATTTGCTTGGATTCGAGGGCTTTCGTTGGAAAGAGAGTCTGGATGAACTGAGACTTCTTCTGTGAAAGCTTAGGAGGTGAAATGGTGTCTTTATAAATGTTCATAAAATCGTGAGGGGTATAGATAAGATTAATGACAGGTGTCCTTCCCCTGGGATAGGCAAATTACATAGTTTAGGATTATTTTAAAGGTTGGAGGAAAAGGTATTTTTTTCAAAATTCTTCCGATCCAGGAGCCTATCTTAAAATCATGATGCACTGAAGCGATCCTCCACGGGATAGTGCATCTTGCCATAGTGTCTGAAAATGTGCAAATATTTCCTGACACAAGAAAGTGACACAATTGAAAAATAAACTTTTCTCCTGCGCTGGTGCTTGGTTTGTTTGTTTATGCCGAGTTGCTGGGCGTGTTTTGAAACTGGTTTTTAAACAAGCAGTCAACAGTAACGAAAAGAAAAATCTCAGATTTTCTCCAGAAACTGCAGATTCTTCTATTAAATGATGCTTTGAAATCCAGGATCTTTTTCTGCAGTCGGCCCAATTTCTGCCAGATATTGTGCTTTGCAACTTAAAGCCATATGAATCAACTCAGATAAAACATCACTAACCACATTATAATTTGCCATTTGCACAAAACGATCTTTGTCTCTCAGCATGTCTTCTTTGAAAAAGGTCATTGAATACAACATTCACTGGGTGGCTATGAGAAAACTGGAAATTTACTGTACGCCAGTAATTTTTTTTTATTCCATCCAAACAAAGGTCGTTCGAGGTTCTTAAGCTGTTTATTAACTATTTGAAAACTCTCTAATGTGAAGTCAATGGATCTAAACTTGCTTTGCAGTGATATTCGTTATCATCTCAAAGTACATTTTGAAAATATGGTTGGTTTTAGCTCGGATGCCTTGTCGCACCATTCTCTGAACTTTTCAGTTGAGTGGGCCCTTTACAAATGTATGAAGCTGGTGTAATGTAATACTTACTTTTTACTGATGACTATTATTTAACAGGACCCCTCATAGCTTCCAATGACCTGTTTGTGGCCTGCATCAGTTTCAATTATTGTATACTCTCTAACTGACGATACGGTCCAGATGTGCACACATGGTTGCCAGCAGTTATTTGGATGCTGCAGCGATTTTTTCTTAATTTATCGACTGGTCTGTTTTGATTCATTGGATTACCTTTCAAAAATCAATCTGAGTGTAATGTTTGACTGAAAACTCACTGTTTATTTATCAGTAATGCAGCTTTGCTTGACTGTGCATTTTCAAATGATTATGTTCGACTGAACCAATTTGAAGAAGATTAAAGGAGAGATGTTCTGCAAGAAAAGGAAATTTATCTCATCTCTGAGTGTAAACTTTTTCATCACATACAAAGTATTCTAAACATAATCATTGAGGACATGATCCACATTCAGTTGTCAAACTTGAATTTAGAAACACCTCTTCTGAATTATATGCTATTTTGTTGTGTGACAGTGATCTGGAGTGTATACGAAAAGAGTCAGCAATTTTATTAGCTGGTAATATTTTTAATATTTATAAAAGAATTATCTGCTTGTCAATGAATTTCAAGATATAAAGAGTTTTATTTTCCAATTGGAAATTTTACTGCCTGAAATAAAAGAAGAAAAGTTGTCATCTGAACCAGAACTGTAGCTGTTTAATATTACTTTCATCGCTAAAAATATGTCCAAACAAGATGTCCAGCCGAACAAATATCCCAAGATGGAAAGATGCCCATGCTTAACAATAAACTCATGTAAATATATCAGCACCATCTGTGAGGGCTGTGGTAGGTGGTACGAAGATCTGGTCACAGCCTCCAGCCAACAGGCGGAGCCTCAAAACCTGCCACCTCTGATAAGCATATAAATTCTGGTCACTGCACCTTCATTCAACACTCCTTGATTTGGGGTGTGGTTAAAAAATTCTTGACAGAACCTTTTCTCCCAAGTTACCAGAATGACAACGTCGACGATTTTTCTCAGTTTGTTTCTGACTTTCTTATCCTGTGAGTACTTTTTTTTCTCCAAGTTTCTGTGTGTTATCTTTCACGTGTTCACCTAGTCCTGGAATGTAAAAGATGTACAAATCATTTCATCAGTAAAACTTGTCATATTTTATTTTCTTTTTGAAGGTGTCCAGTCGGAGGTTACTTTGACTCAGCCAGAGGCAGGGAACAGCCAACCTGGAGGCTCCCTGACACTGACCTGTGAAACCAGCGGGTTCAATCTTGGCAGCTACTATATGGCTTGGGTCCGGCAGGTTCCTGGACAGGGTCTGGAGTGGTTGGTTAGCTACTATACTTCATCGGACAATTACTATGCGCCAGCGATTAAAGATCGATTTAGTGCGTCCAAAGACACTTCAAACAACATCTTCGCGTTGGACATGAAGAGCCTGAAGTTCGAGGACACCGCCATCTACTACTGTGCAAGAGACCACAGAGTGAGGAACAACGGCTGGACATGTACACAAACAGCACGAGGAGACACTTTGCAGATACAACTGTAAACTAATCGTGAGTACTTGTCTTCAATGTGACATTCACAACTATAATGCGACGTAGACCTCAAAATCCTTCTGACAAAACTATTACAGCGGAAATGAACAATTAAAACTTACAAAACAAGCAATAAAATAAAGTCTGAAGTATTAGGCATGGCGTACGTACTGCTAATAGTTCCATAAATGAAAGACTTGAACATTATGCTGATTTGATTTCATCTGTATCCTCATGAAATCTCTGCTAATTGCATTATGCAAGTTATGGCATTCATTCCTCAATGATCAGTACTAAATCTCTATTCCACATTAAAATTGAGGCAGAATATGGAACAAACAATGAGGCAGCTTCTGTGCAGGTTTACATCACTGTGATACGACAGTGGGTCACAGTGATGTGAACAATGGCATCGTCGTTCAGAAACCACTGGCAAGTGTTTCGTTCAAATTGGCGACTACGACCATAGCAGGAGGGACAAATAATATCAGACTTAATTAAAATGCAGACCAATAAAGCTCATTTGTATGAATGAACAGAATTCTTCTACTTTCTTCCGATAGACCAACACGTTAAACATACACCAAACATGAAATTATATTGCAAGCACCTTTAAAAATACAATGGGAAGTAAAATCTAAACTTTTGCACTGCATCATTTTTAGAGGAGCCTGAACCAGTTCTTTTTATTTAGGATTCAGTGAACATGGGTATCTGCATTTTATGGTATACAGCCCACCATAGTATTTGATATCATGCATCTCACAGTGACCTACTGGGGTAGCACAGCCAATATGATCAATACATAAACACGTTCATCTCTCATTGTTAGGAACTTGGTCAGTAATTACTTTTTACAAACTATCTGAATGTTCAGTTCAGTATCAGTTCTGTGGGATATTATCGAATACCACGGTTGAATTTGTAAAAACGGCGATAATTATTGATAATTAGTTGGTGATATTGACAATCACTTCATGTGTTATTCTTAGGAGTGTACAATATTAGAATCTGTTATCAAGAATGAGCAGACTCCATTTGCACAATTATAACGTAATGAAGATTTGTTGTTATTTTATTTTGGCTCAAGTTATGATGATTTAAAATAATGACAGTTTTTGCTTGTTTTGTGCAGAGACAGTTACTGTGTGACCCAGTCCATGGAATGTAACATTGTGACTACTTCGATTACTGGGGACAAGGAACCATGGTGACTGTGACTTCAGGTAAGAAACCTGAATGTTCCTATCAACCGTTATGTTTGTTAACTGTCTATTCATTTGATTAATTCATGATTCAAATGATACACGGATTCTGTCCTGAGTTTAGTTTTGTTCCAATTGTATTTTCTCCATCGTAATTATAAAATTCATTTAAGTCCAGGCAAATAACCAAAGTGCTGGTGAGTGATTCAGTTCTTCGGCGGCTCTCTCATTTTTATCAGATGGCAATAGAGTTTAGCTGGGTTAATTGAAAAAAAAGTGCCTGAAACAATACAACGTTTAAACAATGATTAATGCCAGTGAGAACAAGCTTTACGAATTTAAAAATGTTCAAAAACAAACATTGACAAAATGTGCTAAAACATTATTGTCAATTTCTTCAATATATTTCTCCTACATGTGATATTTGTGTTGTGCTTGTACTTTGTGGTTTAGAATGTTAATTTTCTTGATGATAAACACGTTAGATTCTCTCTTGACATTTCATTCTGTTGATTTGAGTTGATAGGTTTGAACAACTAAAATGATTGTCAATAATTTCAGTCAGTTGATTTCAGCTGATTGTATTCTGAGTTTGTTTTACTTTATTCTTTTGACTTGAGTTGTTCAGATTCTGAATTTGTTTTATTCGATTTTGTTGAATTAATTTGATTGCATTCTGTTTCTCTTTCGGTTGAATTTGTTGTTTTGAGTATGTTGAATTCTGATTCTGTTTTACTTGACTCTGTTGAATTGAGTAGTTGGGATTTTCATTAACTTTGTGGAATAGAGCTGGGTTTTAAATGGGTTTCATGATTTTCTGTAATTGGTGCTTTCTTTATTTCCCTGTTGATAATGTTGTCCACTTGGATTACATTTAATTACTAAAATTTGCGAAGTGCTTTGCTTTTCCTGCATCTTTTCTGCTTTTGTTGAACTTATTTGGCGCCATTGGTTGATTGAAATCATTATATCCATTTGCAACTGTCTGAAAACAGACTTAACATCGACAAACGGAAGGTTCAAGGCATATAAAAACAACATTTAGTGCAGTCAGAGATAGTAGGAACTGCAGATACTGGGCAATCTGAGATAACAAGGTGCAGAGCTGGATAAACACAGCAGGCCAAGCAGCAGCATAGGAGCAGGAAAGCGGATGTGTCTGGCCTGAACCCTTCTTCAAATTTCTGAAGAAGGGTCTTGGCCCGTAACATCAGCGGTACTGCTCCTATGATGCTTCTTCGCCTGCTGTGTTCATCCTGCTCGACACCTCGATATTTTAGTGTATTGATTATTTTAAATCAGTCTAAATGTAAAATAAGTAAAATCTGTTCTTACTAGCCTCAGATAAATGCAATCTGGAACTTACATCTTAAAATGTCGAATTGATCAACGTTCACAACTGAGAATAACGTTAATATAATGCACAATGAAAATGTGCTAATATGCGTTCATTAAACTAATCTTGTTTTGACATTCAAGTCATGAATCGATAGATGAATCTAGCTGCTCTGCTGCGCAGTGCTCACAATTTACATGACAGACTTGATAAACAGGTTTAAATAAATTGAAATACAGCTCAAATTTTATTTTAAAAATGTGCTTTGCTTTATGTATTGTTACACAAGTCACCTTGCAATCAAGGCTGCTGCTCTGGCTTCTTATTTGTATATAAATTAATGATTAGCTGGTTAATGGTGAGCAGCTTTTATGGATCCCAATTTGAGATTTCTTCTGTGATGTTACAATTCTGCTGAAAATGCCTGCGGAGCTATTTCTGCTGCAAACACACGCCTCTCCCTTAATGTTGTGATTTGGCTATTTTTCTTCTATTGAAAAGAGAAAATGCTTGGGGGCATCAAAGTCGTAATATTTGTGAAGCGATTTCTGATTTCTACATCAAATTCGCATTGTTTACATGGTTGTCGAAATGGAACTCTCCAGTTTCCCAATCTAATGCAATCCGCATTTGAGTTGAAATTTCCTGAAGCCAAATATTAGGTGAAAGGCAGATGGCAAAGGTTTGGAAATTGAGGAAAAACAGATAACCTGTGGAACACTTTTTACTGATATGTAATAGTTGCAGTATAACCTATTCCATGCTTTGCAATCAGCTGTTTAAATCGTAAGATCTTTCCTTGCATAGTTTACAAGTCACAGAGAAAGACGAACAGAATTTCAATAATATACTGTTCTATTCATTATTGATGTTGAACAAAAATGCCATAAAGTTGATCAACAATCATCTTTCAATTCCGCCATATATTACAAACAAGATTTTATGGCTGGAAAAGTTAATTGGCAAAGGCTAATCATTAATTCTTCCAAACCCTTGGATGAAGAACAGATCTAATTCACTATTTTGATCATTTCACAAACAACTTGTTTTAATTAATTGTTATATCCCTGATTAAGCTATGTTTGTGGGAATAAAAACAAATTTTAACTGAGCGAAATAATTGGCACGGTGTTCTATGTTTTCCCAATTCAGGTTGTGTAAATATGTAGAGTTTCGTTTTACAACGTCACATCAACTCAAAAGTCACTCGTTTGGACACAACTGATGTCAGGGATTATGTGGCCAAGGTTAGAGTTCGTATGAATTAAAATTGTCCAAGCATGAACTCATCTTGTGAACACTTGCTGCAAATGCAGAGAATGTGTTATATATCAATGCGTTGGGGCATCTGAAGAGTTTACCATTTTGCAGAAGAATTAACTGCAGTGGATTAGAACACATTGTATATTTCAAGCAATAAAATTGAGTAATATTTACTTCAATGAATATACTTGACCAACTGATGCAACTTAGCCATCTGAAGAATATTGTTCATATTAGGAAAGTGTGATGATCATTTATTTCGACATCAGGTAAAGTAGGCAACTCCCGGCAGAAACATATTCTAAATTCATACATGTTAAAGACTTCTCATTCATTGCAAATCAGTTCATAAGAAAACTAAATATCCGTTGCAAAGCAACCCTGACAGGAAATATTTACCTTAAGTTATTCAACAGAAATTGTTTTCCACAATATTGTGCAAATTGATTTTGTATAGTGCGTGCAAAATCTCCAAATTTAAAGAAATCTTTTAAGAATACGTAAAATTAATTTCGAACATTTTCTATTTCCTCTTGAGCTTTGCTTAAATTAGTGAAATTTCTCACCTCAAAATTTGGTTTATCATGATGATTTATGAAGTTTATTAAAGGAGAATGTATTCTCTGGTCTATTTGAATGTATTCCCATTGACATTTTTGCTTACCTCTGACTAGTTTGTTTTATGAAAGTTAAATTACAGTGAATCTGTGGTCTTGAACGTTGTAAATTGTCTGGTTCAGTCTGCTGTATTTGAAGCAGTTGAATTTCATCTATTGCTTCAAAAATGCTTTGATCTGCCGGTAAAATAACATTTGATTGGCGCCTCAGAAATGAAAACCCTGACCAAATCGCTAAAATCAGAGCAAAAAATTCTGAAATTACTGCAGGATTTTTGAAATCGATTTTTAGCAATAATTTGTCTGCCTTGGGAGCTTTTTGATTGAGTGAAATGATTGATTGAGTGAGGCAGTGGAAATAGCGTGTTGTAAATTTTATTCCTCACTCAGCTTTCCGTGACAAGTTAGGTGGCACAACGTAGAATCAGAATTTATTTTGCATCTTCTTCTTGGAGTAGCTATCGTGGGCTGTTCGTGCGACTGTTAACGATAAAAGTACACTTCAAAATATTTTTCTTTATTAAGTTATAGCGGATAGTCTGGTGCAGTAACACCCATGATTCTGTTGGAAAGGGACTTCCCCAAGGTTAAAATCTAGTGACACTGTATTGATCGAAATGCAATTCCAGTTTATTTCAGTTTTATTCCAGTAGTTCTTGTCGAAATTGTCTAATTCAGAAGGACTATCAAAGAGCGTTAGAATAATTTTTGAAATTCGTGAAAAGACTCTATAACTATGCCTGGTTGCTGAAAGGAGTTAATAGATAACATTGTTTATGTACTGTCAAACAAGTGGGCTCTATTGTCCGAGATAGTGTCGAGCTTTTATATTCTGGTCTCTTGCAGTGCAGTGGTGGTGACCCTGAATTTGAGATATGTGGCCCGTGTTCAATTCCAATCTGTTTCAGAGGTACATAATACCACCGCTGAATGGGTTAAATCGGAGAAGAAAAAACACTGTAATTTCTGTCGGTGTTTTCAGAATTTCAGAAATAGAGTCCTGATTCAAAACCTGTCTAAACAGCAGCTGGGATTGGGTGGGGCGTTGGGGGAGATCGATTTAATTTAAATAAAAGCAATATTTGCTCTTGGGATTTGGGTGATACGAGTGGGGTTAATTCAGTTACTCCCAACAGAAATTCCAGTTGTTGACTTAATCATCTATCAATAATATTAATTTAAAAATCCTCGTATGAATAGACCCCCAAAGAATACTTGAGGTGACAATGTTGAGCCTGTTTTATTTTTTATCAAACCAACAAAGTACCTAATCAGAATAGTTTGACTGTTCAGGAGGATGAATTTTCCGCTGAATCCAACACTGAGAGCAAATGGTGGCAGATTTTCAGACAACCTTTCGTTTGTACCTCAGTTTGTCCATTACGTCTCGGAAGCATCCGTTTTCCAGCAGAAGCCAAACAAACTTACTCAAAGCCGAACTGAATTGATGTTTGTTCCCATACTAGGAAACATGAACATAATTTGCTAAAGAGTGCTCGAAAAATTATCTTTGCATTTTCTCTCCTCTGAATTTATCAGACCGGCTGAGATTCTTCAGTAATTTCTGGTTTTATTTCAGGCTTCTCACATTCAGTTTGTTTTGATTTTTCGGTAAAAACATGCTCGAGGTCAGTGGAACAACTTCAGATGTTCATCGAGAAAATGTGTTATAGTAAATTAAGAATGTTCAGTGATATTTAGTATCAGATAATCATTGAAAGTGAGTAACCCAATCTGCAGCCGTGGTTTCAGGACAAATAGTATGATGAGAATCAACTTTAAATCTCTGACAATTTCCAGTTCAAACAGCACAATCAAGTTCGTCAGACCATTTTAATGAAACACGATATTTCGTTATTCCAGGCAATATTAACATATGGTTACGATGTTTAAAATGAGGAAACCTTCATTTCCATTAAATAATGTAGCGACAGTTCTGTTAATTCAGTGAAAACATAGCGGATTAACACAGAAGGATGCTGTTTGGCACGTGGTCCCTGAATGGGCACTCAACAAGTCCCTCAAATATATTTCAATCCGTCGAATAGTTATTTGTGTCTCTAGACTTACCTGGAAGTGTCAGAACTCTTACATCTCCTTCCGAACTTTGTAAGCACCAGCCGACTTGAATTGCTACGATTCAAGTGGCATTTGTAGGTCTACAGTGCTGTTAGAAAGTGATTTTAATAACTGTGGTCCTGAAATAGGAAAGGGACAGAGAAATATTTGCAAGTGAAACCAACTGTGATTTGGAGGTGAAGTTTCAAGTGAAGCACTTGCTTTCCTCTCCGTCCGGTGTCCTCAACGTCAACAGTTTTGGGACGTGCTGCCGAGAGAAAATGTGAGGATACTGATTAGAGGCCGATGAAGGTCTCTTGGCACATTAAGAATGTTTGTCCATTCATGAGATCATGATATTTCTTGAGTGCAACAGTCTTCCTAACACCCCATAAAATTTTACTCATTTGTTTACTGTTCACCTGGAGCGTGGGGAACCTCTTGAATATTCTGCCAAAGGAAGTGATTGAGGCTAAAACATGATTTTTTTCAAAAAATTGTTAAAGGAAAGCGTGGTTATGAGGGAAAATATGAACAAGACACAATATTCGGCATTGAAACTTGAAAACAATGAATGTTCAGCAAGTTTGTGATGTCAACAAAATGGGTCATAACGTGGTCGATGAAGAGCTTTTTTTAAATGTTCAAAGGGATCTTGATCAGCAGGATCAATTGGCTGAGGAATGACAGATAGAGTCCAACTGAGATGAATGAGTGGTATTGTATTTTGATGAGACAAACCAGCGCATGAATTACACAGTTCCTTGTCGGGCACTGGGGATTGTTGTCAAACAGAGGGACGTTCGGGATCAGGTCCATCGTTCCTTGCAAGAGGTATCACGGATAGAGTAGTGATGAAGGCTTTTGGCATGCTTTTGTTCATTGTTTCGAGCGTTGAGTATAAGAATCAACAGTCAATTGGCTGTACCCGACATTAATGAGTGATAATGGGAGCTGCAGATGCTGGAGAATCCAAGATAATAAAATGTGAGGCTGGATGAACACAGCAGGGATGAAAGGTCGAGGCCCAAAACGTCAGCTTTTGTGCTCCTGAGATGCTGCTGGGCCTGCTGTGTTCATCCAGCTCACATTTTATTATCCCGACATTAATGAGGCCACTTTTGGAGTACAGTGTTTAGGTTTTGTTGCCCTGCTGCATGAATAATCTTGCGAATTGAGAAAGAGTACAGAAAATATTTGCCGGATGTAACTGAGACTTGAGGTTTTGAGAGATGGAAAGTGATTGTTTGCTTTGGATGTTTCTTTGAATTTCGTGACTTTAGAAGATTTATAAAAGGGTATATGTGGCTTTATAAAGGTTTGTATAATCATGAGGGAAATAGAAAAGGGGAATAGCAAAGGTTACTCTTTCTTTCCATTGCAGAGGAGATCAAAACTAAATGCCATAGTTTTAAGTTAACAGAGATAGCTTTAAACGGGACCCGTGGGGAACTTTTTCAAACAGAGGGTGGTAGGTGTGTGGAATGAACTGGCAGAGGAAGTAGTAGATGCAGGTACAGCTATCACATTGAAAAGACATTTCGGCAAGTCCACGAACAGCTTTGGAGACACTTGCACCAAATGTAGGCAAATGGGTTTACTTTAATTTGTGAATGCTGTCGGCCTTGGTGATTTGGACTGAAGGGGCGTTTTCTACACTGCATGACTCTATAACTCTGTGGCCACATTATGGAGCATGCCTGATGTTCTCAGGTGGTGAGACAGTGAGGGGAAAGAGTGTGAGCTGGTCGGCTTTGATGTATTGGGTGGCTGCTGCATGAGCTGGCATGCATGTAGCTGGGCAGTTTAGAATCCAGGCAGATGACTATGGTTCCGAGGAACCAGCTTGACTGAGTGGTACTTGTAAAGTGAGGGGTCGTTTTAGTGGAAATATTGTCGGTGCCTCAAGTGCCAGACTGGCTAGTTGACAGGTCAGCAGTATGCGGGACTGTTTTGGGTGGTAGGTGATCACAGCAATGAATTGGCAGGAGGGCATCATACACAATGTAAACCTCACAGTTTAGCAAAGTGGCAGGCAGGAAACAACGGATGAGAAGAGAGGTGGGATGCAATGTTCGCAGCTTGATTCGGTAAGATGAGTGTTCAATGATCAAGGCCTTAAACTCATGTGTTGGGGAGTTGGATCCCCACGATAGTGACAGGCACTGTCAGGGTCAGATATAAATGGGCCATGTGCAGATTGGCAGAAGGGGAATGGATTGTAAGGAATCGAGAGTACATATCCAGCTGAGTAAATGATTATCTTGGAATGTGTAGTATTGTTTGAATGCGCTCATGCATTCCAGAGTGAATGGCGATGTGACAGTGTTGGGGTGATCAACATCAGTGGAGGTTCTAGGACAGAATGAGAGGGAGTGGATGTCAGACTGAGAAATTAGAGCTTTGCAGTGAATTCGGTGTCAATTTGTTAGTTAAAGCGCACACGTTAATTTTTTGAATCGTTCCTGCGGAATTTGCAGCTGACTATAGTTCACCAAAGTCTCTGATTGTCAATGGAGGACCGCTTATTTGCAGAGGCCTCCAGCATTCGGATAATTGCCCGTTATCAGTTTAAGCTTCCAGATAATTGGCATGAGGTCAAATATGACAGAGCTACTCACAGCTCGTGTCCTCTGATCCTTTGGGCACTGCTGCAATGAACTTCTTCTGAGAATAAATATTCTGACTTGCATTCACAATGGAAAATAAGTTTCACAACGCATTTGTGCCCAATATATTCCATCTCTCAGAAGACTGACTTTAAATACTTATCTTGTTAATGTTATTATCATTGATGAATCCCACATCATCAACATGCTGTGGGCTGTCATTTAAAATAAAAATGAATATGATTTACGATGCAAATGATATGGTACCAAGAAAAGGTCTGAGGCCAGACATTTTCGGCAAGGAATTTACCTGCTATCCCCAAACGCCGACTCACCAAGAAGGCACGAGACAGAAGTGTGATGGGATACTATTCACTTTTCTGGACGAGTGAAGCTTCAGTCGCGCTGAAGAAGCTTTGCACCATTCAGCATGATGGAATGCACTTGTTTGGCATCCCATTTATCAAATGCAATATTCACTCCTTTACTTCGAATGCAGTGGGACCGTTGTTGGTTCTCTGCTGGTTCCACTCTCGAAACACGGCCAGACTCCATCCCCAGCAAATTTCGAGCCCAGGACCTCTCCCACTAAGAAGGACGGGGCAGCAAATGAAAGACAACGCAACCAACTGAAATTGATTCTCTATGCTAAACGATATCGCCGCTTTTTCACGTTATTTCTGGGCCTACCACTCCCGTCCAAGCATAACTGAAAATATGTGCTTTGTAAGGTCATGAAAATTGGAAGAAAGCAACGGTACACACATCCCCATCGATAATTAGCAAAGGGCAAAGGTAGCTTCTGTTGACAGCAATTTCGAATCACAGGTACAAGTATAATCAACGAATGTGTGGACCAATTTTTGTTTCACACTGGGCAGCAATTTGCCTTTCATTACTTGTATTGTGATGCACATTGAAGTCTCTCCCATGAGCGCAGCCACTGCAAACATTATATTATCTATGTCTTCCAACTGGTTTTCAAATAGGAAGAACATTGAATTATCAGTCAAGATTCTGTGGCATGGCAGCATCAGACGATAAGAAGGGCCCTGCCTCACCCATTTCGTTTCTCAATTCAAGGCAATTCATGGACTCAGAAGTCAGTGTTGACATCTGTCCTGGAAACGTTACTCTAATGTTGGCCACTGCCCTGGAAACTTTACTTTAATGTTGAAATAATTGAAATTTATTGGCTTGCAAAGAACAAATATCCTTTCAGACACATCAAATTTGTATCATGTCAGGGAGGGATCAGTCAGAAAGCGTTCACTCCAAGTCTCGCAACCCAGCACGTCATAAAAGACTCTTCATATTCCTCACTCATCTTTTTATTCTGATTGTTTTATTGTAATCCTGTAAGTACAATTTATACAGTCACTTCTGAGGATCAGTCACTTTTAAATTCTTTGGGCACATGGCGAATCTGAGGTAGTATGAGATGACCAATTGCAGTGAACTTCCTTCCACAAGAGCAATCATAGAAGGGACAAGGCAATTGATCATTCACACAACTTTCATGATTGAGAAATGTAGACCTGGTAAATGAACAATGAAAATCTGTCTGTCTCTCTGACCCTCTCACTATGTCTCTCTCTCTCTCTCTCTCTCACACACACACACACACACACACACACACACACAGTGCTTTGGTTTTAATTCGTTTAACGTCTCCTCTATTCACTTGTAATCCAAATGAATGTCAATCTTCTTAATGGTAAAATCTTTCAAAACTGAATTGTGATGAGCTTGGAGTGTTCTTATTCCTTAGTGATAACATAATGGTGAAGGTATAAGGCGTGTTTCTGGAGATCGAAATAACAGAACAACAAATAACATGAACCAAAAATAAGCTGATTGTACGTTGCTATCAGCACCGCGATCGCTTTCAACCTCGAATAATTGTCTGTGCCAGATTTGCACATTCTGAGCGTATCTGCGTATGTTTCTAAAGGGTTTTCCCATTCCCTCCCACAGTCCAAGGATGTCCAGGTGAGCTGAAATGACCATTCAAAATTGCACACAGTGTCCAGAGGGATGCACACTTGGTGGATTAGCCATGTGAAATTCAGGATTTTTGGGGATGGAAATGGTTCTGGATCGGATGCTGTGCCGACTGGCAGTGTAGACGTGTTGGATTGAATGGTCTGTTTGCACTCTGTAAGGATTCTATGAATTAACAGAGTCTAACTTGCTTAATCTGGCATTCTTTCCCAGTGACACCGTCTTCCCCGATACTTTATGGACTAGCCTCCTGTGGGCACCACAGCACTGACAGCTCTGTGATTTTTGGTTGTTTGGCGATGGACTATTCTCCTGACACCACCAAAGTGACCTGGAAGAAAGGTGGGGAGCCGATTCCGAATGGAGTTAAGACATATCCATCGGTGAGAAACAAGAAGGGAACTTACACCCTGACCAGTCAGTTAGTGCTCACCGAAACAGAGGCAAAATGCGAAAAAATTATCTGTGAGGTTCGACACAGCGGATCCGACACAAGCACTGAAATGCCATGTAAGTGTTGTGGGAACCAGGTAAACCGATGTGTGTGCTTTATGTGAATAGGGCATGATTCTTTGCACTTTTCACAGAATCATAAATGCACAAGAGAGAATGACCTTTGTCCCATCTATTAAATGCCAATCTAAGAAAACTACACAACTATTCTGATACAATTTACTAACACAGGATCAATTGCCTTGTTGATTTGACAATGCAAGTATTTGCCTCAAAGCTTCTGATATCGTTAGGGTTGCAGCTTCAACATGACTCTCAAGCACTCAGCATCAACTCCAACCTTGTCTGAATGATTCATTCCACTCGAAACGAGAGGATGATTTAAATTACAGAGAAAGGCTGAATAAGATGGGGTTAATTTCCCCGGAGAGTCGAAGACTAGAGACCTGATAGAAGTTTATAAAACTGTGAGGAATATGAACATAGTGCACAGCCAATGTGTTTTCGTTGGGATATGGGAGTCCAAAGCTTAGAGGCCAAAGGTTTAAGTTGAGAAGGCAAAGATTTAACAGGGGCCATCCAAAGGGAGACATGTGAACCACGTGAGATGGCAGAGGAACTGGTGGAGTAAAATTACAACATTCAAAAGTTATCTGGATGTGTACAAGAACTGGAAGGCTTGAGAGGGAAATGTGGCAAATGCTGGCAAAAGTTGTCAGATTATTTGGGATATCTGTTCACAATGGACGTGTTAAACCGAAGTGTCTGTTCCCAAACTGTACATATCTACGACTCTGTGACTTTTTGGCAAGTCTCTGAGCGATAAGCAAGAGGTAGGCATGCAGAAATCTCGCGCATCTCAGGATTCCACTACTTGCAATGTCAAATCTTACTTTTTTTCAGCATGCATGCATCACCTCACACTTTCCCAGAAGGATTTCTATTTGTCATGATCAGCCCATCGAGTCAACTTTTTCTTTTTCAAATCTCCTATGCTGCACAATTTTTGAGGTCAATACTTCCGGCTCAACAATTTTCGTTCCATCTGTGAGACTTCTGGTCAAATCTTCCAAATTAAAGCCTAAATTGTTGGTAGACATCACAAACAGCAACAATATTTATGCTGAAACCCACAGGCCACCACGAGGCAACGACCTCCAGTCACAAAAACACACCACGACCATCACTCTCCAATTCCTGACACTCAGCCAGTTCTAGATGCAATCAAATTTCCTCAGATCCCATTGCCTCTTAGTTTTGCTATCATCTACCCATATTGTCAATCTTTGAAAAATTCCTACATGTTCGTTCGAGATGACGACACCTCAATAAAATTTGACAAGTTTTTTTTTTAATTAAACTCTTCCAAATGAAGATTAATTGTGTTTATTGGAATTGCTTCCAACATTTTTCCTGCGTCTGCGCCGAGTTTGACTGCCCCCGATTCTGTGGTTTATATTTTGCCCCCTTTTCCTCCGTGATACCACTTTGACTGACCCACAGCCATTTGGGCTATCCCCTGAGGCCAAAAATGGCTTCAAAATTATTGCCATCAGCTCAACCATTTCCTCCTTTTCCTCTGTCAACACCCCTGGGTACATTTCATCCAAACCGTAATACAACACAGAACATCCATTCATCTAATGCAGATTTCCTAAAACACATCACAATTATTCTCCATGATTTCTACACCCGCAACTTCACTTTAATCGTGAACTGCGACACAATGTATTCATTTATAATAGAACCGACGGGCTGTTAATCCAGGCAAATAATACTTCTCTTGCACTTAATGAGCCCTATTGTTTCCATTGTTATCCTTCTGTCATTAATCAACTTGTACCTCAGCTCTTTTTTTTATTTAACATATTTTACAATATTGTGCCAACAGAATTTTATGTTTTGTGTTTCTCTCTGAATTTCTCTTCTCAAACTTGCTCTTGCATATTCTGTACGTCTTGAGAGCTTCCACTGTTTTGAACATTCGATGCATGCCATAAGCTTTTTTTGAATGTCTTGAGATAATCCAGTATGGCTTTGGATGTCCAGGGCTCACTTCATTTTTCATCACATGTCCTTTCTTTGTTGATACATGTTAGCCTTTTAGTCTTTGCACTTCCTCCTTGAATGCACCCTCCTGTTCCAACTCACATTTACTATTAAATGTCCGTTCTCAGTTCACTCTGGTCAAATCGTACCCGATCATTACACGTTTGACCTTTTTATGTTTCATAATTTGGGTTCAGGCCTATTACTCTCACTTTGCAGAACAATATTGAATCCAATGAATTTGTGATCAATCTCTGCAAAATGCTTCTCCATTGATATATAAAGCACTTTTTCAGTCTCATTACCTAAAGTTAAGTCCACGTTCAGCCTCGCTTGCAAAGCCTCCAACGCACTATTTTCAAAAGCTCAATTTCACAAATCTGTTCCTTCTGGACACTTGAAACGATGCATGACCAGCCTACATTGGGGAAATCGCAATCCTTACAATCATTACCCTATTTATGGACACTTGTCTGACAATTTGCTGATGTATCTGCACTCATATCTCTCAGGCCTGTCAAGGAGCCTTTCTTGCGCTCCTCGCAGGCTTTTTGCTTTATTTTGGTTTTTTGGTCCTTTTCATGTGCCTTCATTTGAGGAGGTATCGACGATTTCGTTCCTCATTACTACGGAAGGCATACTGCTCGATATTACGACAGAAACCATCACCTCCTCCACCTCCCACCTCTGTTTCATAACTTTCTGTGACTCACCTGAAGGCTGTATCTCCAGTCATAATGTGCCGTTCCCCTCTCTCAACATATCTCTGTGATGTCAACTGCTTAATTTCCTCATTTATCTCTTCAACTCGTTGGAATTCTTTCCTTGATTTGATTGATGTGTAATTTCCGTTCCACATTGAGTACTTGTTGTTTCTTCCAATTTTAGGCCTTGATATCAACCTGCTGATCTTTCTGCCTGAATGACACCTTTTGCTCTATTCTGCATAAATAGTATCCTTGTAATGTTTCATCAAGTATCTATTAGCCGCAATGAGCATTGAAAGAGAAGAACTGACAATATGTGTTCTCAAATCAGATAACTTACACGATCTGTTTTCGAAAGGTAAAGGTAGTGCCCATCCAACTATTCTCGTAACTGTGAGTTCCAGTGAAGAAATCGAGCACAGAAAAGTTGCAACCATCGTCTGTTCAGTCTTTGACTTCAATCCAAAGCAAATCTCTGTGACTTGGTTGAAGAATGGAGGAGAGGTAAAATCTGGTATCTTCACTTCTGCCGTGTGTGAAACAAACGGAAACTTCTCAACGACCAGTCAGCTGAGAGTCCCTTATAGTGAATGGTTCAACAGAGCAGTCTATACATGTCAGGTCGACCATGAAGGGCTTATTCAACGTCAAAACATCACTGGGCCACAGGGTAAGAGATGCATTACTACAGAAAGAATCCTAATTCTGATCACTGATGCAAATCCAATACACTTACTGTATCAAGGTCAGTAAACAGCATGGGACAGTTCATAATCTGAGATCATGCAGGGTGTATCTCATTTCATTGTGAGTTTTCCATCACCATTGCTCATAATTCAAATCAGAGAATCATGCTTTCCACTATTTTGATGACACATGATCGTTAATTGGATTCATTTGTCGTTTGACAATACTTGGAGAGGTAGTGTGAATACAGAATCCACTGCTGGTTATGGATTCAAGGATAAAGGAATTGTGGGGTTTGAAGCCCTCGAGAACAGACCTCGGTTAAACTTAGAAAGCACTGAGAAACTGGGATAGGTTTGGTGTGGAGAAAATGTTTTCACTAAAAATTTGACAAGGGTCTGATGACACAGCCTCAAAGTCAAAGGGATGACCAGATAGAATTGGACCAAGGAGGAATATCTTTAGTCAGGGAGTGACTATTCTGTGGATCTCACTGCCCCAGAGGGCTGTGGAGGTCACGTCATTGGGAATATTTAACATAGAGTTCGATTGGCTGGTGCTTAGTACTGGGAGAAGGCGGGAGAATGCATTTGAGAAACATATCAGCCATGATTGAATGGCAGAGGAGACTTGACTGAATGAATCTTCTGGTTATGCTCTTTTGGTTTGAAGTCAGAAGATGACATGGTAAGGTATTAAGTGACTATTATTTGAAAATAAAGCAAATTGTGTTCAATATTTCGTTCCAAGATTAGGAATTGCCTGTTGACCTGGAGCATTTTCTTGATTTTTTTAACGTGTTACAGGGCTCATTAACTTTAATCATGGCACTAAAACAGTGACCAATTGAGGATACAATTTGATTAACAGTTATAAACTTGATCTTATCGAGCATGTTTTAGGCGTTTCCTGTAATTAGTGGCAATGACAGGACAATTTGTGCTGTTGGGAATGCCGCAATTGGAATGAATGGGCTCAGCATGAGAGCCAATGTATTTTAGCCTTGTTTCAGGATGGATATGTTGAGGCAGTGAGTTGTGGAAGGTTGAAATTTTTCACTGCAAATATCAGGTGAGTTTACACATCAATGTTAAACTCTCCCGACTTGACTTTTTTTTTCTGTGAAGAAATTTAAGATTGTCGTTCCCTAAATAAAGTGGAAGTAGAGCCCAATCAATGTCTCACTGAAGAGGGCGTAGTGGAGGGAAGTCTTGAGTGGACGAGTGTCCTACTCTATTTCGAAGGCTGTATTCTTTGTCTCTTTTTAAGGTCTTCTGCAAATTCGGCACACGAGGAATAATATTTCACGAGCTACTTTTGAGAACGATCTCACACCAATAATGCAACTTAATTTCCATTACGTTAAATTACATTGAATAGAATTTCCGTGGAAGCTCCATACTTCTGTAACATCGGAAAATATCCATAATTACACGAGGAATAAGAAACTAACTAGTTAGATTACAGGTTTGCTAAAATTGTTAATTGATTTGGCACCCACCATGACAAGCAGCATTTCCACACATGCCTTGTGAAAGGAAAAGAATAAATTCATTATTTTGATTGGAGGTTAGTTTTGCCAAAAGTATCAGTAGTTGGCCTGAAGTGAGACAAGAAATCTGAAAGGAAATTAGTCCATGGGTTAAATCGTGGTACCAGTGATGATTTTGTTTATTTACACAGGATTCATTTGTTGCAAAGCTGGTTTTCTTTGGTAGTAATTACACAGGGCATCTCATAGGTAATCAACAATGTTTTCACAAATCAAAATATATGAACAAAAGGAAATATCATTGCAGGAACAGTTCGAAGTTGCCCTCTCGAAAGTGATTTCTTCAAAGTGGGAGTCAATTGACTGAATACTGGTGTTTTCTTTCTCAAGAGGCATTTTTTCATTGATTCTGACTTCTGTTCCAATGTAGTTTCAGAGTGCCATGATTACACAGCTAAAATACTACCGCCACCAGTCGAACAGGTCTTACTGGAGGCGACGGTGACGTTAACCTGCATTGTGTACAACCTTCATTTTGAAGCCAACTTCACCTGGATGCACGACAAGAAGACTCTGAAATCAGAGATTGTTGACCAGTCCGGAGAGCATTCGGAAGGTGTGATCAGCAAGTTAGATATTTCTACTGAAGCCTGGCTGAGTGGGGATACATTTGAATGCGTGGTGAACAATCAGTATCTACCAACTCCACTGAGACACTCTATCCACAAGGAGAAATGTGAGTGAAGAAATGAATGCACAAAATATGCCATCTGTAGTTTAGACACCTTAAATTGTTAGAATGCTTTGATTGGTGATGAAGTAACACCACTGGGAGGATTAAAGATCATTTCCTGCCAAGAAAGCTAAGTAACTGATAAAAACAAATTGAACTCAAGGATGTTCTGTTGTGATAAGTCAAACAAATTGGGAGGAGACCTCGAGTTTTGTAATGTAAACACCAGTGACGACAAATGGACGAAATTTCCTATTTCTGGGCTGATAACATGGAGACCACGATTGACCGAAACGTTTTTTTTTTAATGAATAGAATGAATACCATTCTGTTTCTTTAAAAAATGAAAATGAATAAATCCCAACGTAAACATGGAATATTTGAATATTCGGTGAAATTCCAATATTGCTTCTTGAACTTTTAAAAGTAATTAATATTTGTTTCAAATATTCTGCAGTGATAAATCCGTTGGAGCCATCGGTTTCTGTCCTCCTGCCAACGACAGAAGACGTCTCCGCACAGAAGTTTGTTTCGCTCACCTGTTTGGTGAGAGGTTTCAGGCCCCGAGAGATCTTTGTCAAGTGGACAACCAATGACAAGCCCGTTAATCCCACTAACTATAAGAACACCGAGGTGACGGCAGAGAGCGATAACACCTCCTTCTTCTTGTACAGCCTATTATCCATTGCTGCGGAGGAGTGGGCCAGCGGTGCTTCTTACTCCTGTGTGGTGGGGCATGAAGCGATTCCATTGAAGATCATCAACAGAACAGTTGATAAATCCAGCGGTAAACCGAGTTTTGTGAATATTTCGCTTGCACTCATGGACACCATAAATTCATGCCAATGAAAGTCTCAAGGTTACACTTACGAATTAAATAAAATTAATAAACCATTTTCTTTCCTCCAATTGTGATGTAAATTGACAACAGTTTAATTGATTGTGTTTCCCACTTTTAAAAATATTTTGTCCTGTCAGTCGATGTTGGCAGTTAGCACGTCTATAACCTTTGCTTGCACAGTTAATGGTCCTTGCTCAGATCGGCCCTGTTCAGTGACAGAATGAAGTTCACTAATCGCAGGATTCTGCAAAATACCTAATCCAACCTAAATCACACTTTGACAAAATTTGGCAATGCCCAATTCATCGCAAATGAACATCACGAATTATGATTTTTATTTCCCTGATTCCTCAATGTCCCATGTCTGTAAATTTCATGCCAGCTTTAAACTGCTCCATTGCACTAACTGAGAATATAAACGTTAGAGACATTTAAAATTATTCTCTAAAAGAACAGTCCAACAAGATAGTACTGCTTTGGGCAAAAAGCATGTAGTGTTCAGAATGATTTGAATTTATGCTATTTTTATCTGGAGACTGCCAGGGATCTCGCAACAGTGCATCAGTCGACACAATTTATCTTCACTTTCATGTGAAATATGACAGGGAGAATGTTTTTTTTTTCTTGTCGAGCTGAGGGAGAAGAGAGTATAACAATTAACAGACTATCTGCTCAATCCCCTTGCCGAGTTTTCACGTTGTACGCCCGCTGCAATGTGATTTTGCAGCTTACAGGAACAATCACCTTCTTCCTTACAACCAATGATTTAAATTTTCCACACAACATACTTCCTTTGAAGCCTGTTGGACACGCTTGGTCCATTAATCATTTGTTAAAATTAGTTCTGCATCATTCAAAGCTAAACTGTCATTATTCCAAAAATTTTCCACACTTTTGAATCAAAATCCTGTACCCCGTGGACTCAGTTCTGGGATACAAACACCGAATGTCACTTTCTTTCACATGCCTTGTACATATTTTATATTCAACATTCCTGCATCAATCACAAAGTGCTTATGGATGGAAGTTTGCTCGCTGAGCTGGGAGGTTCATTTTCAGACGTTTCATCACCATTCTAGGTAACATCAACCATGAGACTCCGGTGAAGCGCTGGTGTTATGTCCCGCTTTCTATTTATGTGTTTAGGTTTCCTTGGGTTGGTGATGTCCAAGGAAACCTAACACATACACAAATAGCAGGGCATAACACCTGCGCTTCAGTGAAGGCTCACTGATGATGTTACCTAGAATGGTGACGAAACATCTGAAAACGAATCTTCCAGCTCAGCGAGCAAACTTCCACCCAAAACCTGAGCTATAAATCTTCTCAAAACTCCCTAACAAAGTGTTTATCTCCCCATAACGGCGAGAAATGTTCCCCACATCATCTGGATCAGATGTAATCAATGGTAATCGATTAAAATAGCTCAAAAAGGAAAAAATAACAGTCTGTTTTCAGACCTTAAACAAGCACAGATTCAGACAAACAGTCACAAACGCTCTAAAGACACGTATATACAAGCTCTCACTTGAAGGGACAAACATGTGTGCAAACAGAAATGCACATACAGATAAGCTGTCACGGATGGATACACACAGGCAGGCATACTTGCATATGATATCAGAGCTGTCGTGTACATTCTCACTAAAAAAGACCAAAGGCCAGTGCATAGCAGGAACACACCCAAATAAACAGTGATAACTGCACATAATCACGAAAAACGTAGACACACCTCAGCACACAAATGCTCATGAATGCATGTCCATTCACACACCATAATACATACGGACATGCATTTATAAACACACATACAAGATCCCAGATGTATCCTTCCACAGGTGCACTCAAATAGACATATATGAGAGCAACATAAATTTTAAACTCATTATTACCCCACTTGCAGAAAAGATAGCCATATGAAGAAAGATGCAGCTCAGTTACGTAATTTTAAACTATTTGATCAGCACAGAAACACGGTCACGCAGACACACAATTTATGAGTCTCAAATGCCGACTTCGAAGTGCAAAGTTCAAAACACAGTGGGATATTGGCAACAAAACGGGAATGGCACAACAATGAACATTCACATGCATTCGCACAAGAAATCGTATCAGGGAGATGGGTGAGGATGCATTGCCAAAGAAATCACGTTATCACATAAATATACACATCAATCAAAACATGAAGGTATATACTAACGGAACACATTTATGGAGTACACTCATGAAAATAATCTAAGTCTGGGAGTTTCGAAAAAATCGATACTTTAACACACATTTTCATTAGCACGACACAACATAAAAATCACAAAATCAATAAAAAGTAAAGATAGGTATCAACGAATGAAGTGGCATCTTAAGATATTATGGCTTACACTTCTGAACTGAACACAATTTACCTACACATGCACAAAGATGTGAATGAACACATCAGCACCAAGGTGACATGAACATGTTCAGTTATGCATAAGCTTCAACGTGAAAAACTGTGAAGGGAGAGACACTCATCACCACATACCCAAACAATAAAGCAAAAACACAGGAAAAGTTCACAAAAATAAAAAAACAACAGATCTTACTCTGAATCCAAATTTTGGTCATGATTTTTCAAGCAATTGAACGCATATAAATAAAGAAGATGAGTCATCACATTTGCACTCTTCTCCAATGATGACCACAATACTCAACTTTAACAGCTGCCACAGCCTGTTTTGAAAATATAATGAGCGAATTACTACAGTCATTCCCAAACAGTACACCTGGAATGATAACAATGATCATACTCTCCAAGAACATTTTAAATGCTAAAATGCTTCGAAATGTTCAGACATGGATAACAAAGGAAGAACATGTGAAATTAGTATTAGCAAGTTATTCCTGAGAGTAATTAACTCAATAAGAGACAGAAATCAAGAAACAAATTTGAGAACAACCTGACTGCTTGAAAAAATTGTAATGGTCCCTGATGACATTATTGAGAGAAAGATTTGTCATTTGGACCAATGGACAATCTAAATCCATTGTCTCGGTTTTATACTCATAGATTCGATAGATCGTAATTGGATTGAAGATTTTGAGGATGATAACGGCAACATCTGGGCAACAGCTTCAGCATTCATCACCTTGTTCTTCCTGAGCATTTTCTATAGTGCTGCTGTCACGCTGGTAAAGGTGAGAATAATGAAATCATTCACGCTTCAAACAGACCATTGTGGCTTGTGAAATCTCAAAGTGTGTCATTAAATTAAAATTAAACCCTGAATGCCCTGACCATCGATATTTAAACAATTCCCCAATCACTCTTTTTCAGGTCAAGTGAATGAATTTGCCACGTCATAGAACTTCCTGGAAGAAATTTTATGTTTATCGAGGCCACTGGGATCCAAATATACTATCTGTCCTTTTGCTGACACTAGCAGTGTGATCAATTCAGTTTATGAGTGTGTAACTCAGAAACTATTCAATGAGTTTTCCAAATTACCTTGTTTGATATCGTCAAGATAATTATTGTTGCAAAATTTTGTTGCTTCCCAATTGTTTGAAGTCAATTTGTGTTTTTGTTCTTTTCATTCCTAATTCAGAATTGTTCCCTGTCCTTTACATTGAGCCCATTTCTTATTTTTTCCTCTGGTTACTGTTACCGATGAGCGTAAAATTCAGAGTTCAGAGCTCATGCACTATCATCTCAATGTGGCATCGAGTCGTTATGTTCATTTTTGGTGATTTTGACATGGGCTTTTCGGTACAAAAGCTGTCTGAAACGGTAAATAAACCTTGAATGAATATGCACAAACCTTGAATTTGCTTAATTCTTTCATCAAGGGTCATCAGTAATGCTATATCTTCCCAAGTTTGTACAGCTTAATACTGATATCTGTTTTTGTTTCATGCAGTCATTTAGGTTAATGCTTCAATAACTTGCGACCCATTAATGTAAGCCCACCTTTCACTCAATATGTCTGAAGGCTTAATCCACAGGCTGAATGATGAGTGCGCAAAAAGTCACCTTTTGTGCTCCTAAGATGCTGCTTGGCCTGCTGTGTTCGTCCAGCTGCACATTTTGTTATCTCGGACTTTCCAGCATCTGCAGTTCCCGTTATCTCTGTTTCTGCAGACGTATCATTTTCCAAGTGCCATTCAGCAGCTGCTATATCAGCCCAAAATAACAATGCCATTCCTCAGCCTCTCTTACCAGCCTCCCTATTTATTTTTTCGCATCTGAATCCCAGAACTTCCAAAAATTATTCCTGCCCCTGAGTGACCCAACTTTCTCTATTGGCCATAACATCGTACTTTCAAGTACTGACTCATGCTCTCAGTTCATCCGCCTTATTTCTGAAACTTCAAACATTGAAGTATGCACACCATAAACCATACCTGTGTCCGCACTTTTCCTCCATCCAGTGTATATCTTTATTAACAAACTCACTCCCTGTTGTGTCTGTTGGAAAGCTGAATACCATGTCCACTGAATTACATATCCCATTCCCGATCCCCGCCAATCTAGGTTAAACCATCCCGTACAACTTGAGCAATTCTTCCTCCCAGGATATTTGTGCCCTTCCAGTTCAGGCCCAGCCCGTCCTTTCTGTACAGGCCCCACCTTCCCCAGAATATGATCCACTTATTCAGATAATAGAAATCCTCCTTCCTACATGAACCCTGTAACCATTTATTTAGATGCATACTCTTCCTATTCCTTACCTCGTTATCACGTGGCACTGGCAGTAATCCAGATATAGGTCCACGAATTTTTTGCGGACTTCAACTTCTAAACTGACTCCCAGCACTCATTTTTCACATTCTCAGTCCTTTTTTCTACCTTAGTCATTTGCAACGATGTGCACCATGACTGCTGGTTGCTCACCTTCCCACTTAAGAAACTTGAGTGACGCAATCCAAGATGTCACAGACCCTGGCACCTAAGAGGCAACATGCTTTCTGTTCATCTCGTTCGCGTTCACAGAGCTGCCTCTCTGTGCGTCTTACTATTGAATTCCGAACAACAATTGCTATCCGATTCTACCCCATTCACTTCTGTCTTGCAGGTCCAGGTACACTGCCAGAGACCTGTCCACTGTGGCCATATGTGGGACAGATTCCTCAAACAATATGTCGTGCATCCAACCTGATAACTTGACACGTTGGATCCAGTAATGCAGAAAGAGGCAAATTTGGTAAATAATGGCAGACTCTAACATTAGATTGGAACAATAAAACTTCACATTCAGTTGGAGAGACAGTAACTTGTGTTGGAAACAAGTTACAGAAGAGTAATTACAAAGAAATGAGGGCCAAGCTTGCTGGAATGGACTTCAACGAGTTTAGCAGCAAAGACGTATGAAGAGCAATGGCATACTTTTAAGATTTTAATATTTCCTGGTTCAGAGCAAAGATATATCCCAGTGAGAAGAAATGATTATCAGAAGGAAACAAGTTATTACAGTTACGGCGGGAAGTTAAAGAGATCAAAAAAAGAATAAAGAGGCATTACATTAAATGTCATCATTATGATAGGTCAGGAGAGTATTCAGATTGTTTGAAGAACTATCAAAAGGCAAACAAAAAATTAATGAGGCGTGAGGAGGAAAATATTGAAATTAAAATTGCAGATAATATTAAAACAGACAGCAAACGCTTCCTAAAATATATAGAAAGGAAAAGAAGGGCCAAAGTGAACATAGTGCCCTCATGATTGGAGCTGCAGAATGCATATTTCGGAACAATTTTGAAATAGACATTTTGAAAAAATACTGTGCATCTGCCTTCACAGTAGAATTCCAAAATGACTGAATATGCAAGGGCCAAATAAGGGTGAGGAATACAACAAAGAAAGTTTCACTGGGGGAAAAGAAGCACATAAATTAATAGAACTAAATATGACTGAGTGCATTGCAAATAATGAGATCAAATCAAGGATTTTAAAAAATGACAGAAGCGTTTGTTATGCTGGGTTTAATTTTACAGCAGTAATAAAATTTCGGAAAAGACTCTGATGATTGGATAACACCTTTATTTAAAAAGAAGAGGACAACATGAAGGGTGAGGAACGCCATTTTGTTTAACTTCATTTACTGATAAATGTAACCACAGTACATTTCAATATTACATAGCATAATCAAGAGGACAGAAAATAGTTTTATGAAATTGAAATTTTGCCTGATAAATAACGTAGAAAGATTTGATAACGTAGAATACAATAGAAGGAGGGATCAGGACTTTCAAGATGCTGAGATTCTCTGAAGACATTAGATGCGGTGCCACACGTATGATAACTTAACCAGCTAGGAGCCCGTGACTTTGGAGGCAGTACATTAATGTGGACAGAGGATTGCTAAAATCAAAGTAGAAAGATATTTAGATGAAGAATTTTACTTCACAAGATGTCAACTTCTGACGAAGGTAGCATCACAGGAATCAGTGTTTGGTGCACAAATAATTGAAAGATACAACAATGACTTACATGAGAAAAATCAATGTGTTGTTGGTAAGTTTGCAAATGAAACAAGAATATCAGAAAAGGGAAATGGTGAATATGACACAAAAGAAATTGTTGAGGGATATTGGCTGTACCTGAGAGTCAGCAAAATATGAAAATAAAATCTTGGCATATTCATGCCAAAAGATGAAATAACTGAGAATAGATGGAAAAAGTGAGATTATGCAGTTTGAGAGGTAAAACAGAGTGGCTAAACATTATTGAAATTTGAAATGAATTCAGAAATCAACACAACACATTTGCATGTTCTGGTCCTTAAATCACAAAAAAATCTAACTTTTTAATTTCACACCCATTAATAAGGAAGGCGAAATTAGTTTTGGCCTTTATTTTGTATCTAATATACCTTTGAGGGCAGGAATAGAAGGATAGGGCACGTGATTGTGTGGCTGATTATGTCTTGCAGGGGACAAGATTCGCCTTTTTTAACCATTTGGGTCTCTTCAGTGGTACAAATGACCTGTGTGAGAGGGAAGGGCTGCAGCTGAATTGGAAGAGGACCAATATACTTGAAGGGGAATGTGCTTTCGCTACTTGTGAGGCTTTAAGTTAGTCAGGGGAATGTATGGCACTGGTGGGAACCATGGCAATAGTGAGATTAAAGTAAGGCTGAGACCAGTGCAGTAGGTAATATGAACAATTTAATAGTCAAAAACAACAAGAGATTGACAGAGATAAAGTAAGACTGATAAATTTAACCAGAGTTATTTGAAAGCAGCAGGACTGACAGAGAATTCAGATGGGCTGAAGGCATGACTGGGAAGATCTCAATTAGAACAAAATGCCTCAGAGATGGACAGGGCAGGTAGTTGATGTTCCAGAGGTATGTCTCACGTCAGGGAAAAATGGGAAGCAAGGCAGGAGCGAGAGTGGCTCTTCTACTTTGTGAGAACTTTACAGCTGTACAACGTGGAGATATTGCTGTGAAACTGGCCAATAAAGTCATTTGGTTCAATTTTAAAATGAGAGAAGATGATCATTTTGTTGTGTTTTTATTAGAGGCCTCCAAACAGTTTGTGGGAAAATCAGAAGCAAATATGTAAGTGGATCGCAGGTATCTGTAAGAAAAGTAGCAGAATGGTACAGGGTTTTAACTTTCCACACACAGAATGAGACTGTCACCCAGTTGAGAGCTTGGATGTTGAGGAAATTGACACTGTGTACAAGAAAACGTTCTTATTCAATATGTGATTGTACCAACTGGAGAAGAAATTTTGTTTGACGTTCAGTCTGGATGTAACAGTGGTCAATTAATGGAAGTCTTTGGGGAGAACTTTGGGGCAAGTGGTCACAATTCTATCAGTTTTGAAACAGTTCAGGAAAACGAGATAACTGCTTAAAAAATAAAGTTCTGAATTAGAGTGAGGCTAATTTTGATAGCTTGAGGCAGGAGCTTTGCGAAATTGATTTAGAGACGACATTCAAAAGGAATGATTGGGTAGCCGGAGGACTTTGAGGATGAGATAACGAGAGTTCAGATCCAGCTCTTACCTGTTTGTGTTAAGGGTAAGACTGCTCGGTGTAGGGAATCCTAGATGAGGAGATAATTTCAGTCTCCAGCCAAATAAAGGAGGGCAATTATGAGATATGGACAGTTCGGATCGAGCGTATATTGAGAAGAATATAATGATAGTCGAAGTTTATTTGAGAGAAATCTTGAGAGGACAAAAGCGGACATGCGATCGAATGGTAAATGGAAGGAATGAGAATCTCAAAGTTTATGTGATTACATTAAGGACAATTCCGTGACTAGGTAGAAAATAGAGACCCTTAAAGAACAACGTGGCCGTCTATGCGTGGAACCAGAGGAGATGAGTAAGGTTCTACAAAATATTTTGTGTTGGAATTTACTGTGGAGAGGGGAGTGGAAACTCGGGAACTCGGAAACTATGAAAATGATGAGGTGCTCCCTAGAGCTTTATGGAAATCTCGGCAAGAGATTTCTGGGCCCCTTACTGAGATGTTCGTACCATAGATAGCCACAGGTGAGATGCAGGATGCCTGGAGTGTGGCTCATGTGGTTCTACTATTTAAATAGGAAAGGCAAGATGGAAAATCTATAGAACAACAGACTGGTGAGCTGTAAGACAGTAATGGGTGAGTTGTTGGATTCTGAGGGACAGGATTTGCATGCATCTGGAACAGCAAGAACTGATTAGAGATAGTCATCATGACATTTGCGTGGAAAATCTTGCCTCAAAATATTGATTCAGTTTATTGTGGAAGTGACCAAAAGCATTGATGGGGCAGTGCTGTAGATTGTGTTGACTTGTACTTTTTTAAATACTTTGACAAGTTTCCGTTTGGTCGACCTATTAGCTATGTTATGATTCAGGGTGAGGGTGCCAATTTGATGTTAAATTCGCTTAATGGCAGGAGTAAAAGATGGTGGTGGAGATAACAAGGTGTAGAGCGGGAATAACACAGCAGGCCAAGCAGCATAAGAAGAGCAGAAAGGCTGATTTTTCCGGTCTCGACCCTTCAGTGGAGCGTTGTTTTTGTTTAGAATGGAAGTCTGTCACGATTAGTGTGCAATAAGGTTCAGTGCTGGGTCCCTTTTTGTTCATCATTTATGTGAAAGACTTCGATGAAAATATAGAAGCCATGACTAGTTTGTTTGTGGATGGCACCAAACTAGGTCTTGTCGTTGACAGTGAAAAAAAACCAAGATTATTAAAATATCTTGATTGATTGAGATTGTGGACCGGGGAGTGGCAAATCGACTTGAAGCAGATAAATTACTTATGGTTTAAGAAGCAAGATTCGGGTCGCGCTTTTGAGGTCTACAAGGTAACCGAAAAGAAATTGAAGAATGCACGTTTGAGAGCTTCAAGCATGTGCAAGAAAACATTCACGATTAGGATCAAGGAAAATCACAAGGCTTTCTACGTTTATATGAGAAACAAGACAATAGCCAGAATGAGGGTAGGGCCATTCAGGGATAGTGGCGTGAACCTGCGCATGGAATCAGCTGGAGGTGGCTGCGCTTCTTAATGAGCACTTTGCTTCAGTATCTACCACGGAGTAGATCGTTGAGGTTTGTGAGTGTCACATGAAACAGGCAGATATGCTCGAACAGCTTGATGTTAGGAAGGAGGATATGCTGGACCTTTCGAAAATCATGAGCACAGATAAGTCTCCTGGGGCATAAGGGATAGAACCAAGATTATAACAGCAAGCGGGGGAAGCGATTTCTGCCCTTTTGACAATGGTATTCGCATCGTAACTGTCCACTGGAGCAGTACCAGATTATTGGAGGGTGGCAGACGTCATCCCATTGTTCAACCAAGGTAATAGGGATAATCCTAGAAATGACAGACCGGTCAGCCTTCCATCTGTGGTGGACAGTTTATTAGAGAAGAGTCTGAGAGACAGCATTTCTGGTTATTTGGAAAATAGCAGTTTGATATCAAATGGTCAACCTGACTATGTGAGGGGCACGCCATGCCTCAAAAGATTTATTGAATTCTTTGAGGATGTGAAAAGAACACATTGATGAAGGTAGAATATTGGATGTGTTATGTATAGAATTTAGCAAGGCATGTGGCAATGGCCCAAATGGTAGACTCATTCAGAAAGTAAGGAGGCAGGGGAATCAGCAGCATCTAGCTGTCTGGATACAAAACTAGTTTTCCAACAGAAGACAGAGGATTTTAGTCGATGCAAAGTATTCAGCGTGGAGCTTGGTGACCAGTGGTGTTCCCCAAGGATCTGTTCTGGGAGACCTGTGTTTTGTGATCTTTACAAATGGCTTGGATGATGAAGTGGAAGGGTGGGTCAATAGGTGTGCTAATGACACAACGTTTGGTGGGTTGTGGACAGCATGGAGGGCTCTTGTTGTATGTTGCAAAAGAACATTGGCAGAATACAGTGCTGGGCAAAGAAATAGTAGAGGGAATTCAACCCAGTAAAATGTGAAGTGATTCATTTTGAAAGGTAGAATTTAAATGCAGAATGCGGGCATAATGACAGGGTTCTCAACAGTGTGGACGAACAGAGGGATCTTGGGGTCGATGTCCATTGTTCCCTAAAAGTTGTTGTAAATTTGATACGGTTGTAAAGAAGTTGTGTCATGTGTTGGCTTTCATTTTGCAGGGGCCTAGAGTTTAACATCCGTTCAATTATGCAGCAGCACTTTAAAACACCGTTGGGACCACAATTGGAGTATTGTGTTCAGTTCTGGTCAACCTCATCACAGGAAAGATGTGGAATCTTCAGAGAGTGTACAGAGGAGGTTGACCAGGATTCTGCCAGGACTGAAAGGCATATCTTATGATGAAAGCTTGAGGAGCTAGGGCTTTTTCCAGTGAAGGAAAGAAGTTTGAGAGGAGACTAATTACAGGTGTGCAAGATGATGGGATGCATAGATAGAGTGGATAGTCAGACACATTTTTTTTCCAACGTGGAAATGATTATTATGAGGGCGCATAATTGTAAGGTGATTGGAGGAAGACAGAGAAGACATCAGAGGTAATTTCTCACATAGAGAGTGGTGAGCACGTAGAATATGCCTCCAACAGTGGCAGTGGAGTCAGACACTCTGGAAACTTATGAGCGACTCTTGGATAGGTGCATATACAGGAGAGTAAAATGTAGGGTATGCAGAGTAGATTGATCTCAATGGTAAAACGGGTCGCCACAACATCATTGGCTGAAGGGTCTGTACTGTGCTGTACTGTTCTATGTTCTGTGTTCTTTTAATTTCAATTCAAGGTATAGTGTTTTGGTAAAACAACTAGGCCATTTTGTTTTACCGTGAAACTGGTGCTTTATGTGGTATTTTAGTGCATCAAGACATATTCTTTGATGTTTGTTTCACATGATGTCAGAATGGTTAAGAAGGCGTTAAGCATGCATGCCTTCATTTCTCAGGCTTTTGAATATTGGAGGCGCAAATCAATATTGACATTCTACGGGAGGCTGATTAGTCCTCTGCTGCTGGACAGTATCCTGTTCTAGTTACCTGATTATAGGGGATATGTTATCAGGCTGGAGAGTTTGGAGAAATGATTTATCAGGATATTGTGGGAATGGAAGTTCTGAATTATGAGGAGAGACTGTATTAAGTCATAGATTGATAGAAATGAACAACACAGAAGCAGACACTTCGCTCCAGTTTGTCTGTGCTGATCAAATATTCTAAATTAATCGGGTTTCTTTGCCAGCATTTCGCGTACATCCGTACAAAATCTTCTCATTATCTCCCCATCCAGATGCATTTTCAATGTTTCAATGACACCAGCTTCAATCACTTCCTTCGGCAGATCATTCCGTCCGTGCACCACTTCTGCAGGTAAGAGTTGCTGCTTCGGTCTCTTCCAAATCTTTGTGCTCCCAATTTAAAATTACGTCATTTGGTTTTGTGACACTCCTATAGCGGGGAAACGACTTTGTCTGTTAACTATATCCATGCCCGTCATGATTTAATAAACCTTTATCAGTTCACCCCTCAGCCTCTGACGCTCCATGGAAGATCATCTCAGCCAATCAGACTCTCCCTCTAGTTGAAACCCTCCAAATTTGACAACCTTCTTCTGGCCTATCACCTTGCTAATCTTCTGGGGGACCTAATATCTCACCAGCTAATCTGTTGTCCGAAGTGCATTTATAAAATTACTCTGTGTTCTCCTGAAAAATGTTTGACAAAGTTATCCCATGTTCTGGAACAGGAGATTTTAACAATGGGAGGGGCTGAGTAGACTGTGGCTTTTATCTCTCGACTGTAGATGTTTGACGGGTGAGCTGATAGTTTGTGTGTGTATATATATATATATATATAATTTTGGCGTGTGTGAGTACGAAAATCGAGATCATTCTAATAAGGTGAGAGGGGAAATGTTTACAAAGGATCGACTGTTTAATTTTATTTTCACGCCAAGTGTGCTGCATCTGTGGAAGGGGCTGCCAGAAGAAGTAATGTAGATGTATAGAATTACAACATTTACAACGAACCTGGATGACAAAATGAAAGCGAATAATTTAGAGGAATCAGGACCAAATGCTTACCAGTGGTATTCAATTAGATTGGGATCTCTCATCGGTGCAATAAGTTATCCTGAAAGGTTTTCTTCTCATAATACGTTTCTGTGAAACTATACACCTTGTTAAAACTATACAAGCAGTCGTCATACAACAGATGGAATGTTGGGACCTGCTTTGGGCCTTAGATCAAACAGAAGATCCAGTCGAAAGCGAGATCATCGACATGTGATTCAGTAGAATGACCCCGAGGATGTGGGGAGTGTCTTCTGAGTGAAGGTTGAGTATTCCAGGGCCTGTTCTTAACAAAATGTAGAATATTGAATGTTGACATACTGAAAGATGTATTTCTTTGTGTTCAGGAGTTTTATTGTTTTAGAAATGCTATTTCCTTTTGTGAAAGAGTTTAGGAGCAAAGGTTATGGTTTCTGAATTCGAGGTCACAAATTTAATGCAGTTGAGAATTTCTACTCCCAAAATATCGTGAATCTGCGGAATTCTTTACCGTAGAAGAAATTTGTGGTTGGTTTGTTATGTATTTTCAAGGGCAAAAAGGACAGATTTTGAATCGGTAATGGAATCAATGCACGTGAGGTCAAGGCTGAAATGTGGAGGTGAGGATTAAATGTTCAACCATGATGTCATTGAATGGTAGAAAAATCTCCATCGGAAGAATACTTACTTCTGGTTCCAATTCTTCTGGCATTAAAAATGACATTTGCTCTCAGTTTGCCAGTGAGAATTATGAAAATCCTGTTTCATATTTACCCTGAGTTTCATGTTTTACAAGAACAAACGAGGCTCTTCACGTTCACTTCCTCTTGAAAAATATACTCCTCCTAGCATCATCCATTGGTCTTCCCTCTCCCACTTTGGTGAGATTGCATCCTTTCTCGAAAATAACAACTAAACCTATATACCTTTACTGTTGTTGAATATTCGTCAAACAAAGCAAAACAAAGAGATAAGGTGAAAGGCAGATCAAAATCACATAAACTAACCTATGTCACACACAATTGGCCTTTAGGCATGAAATGTACACATGTTACACATATCATATATCATGTAGCTCTACAAACACAAGACCGAACTTTGCAATGTAAAAGTTTGATGCGGGAATTTGTCCCTGTTTTTTCTGATATCAAACATGGCGAAACCAGGAAACAATGGCAGGAGCGAAAGAAGTGTTAACATTGTTGCATCAGATGCTGGTAGTGATTGCACGGTCACAGTATGTTGAGAAGAAATATTCCTCTATTTTATTCAGATTAACACAATCAAGTCAAATATAATCTGACTTAGATGCAGAGTCGAATTGCTTTCAACATTCCCTTTAACGCAAACACTCCTCGGGCATGTACACCACATTCTCGACAAGGAGTAAATACCCAATTCACTTTAATTTTCAACATTCCATGAGATATGCAGGAAAGATTAATAATAGATTAACCGTGCATTGCACTGAGCCATCAAGCATTCTTCAGCTATTAGAAATACTGATGAGACACAATGAAAAGCCATTTCAACACTATCACAGTAAAGCCTCACCTTCTCAACACATGACAGATTAGATCCTGTTTAAAGGCCACTCCATCCGTTCCTGTTAAGCAATTCAAGATTGCTGGATACACAAAGATAGATTTTCGAGAAAACCTTCCTCAAGAGACTCGAATATCGACGCATTACTTGGACTGAGAGGATATGTTAGTTGTACATCAACTTCATGTTATGGAGGAAAACATTTTCCGATGGGGGATCAGCAAAACACGTCGTTACAAAACAAAGAATGGAGGCGAGAAAATCGGATGAGAAGTGCGAAAGAGAGAGATACAAAGGCAGAGATAGAAGCATTGGCTGTGCCAATGTATCTTGCAATTCGAGATGCATGTTTTGGTTGACGGTGAAAACTGATATTACTTTGGTTGTATTCTCATAAAACAATGTGTGCTCAAACACATTCACGTCAATTCATATTCAAAGAGTGTGCTGTGTTTGTGGGAACGGATAAATTGTGTTTTTGTTGCTGTATAATCTATTCTGAGAGTTCTATTTCTGCATTTATTTACATAAACGCTTCAGCAGCTACAAAGAACTGCTGATGGAGACAAATGCAGTTGATCGAAGTTATTTATCGGCCAGTTTCAAATCGAAACAAGTTCATTTTAAGAATGTTGACAGTGAGCAGAAATGAATGCAAATTTCTTGACAATTAAATGCAACAAATGCCATTTATTTCCAAACAGTAGGCTCGAATTTTATCAGTTTAATTTTAGTTAGGAATTCAGTCAGGAATATTTTGAAGCCACACTTAAGTAAACGCTTCTGTGCAATTGGATTTACTTTGAACATTCAGTTCATTACACTTTAATCCGTTTTGACCAAAACATTTCCAAGAGCTCAACATCGCTCAAAGTTCGTGTCAGAGTTTCCATTAAAAATGCTTGAAAGGACATTAGGACCTGCCACAGCAATTTAAATTAATTGATATTGTTTATTGAGTTTTAGTCACGTTCATATTTTATTTTATTAAATTATGGAATGTCGACATTGCTGTCTCGGCAATAATGCGTCATTATCCCAAGTCACCCATTCAGGAGTTTGCCACTGCCCCTCCAGAAAGCAGGCAATTACTTTACTGTGCGTCTGGAGTGACATGAAGGCCAGACCAAGTAATGCCTACAGATTTCCTTGGTAATGGACATGGTCAAAGAGGCTATTTTTGTATTTTCGAATGACTCTGGTTACATTGTTGCCATTAGACTTAACTTTTTTTCTCATTTCAGGTTTTCCTTTCATTCACGTTTCACGTATAATTGCACTTCTACTCCGAAAAATAAACCAGAAAGAGCTGTGAAAGCAATAAATCAGTTGGAAAAGCCCACAGGTCTGGAAGCATCTGTGATAAAAGAAAAGCAGACTTAACATTTTCAGACGGGTGGCCCTTGTGCAGAACTGAGAACTGGTTGCTGACACAGAACATGGAACAATGCAGCACAGAAGAGGCCATTCGAACAGAAGAAGTGTCCGCACAGACACTCAACTGTTTAGTGAGAGGTTTCAGGCCCCGAAAGAGCTTCGTCAAGTGGACAACCAATGACAAGCCGGTTAATCCGACGAACAATATGAACACCGAGGTGACGACAGAGAGCGATAACACCTCCTTCTTCTAATACATCCTATTATCCATTGCTGCGGAGGAGTGTGCCAGCGGTGCTTCTTACCACTGTGTGGTGGGACACGAAGTGATCCCATTGAAGATCATCAACAGAACAGTTGATAAATCAAGCGGGAAACCGAGTTTTGTGAATATTTCGCTTGCACTGATGGACACCATAAATTCATGCCAATGAAAGTCTCAAGGATACACATAAGAATTCAATAAAAATAATAAACTGTTTTCTTTCCTCCAATTGTTCTCTAAATAGACAACCGTTTAATTGATTGATTGATTTCCCACGTTTTATAATATTCTGTCCTTCTAGGTAATGTCGATAATTAGCAGTTCCAGTACTTTAGCCTGCGCAGTTAATGCTCCCTGCTTAGATTGGTCCTTTTCAGTGACAGACTGATGCTCATTCATTGCAGGATTCTAGAAATTACCTTCTGCAACTTCAATCACAAAGCGACGAAATTTTGCAATGCCCATTTCATCACAAATGAACAGCACCAATTATGATCTTTGTTTTGATGAGTCCTCAATGAGACATATCTGTAAATTTCATGCCAGCGTTAAACTGCCACACTGCATTAACTGGCAAGATCAACTTCAGAGAATTTTAACATTATTTTTTATTGGAACACACTGAAAAGTTAGCATTGACTTGGACACTTATTTTATAGGGTTCAGAATGACTTGAATTTTTCTGTTTTAACTTGGGGCGTCCAGTGATCTTGCAGCAGCGCACCACTTGACAGAATGTATCTTCAATTCCACACCAAAGATAACAAAAAGAAATTTTGTTCTTGTCAAGCAGACGGAGAAATGAATACAATTAACGAGCTCTCAGCTTACTCCACTCTCCAAGTTTTCACGTTGTACACCCTCTGTTATGTGATTTTGTACCGAACAGGAACAGTCAGTTTCTTCCTGACTGAACAATGAGTTAATTTTTCCATGCCACATACTTCCTTTGAAGTATGTTGGACATGCTTGTTCCATTAATCATCTGTTAACATTGATTCCGCATCATACAAAACCAAATAAGCATTAGTGTAGCTATTTTCCACAGACTTGACTAAAATTCCTTGAACCCGTGGTATCAGTTCTGCTGTACAAACACCGGATGTCATCTTCTTTCAATTACCTTGGACATATTTTATATCCAACATACACAGAAATGTTGCTTCACATCTCTGGAGTCGTGGAAATTTGATCTCAGGTCTTTCATCACAGAGACAGAAATTCTGCCTTTGCATCAAACGTCAATCACAAAGTGATTATCTTTAATTCAGACGAGAAATGTTCCCTATACCATCAGGATCAGAAATAGTCATTGCAAATCAATTAAAATTGCAAAATAATGAAAAATAAAACACAGCCTGTGTTAGAGCAGAAAGAAACACAGATACAGACAGCCACAACTGCTCTGAAGACACACATCCATAAGCTTTCGCCGAAAGGGACATACATATGTGCAAATATAAATGCACATACAGATAAGCTGTCACATATGCATACATGCAGAGAGGAATATTTGCATATGATCTATGAGCTGTCACATAGACTCTCACAAAAACATCCAGTGCATGGAAAGAAACACACCCAAACAAAAAATGGTAACTCCACATGAACTTGAAATCATAGATACATTTCAGCACACAAATGTTCATGAATCCATATCCTTTCATATATTCATACGTACAGACATGCAATTATAAACAGATATAAATATCCGAGCCATATCCTCCCACAGGTTCACTCACACGCACATATATAAGATCACAGAGATAAATTTAATCTCATTATTACCTCACTTGAAGAAATATAGTCATATGAACAAAGAGGCAGCTTAGTGGCATCTTTTAAACCATCAATGATCAGCGCATAAACACGGACACTTTTAAACACAATTCATGAGTCTCACGTGCAGACACAGAAGTGCATATTTCAACACACAGTCGGGTATTTGCAACAAAAGGGGAATGGCTCAACATCAGTAAACATTCAGGTGCAACAGCACAAGAAATCCTATCAGAAGATGGTTTAGGATGCATTCCCAAGGAAACCATATCATCACTTAAATATACTCATCAAGCAAAACATTAAGGTACATAAAAAACTAACACATTGATGGAGTGTAAACGTGAAAATAATTTCAGCCTGGTAGAATCTGTAATCGATGCATTAACACACATTTTCCGGAGCACGACGTAAAAGAAAAAAACTCAAAGTCATGAAAAAATAAAGATAGGTATCACCAAATGAAGTGACGTGTCAAAAAAATGATTTTGACACATTGTGGAATGAACACAATTTACCTCCACAAGCACAAAGATGTGAATGATCATACCAGCAACAAGGCAACAGGAATATGTTCAATCATGCACAAGCTTCAATGTGGACAAGTGCGAAGGAAGAGAACCTGATAACCGTATAACCAAACAATAAAGAAAAAAAAATGCACAGTAAGTGACAGACTGAAATAAAATTAGGGAAAGTTCACAGTGAAAAAAAATCTTGCCCTGGATCTAAGTTTTGCTTCTGATTTTTCAAGCAATTGAACGCATATAAATAAAGAAGATGAATAATCACATTTGAAATCATCTTCAGTGATGGCCACAATTTTCAACGTAACAGCTGTAAAAGCCTGTATTGAAAAAATATTGAGAGAATTAATATCATCTTTCCCAATCAGTATGTCCGGAATGATAACAATAATTATGTTCTCCCAGAACAGTTTAAATGAAAAAATGTGTCAAAATGTTGAGACATGGAAAACAAAGGAAGAACGTGTGCAATTAGTGTTAGCAAGTTATTGCTGAGAGTAACTGACACAATAATAGATAGAGATCAAGTAACACATTTGAGGACAACCTGACGGTTTGAAGAATGTGTTATGGACCCTGATTACATTATTTAGATAAAGATACATCGGATTGGATAAATGAACATTCTAATTCCGTTATCTTGGCTTTAAATTCATAGATTTGAAAGATCATATTTGGATTGAAGACTTTGAGGATGATAACATCTTCTGCTTCGACATTCATCACCTTTTTCTTCCTGACCATTTTCTCTCGTGCTGCTGTCACACTGGTGCAGGTGAGAAGAATGAAATCTTTCACACATCACCAGGCCATTGTGGCTCGTGAAATCTTGATGTGTGTCATTGAATTAAAATTAAAACCTGTATGTTCTGATCATAAACATCTAAATCATTACCTAAACATTCTTTTTTCAGGTCAAGTGAATGAATTTGTGACCCCAAGGAAATTCCTTGAATAAATTTTACGTTTATCGAGGCCACTGAATTCCAAATGTACAATCGCTCCTGCTGTCGACACTAGCAGTGAGGAAAAAAAAAATAGTTTATGTGAGTAACTGAGAAAATATTCTATGGGTTTTCCAAATAACCTTGTTTCATATTGTCGAAATAGCTATTTTTTTCAATAATTTGTAGGTTTCCAGTTGTTTGAAGTCAACTTGTGCTTTTTTTTCTTGTTATTCTTGATCCGAATTGATGTCTGTCCTTTATGTTGACCCCATGTTTTCTTCTTCTGGTTATTGAGCTCAGAGGTCATGCATTATCACCTCAATGTGGCATCGGGTAATTATGTTATTTTTTGGTAATTTTAACAGAAACGTTTCGATAAAAATGCTGTCTGAAACGGTAAAGAAATGTGGAATGAATATGTATGAAACTTGAAATTGTTTAATTCTTACTTCAAGGGCCAACAGTAATGATATATTTTCCCAAGTTTGTCCGCCTAGATCCGATTCCAGTCAAATGCTACACACTTATGTCAGATTTCGTTTCATGAATTCATTTCAGTTAATGCTTCTCTAACTTGTGGCCGATTAATGTAAACTCATCTTTCACTCGATATGTCTGATAGGATAATCTGCAGGCAGAATGAAAGTGCAACGAGGCCATCAATGTTTCCTCTGATACACAAAAGGTCACAGCCTTTATAAAAACATCACGACCATTGTTTGACAAGAAAGCTGCGAAAGACACGCAATGGAGTTAAAAGTTCACTGGATTCTGTCTAAAACCACAAGGCATCCAACGTCGGTAGACCATGAGTTCCCAATGAATACATTTCGACCAAACATGTCCAATTAAATGTTAATCAGCCACAAGTATCACATTCACTCAAGAATACAGATACATTGAGACATATGGGGCACAAGATATAATTCAGCGTCAAAAAAGGAAACATTCTCAGAGTCTGGAAACTGCCTGTTCTATATGCACTGAACCTTTCTACATTCGTTATATTTTACTTACGCGGGAGCTACGCATGTAATACAAATTTCTTATGAAACCGGCTGTTTCAAAACACCAAACAATGAAGATTTTCTTCGGCTAGATCTGATGTCATGGTCTGGCTGGAGCACTAAAAGCTAGATAATTATTTCTGGCATTTTCGTAATTTTCTCAAATTACCATTTAATCCTTAAAATTGAACCTTATATCATGACAAGAGATTAATGATCAACTTTACTACATACAACCATTACACACATGCAAATTCAAAAAAGAGAAATTGATCTTTGAATTAAATTGGGTACACAGAGAGACTCTTCCAAACTATTGGAGCAAAAGTCACATACTTTCACCACCGCTGGAATTTTTAAACGTGCGAAGTGTAGAAAAGATGTACGCTAACAGATTTACAGTGTGGAAACCGAAACGACAAAGGCATTGATTGGAAACAAAGCATTAAGTAGAAACTGACAATAGAAGCTGTGCTGCAAAATATGGGAGATGCTCGAACAGATTTGTTTGGTTACTTTTTTTCACAGACACCTACATCATTGCTGATAAATCACAAATATTGTTTCAAACCATCTCGCCAGGCTACAATACCTTTGAGTGCCGCGCATAATCCCGAGTTCACAGCGGAGTTTGCAGCAGGTTTAACTCTCTGAAACAGTCACTGCATTAAAATAAGCTTCACTTTATCTAATTTTGAGTTGTTCTAATTGCCAGTTATATTTGACAGACGTCTGAATGTTTACAATCCTTCTTCAATAGAAGCAGGTTCTCCCTGTACAACTCCACTAAAACGCAGTGGCATTTTATGGAATTCAACCAAATTGAAAATTGTTGTTAAACAGTGGAGGATCGGCCAGCCTTCGCAAAGCTCATCACCCCGGAAACAGCGCTTTAGCACGGTGATTTTGTTTTGCCTCTGTTTCATGACTTTCCTTTCTTTCAAAAAAAAAGGTCTGAAAGTGGACGCTGTTTTCCAGGTGAGATCAGAGACTTCATTCTAAATTTCATTTTAACATATTTTGGTGTATGTGTTGCCTCCAGCAGTAATTTTTTTAAAAATCACATTTTGTGTTGTTTACATGCCATGGTACATTGTCTGATTTGTGAGCATACTCAGGGAGGACCCTCAGCAGATTGGATGACTGAGCGAATCTCTTTCACATGCTGAGCAGGTGAATGGCCTCTCTCCAGTGCCAATTCGCTGCTAAGTAATGAATTCACATGACCGCCTGGACCTCCTTCCACAGACAGTGCAGCAGAATGGCTAATCTTGAATGTGAGAACACACATATGACAGCAGGATGCTGGACTTAATAAATTCCTTCCCACACACAGAGCAAGTAAATGACTTCATCTTCATTTCACTGTGTGAATATCCCAGAAAGGAATGACAATCGCATTCTTGACTGTGCTCACAGATCCATGGATATGGTGTGGTGCTGGTCTCCTTATGTCTGTGGTCAACCTTTAGTAACCTGGATGGATAATTAAATACTCTCCCATAATCATTACATTACCACAGTTTCTTCATTTTGCTGGTTTCCAGGTGTCCCTGCAGATTGGATGATCAGATGAAGCCTCATTTACCGTCAGAACACTTAGTTTCTTGTGAATGTGAACAGCACAAGATTTTTTTTAAAATATTGCCAATTAAAACTGTTTCCACATACAGTGAGGTCGAAACCTCGCATTGAATTGTGTGTGTACGTCACAGAATTTGCTGATTTTTGAACAGTTTTCGCACAGACAGAACGAACAAATATTAGTTGTATCATATATAAAGAGCGATGACATTCAGACCCAGATAACTAAGGAGACGGTCAAAGTTTGATGCATTCTTTGGTTTGCGTTTCCATCTAAAGCTTGCACCACTCGATGAAAGGAGTTTACAAAAGACGTCAATATAACGACAGGATCAAAAAAGACGACTAATGAGACAATGCTAGTTTCTATGGGTTGAGATACAAATCCATTCCCATTATTTCCTTCCTCAAATCTCAGTGTTCTCCAATCCTATTCCATGTTTGGGTTCATTTCTCCAGTTGGTCGACAAACTGAAAAGTAAACCAATGAACAAAGGATTTTCACACCAGGTGACTGACATCTTGCATGCTTCATCTCCATCCCCAACAATTGACAGATTCGTTTGGGTTAATTTATATACGATGATTGGTTTTGTTTTTGTTAATCCTGGATGCCACTCTCACTCCCTTTTCATGTTTTTAGGGATCATAGTCTAAACTCAGAGTCAGCTGTCTCAGAGTGAATTTAGCAAACTCTCAATGACGCAAAAGACTGACACAAAATAGGAATTCTGTCACAGAAATGGCATTTGATGGTGTTCTCACTACGATAGCCGCCAGTCAGGCCGGCGGGGTACAGTCGCAACGTGAGATGCTCTTATTCGAGGCCTCAGACCTCACCCAGGAAATTCCGGCCCTGCTCTCTTTGACAAACTCTACACCAGGAAGTAGTAGCATATTGACAATCAGGCCTGGCAACCTCCCCGAGGTGTTACTGAAACTTCTCATTCAACTGATAGCCTCAATCCTCCCTCACATTTGGAGGCTTTACTCCCATTCTGCTGCGCATGCTCCTCGTCAGTGTGGACCTTGGGTGATTGATATCATCCCCATGCCAAGAGAATGACCTGAGTGGGATGAGTGCTGAGAGCCAGAGGCTGTTTATCCAACTATTGGGGTGCATGAGCCCATGTATCCCTCATTGATTGAAATTCCCCTTCATTTGGAAACCGGATTTGCCTGACAGTCTCGGAGAAAATTGGATCTTACTATTGGTGACCTCAAAAAGATGAATGCCTGTGGGGATGAAGCAAGTATTTCAACATCTGGTCCTGAAATGCGGTAACATCGTGAAAGAATTTACAACGAATTGGAGTTCTGGCTGTTAGAAATAAACACATAGACGACAGTGTTATCATTCCAACAAAATTCAAAAAAAGGCTGAAATAGAAATTGATTCGGATCTAAGGGGGCCTGACAGCATCTTTGGAAATTCAACAGCCTCAATATTTCCGGTACAGTGATGCTTCTTCAGAGCCAAATGCACCTGGAAACAGAGATCTGTATGCAAAGGAAACGGGAAAGTCGGGTAGCCATGGATGGTTGCATTTAGTAAGATGGAGACAGATTGAGATGGATCTATATAAAACGCTAGTGCGGCCTCATTTGGAATATTGCACAGAGTCCTGGTCGCCCCATGACAGGAAGGATGTGGAAGCATTGGAAAAGGTGCAGAGGAGATTTACCAGGATGTTGCCTGGTCTGGAGTGAGGGCCCTATGAAGAAAGACTGAGGGATTTGGGTCTGTTCTCATTGGAGAGAAGAAGTCTAAGAGGGGATTTAATTGAGACATATAAGATGAACAGAGGATCAGATAGGGTGCACAGTGAGAGTCTTTTTTCGACGATGATGACATCAGCTTGTACGAGGGGGCATAGCTACAAATTCAGGGGTGATAGATATCAGACAGATGTCAGAGGCAGATTCTTTACTCTGAGCATGGTAAGGGCTTGGAACGTTCTGCCTGCAATTGTAGTTAACTCAGCCACATTAGGGGCATTTAAACAGTCCTTGGATAAGCAAATGGATGATGATGGGATAGTGTAAGTAGGATGTGCTTAGATTACTTTGCCGGTCAGCACAACATCGAGGGCCGAAGGGCCTGTTCTGTGCTGTATTGTTCTGTGTTCGATGTTCTATGTTCTGTGACCTCAAAGAGAACAGCAGCTGGGCAGACAAACATTGTGCGTAATGGTGAGCTGGGGAGCAAGAAAAACTGATAATAGGGACCATTTATTGATATGTTTGTTTTCGGAGACCTTGACGTACTTGATGCAACAACAAGACACTGACCTGTTTAGAAAAAAACACAAATCCAGTATTAGGAAGCAAGTACAATCTGTGGAGGATCACTGTACTCAACCTGGCACAGAGTGCAGAGTCTCAGAAGCGATTGTCCCCGAGCAGTGGACAGTCCCCAATTTTTATACCTTATCGAGCGCATAACAGACAAAGCAACTTTACATCTCACAATGGCATGTTGCATGAAACAATCTCTACATCGGGCAATGACATGATACACAAACAATTACAACATGAAAAACATGCAGACAGCAGGATGCAGTATCGATCATTCGTGAAGTGACTGCTCGGAGCAGGAGACGATTTCAAGTAGCTGAACTGAAAGAATGTAACTTCAAGACGCCAAAGTGTCTGGCTTGAAAAAAAAATATTCAGTGCCCTGGCCCATTTAGCAGAAACAGAAGTTACATTCTTTACAGGATTTCAGAAGTCTCACACGTTTCCAAACACTACACACCTCAACTTATTTGAGACAGTTTCCACATACCCCTGCGCAGGAAGATAAAGTCTGGCAAAGTTAGTACATAATTCTATTTAGGCAGGAAGCTTAAGGGAGTGTCTTTCCACCTATGTGTAGGAAGATTGGAATTTACAAAGTTTTACACCTAATTCTAGTCGGGCAGGAAGTTTGAAGGCATTGTCCACATACTTCTGGGTAAGCAGGTAAAGAGCATTTACTTCTCTAGAATGTGGAAATCAATGGGATGTTGTCCCAACAACATCTCATTCCCTCCGTTTATTATTTCATGTTAACTTATGTCAGGGACAAGAAGGGAGCTGCTGATCTGGCAAACGCATGCCTGAATCAAGATTTCAGGCACACAATAAACACACAGCAAACGCTATGACAACTTGTAGAATAACTAGCTCATGTAGCAGGTATGAGACCCAAGACCCGCCCATAAACCATGCTAAAGAGCCACACTGCCCCGGTCAGGGCCCCTGTCTGTACTGTTCCAAGTGCCATTGTATGGCTTGCATATCCTGGGTAATACTATAGGACTCATCTGTAACTTGGTCATAGACTTGTCCTCCATGATAATACATTCTCCACCTTGCTGAGCCAGTTGATGGTCCATTGCATACCGGGTTTACTGAGCACAGAGATGAAGTTTGGCAAATTCTCGGTTGACTGCCTCCAATGCTTTCATTGTGCTGTTTCCCAGGGTGGTGAGTCTACATCTCAGGTAATTTCGGTTTACTTACGGACTCCACCGCGGGGATCCTCCCAAGCTAACAGTTCCAAGGAAGCCATAACACAAGGAAGAGCCCAAGGCAATTGGATCCTGCCATGCATCGCAAAACTACAGGCTCAGGAAGCGTGAGGAAATTCGCCATTGAATTCACGCTCATTGGGGACAAGAGACCATGAGGCGCCCAATGGCCCCAACAGCAAACAGCACCAGCAAAATTTTAGTGGCAATCGTGAAGGTCTCATGAAGAAGGAAAACGAATCCCTTCTTGCCTGGCAGCAGGTAACATGTTGTCTGATTCCCGTGCAGTTGGACGTGTGTTCTGTGCAACAGATTGTTTGCTGGACATGCACTGTCAGAATAATCCTCATTCAAATGGTTAATTGCAAGGGGAAGAGGGAATCTGTCGTTTGCAGTTCCTGCGGTGGATCCAACGATTCTGTCTTTTAACTTATAGAGCTGTTGGAGTTTTAAGAATGGCCCGTTCCACCTCCACCCAAGATTTGGGTGATCCCCATCTCGGACAAGTACGAAATCTCCAAACTGTCGTCATGAAGAGCGATTCTAGTGCTTCAGGTCTTGGTCTAGTGCCTGCAACGGTGTTCCAATGGTACACTTCACCAGCTTCACCAGTGAATGGAGAAACTTTGGAGACGATGTTGGCTGCAGAAAATACCTTTGCATTTCTTCTCCCACAACATTCAAGTCAATTTGGGTGGGTGGGCTGGTATTGGCATCCCAGGGTGTTTTGCTGGGTCAGCCATAGGCGATTTCTGTTGCTGTGAGTCCAGTCTTAGAATAGGGTGTTATTCGCGTGTGGTGCAAAGCTAGCGGCAAAACCTTTAACTAGCTAAGGCCAGTCTCTAATATCAACTTGGCCAATTTCGCTTTGAGCGTTACATTCTCTTTTTCCACTATCCCTGACACTGAGGGGTGGTATGAACGTTGAAATTGCTGCTGGATGCATAACGTATCACAGAGTTCCTTATTAATCTTTCCTACAAAGTGATGCCATTGACAGAACTAAATTGTCGAGTCACACCTAACCTTGGCATTATTTCAATGAATAATAACTTCACTACTGTTGAGGCTTTGTTTTGTGTCAGTGTGAAAGCTTCTCTCCACCTACTGAATGAATGTGCAATGACAAGACAATACTTACAACTAATTACACGAGGTAATTCAATCAAATCCAGTTAAATGCATTCAAACGGTCCACCTGATTTTTTTTCCGGGTGAGCACGTCTCCCCCAGAGCAAAATTGTTTTGCTTGCATGTGAGAAATGATGGTCTTTGAGACTGGGCCGGGGGGCGGGTGCCTCAGCCAGTCGGGTGTGCCACAAGGTACGGAGCATAATACCATTCATTGCCTCTTTGCCAACATAGGTGTGAGAATGCAGACAGTCAACAAGCATTGGTAACAAAGCAACAGGTATACACACTTGGCCGACGAGGGTAATCCAAAGGCCTGACGATGCAAATTACGAACATCCATGCACCGTCCGAATGTCCTTTTCAGAAGCAGGGACATCGCCCTGTAGGTGCTGAACAGTGACTATTTCTGGTATGCCCATCTAGTCCGAATGAGGCATTGGATTTCCCACCTGCTTGTTCGTACATGGCACAGTAAAGGTTTGATCTGCAGTTGCCTGTTTGGCCGCCTCATCAGCCCGAGTGTTGCCCTGAGTAACTCCGGATTCGTCGGAGGCATGGGCAACGCATTTGATAATAACCACTTGGTTAGGGAAGAGGATTGTCTGGAGAGGGTTTTTAACAAACGAGGAATGTTGGAAGGGTGAACCTGAAGATGTTAAAAACCCATACTGACACCATAACTGGCCAAAGTTGTGGGTGACTCTGAAGGCATACGGAGAGTTGGTGTAAATATTCGCTGACTTCCCTGTTGCTAGGATGCAAGCACAGTAAGGACAAAACGTTTTGCTTTCTGAGCGGACACTGGGGGCTCAAATACCATTGATTCTAATCTGAGGCAACATCGACAATTGGATGTCCAGACTGTTACCCAAGGGGAACTTGGAGGAACTGCCATCAACAAACAGGATAACATCCGGAGAAGGGACCGTGACATTAATCAGGTACAGGCGCAGAAATGTTAGAAATTGGTTCCTTCGTAAGCAGTCATGCAGGTGTGCTAAATACTCATCGGAGTTTGGTGCTCAAAAACGTGGTTGGGTTATTTGTGAAGCAGAAAGAGAATGTCAAGAGCGGATTGTTAAGGAGTGCGACTTCGTAGCAGCTAAAATGTGCCTGGGTAAGGTGTTGAGTCTGGTGGGAGGAGAGGATCACGTCAATGGCATGTGAGTTTTTGGCAGTAAGTGGCTGGTGGAGAGTAACTTTAGAGGCTGCAGTGACTGAAGAATAAATTGCAAGAAGAATCTTGGAACAAAGGTGTAAGCCCATGTGCGACAGAGTCCAGGCAGGTAGAGTCGTCGTTGGCCGATTGTTTGCCCATGCCACGAGTCTGTGTCAATAGCCCAGTGGTGCACCCATACACAACATTAACATATAGCCGGAAAGGTCTGTCATGTAAAGGTCTTCCCAAAGCCGGGGAAGCTGCAAGGTCAGCATTTAAGTCTGCAAAGGCTGACTGTTGTTTGTCAGAGAGGGTGAAGGTTTTTTGGGTTTTTACAAGAAGCTAAAGGGGTCGGTAGTTTTTTTTTTAAAGCAAAGGGACAGTCGTGAGCCACTGTCAACAATAATTTACCAAGCCGAAAAAGGCCCTTACTTGTTTTGGGGTGATGGGCGTGGTTCATCTGAATAAGAGCAATGCGCTGAGGGGTCAGCGTTAGTTCCCAGGCGCTGAGCAGAATTCCTGGGAACGGCCCCTGCTGTTGATTACACGTAACCTTCACAGTGGTCATAAGATATGCCCAAGATTGAAGAGCGTTCAAAAGGCTGTTTGCATCCAAAACATTATTGGATTATGATGGGCTTGCTAAGAGCAAATCGTGAACATATTGGATAACAGTGGAGCCATCCAAGAGTCGGAGATCTTGGAGCTGGCGATGCCAGACCTGGGAAACTAGGGCAGGCGAGTGAATGAACTTTCGGGGGAGACAAGTCCAGGTCTCCTGCTGTCCTTTAAAGGAAAAGACAAACCGATATTAAGACCCCTGATGCAAGGGAATCATGAAAAATGCATGTTGCAAGTCCAAAACGGTGATGACACACGCATCTGAGGGGATGTTGCTAAGCATAGTGGCAGGATTAAGGGCAATCGGATGTCAGGGTCGCACTATCTTATTTATTTGTCTGAGGTCCTGGACCAGTCGCCATTCCTGGCGACCGGGTTTAGGGAGGGGCAGAATAGGAGTATTGCAAGGCAATTGACAAGGGAACAATATACCTGGTTGGAGGAACGACTTGATCAGGGAGGTTATTCCTTCCACTGTCTCAGGTTTGACGGGGTACTGAGGTATTGAGGGTAAGCGCACTCCTACGATGGTGACCGGAGTGTATCCTACCTCAGGTGTGGAAGTAGACCACAGGTCTGGAGAAGACTCCTTAGAGGCACTATGATGAGCATGGTGGCGATGTAATGGCCCAAAGACAAGAAAATGATCACTATAATATGTAATGAGACCATCAGCCACCTGCGCTGAATAACCCTTCACTTCCACGTATGATTGTGGGATCAAGAGGTGCACTAGAAATCCCAAGGACTTGACATTGTAGCCGGTGCTCACAGCCAGTGTGAAGTAAGGGAATACCAGGAACGATTCATGGCATAGATGGGGTGGCACCTCCGCCAGAAACGCTGATTCTTCCTTTCCCTCTATATACCCGACAATAGTGACAGATAAACTTGATCCGAGATAGGGGGTAAATACCAGCCAATTAACAGGAAGTCCCTGTAGGGTCATAACACAAGTCAACTTGAGGACGAGGGATTTGGAGGAAAAGGGAGATATCTCACAGAGATAAGTCGATTGTCCATCATTGTGGCGATCGATGAACCCAAAAATGTCGCATAATCGGGTCACTTTTGACACTAATGCCCTTCTTGAGACACAGAATTTCAGTTTGAAGAAGGCACAACAAATCTGTCCCGGCTAAATTAGCTCCCAAAGTGAGTGTCTGGGCAAAATAAATAATACAGTTTTCAGGGCCAAATTGAACTGCCAATGGTTCTGTTAAAGAGTATGCATTTGCCTGTCCAGTCTGTCCATTAAGGCTTACTGAGACGGGTGAGAGTGTAAACCCATATTGCTGTACACATGATGCATCCAACATAGATGTCTTGGCCCCAGTAACAATCACAAAAGAACTTGCTACCCTTTGTGCAGTTAGATTAACATAGGTTGATCCTCCGGATCTCTCTTTAAAATGTGCAGATTATGGGGTGAAGATCATCAGGCTGAAAAAGGATTATTAGTGGAAAAGGGTTGCCTTCTTCCTTGTGTTCTCCCTTGACCTTGATTCTGAGCACAAGTCCTCATCCACTGATCCCAACTGCCACAGTTAAAACATCCGTCAGTAGAGTGTGGTGTTGCGCCTCGCGGCAAAGTGGCACTGGGTCTCCGGAATGGTGGAGCGGGTGCATATGGTGCTCCACAGTGAAGAGCATTAGGACCGTGTGGGTGAGTGACAAAACCGTTACCATGATTGTCGACGCAGCAGGAAAATAGTATTGGGATTCTGTGTGAAATGCCCTCACTAATTGGAAGCCCAATGCTGGATGAGCTGGTTTTCTGGACCTGGCTTGGCACAGGTGATGCTACACCATGTCATTTGTGACTCTGGTCAGTAAGGATTCCTTCCGGTAATAAGTTAAGGCCCTTCCCACTTGAGGACGGTTATTATCTGGCCAATCCATGTTATTGGTACGAATAGCCACCGCCACAGCCTCAGGTATACACTGCAGCAAAAGAGCATTGAACTGTGGTGAGGGATTCCCTGCAAAGTAGGCAGTATTACCAGAGTAGGTGGCATATGTGGAACTGAAACATTCCCAGAACTCATTCCCCGCGTTTGGATTTGCACTCTGACACTCTGGGAACATCTACTGGTTGCTGCAATGTTCGCTTGAGGGGATCATTAATGGTTAGTAGCTTAAGACCTTTAGCTACAAGACCTATAAAAGCATTCCAGTCTTGGGGAGCTGGGTCTCCCAGGGGGATTTTCCACAGAGAAAATTCACTGAGGGTAAGAGCCATACAGCGCAGTCTAAAGAGGGCTTGCGGGGTGCCTTGGTGCATATGAATAGTGCTCAGGACATAGCCTATGAAGTCGTCAGGATTAGTCTTTCTATGAGTGGCTCTTTGCATAATTAAACACATCTCCTGCAGCTTCCAACGAGTGTCGGCCTGCATGGTATTTTGATCCCCCTGTGTTGGGCTCAGGTGATGGATCGTACGATTCAGAGATTGTGGATTTCTTTTATGGGGGTCTTTCTTTCGGGGAGGGGTGTCCGAGGGTCTCTCCCAAGCGCTGTCCTCAGGTTCATTATCATCAGCCCTTGAATCGGAACTAACATACTTCTCACCACTCGCAGCATCGCGAGGTGACACAAGACAGGAACTCGTGGGCTGAGGAAACTGCATGCGGGGCTGACATTTTTTTCAGGCATCCCCTGTGGGTTTTAAAAGAGTGATGAACCCCACTCCTTTTGTCCACTTGTGGTCTGTTCCGTATTTTGTTTCCTGATTGTCTGTTTAGGCTCAGATGTACAATGACAGGAAATAGAGCCTGTCCAAGCCATGGGTTTGTCAGAAGGTTCACGTGGACTGATTTCTGAAGGACTTGGGAATTCTGTCGTAGGAGGTTTCTTGTGGTCAGCGTGCAATAACAGTAATCGGGCTCCGGGCGATTCCTGAGACTGATGGCAGTATTGGGGCGCCTGCAGATGTAGGTTGATCAAGGATGGTTCGAGTTGTGGAGGGGTTCGTAGTCCCGATGGGACAAGGGGTGCCTTCCCCAGTTCTCCTCATCTTGCTGACCTGTGTCATTATTTTTTGATAAACATTGGCATGCCAGGTATGTCAGGAGTTACCTCCGATTTTTGTATCTTCTGTCAGCAGTTCTCATCCCCGTTTTTTGACCCAACGTTCCCTTTCCAGCCTTTCTTGTTTAACTCTTCCATGTTCATTCATTTCATGATCCTCACACTGAGGCGTTAAAATCTCCCAAGGTTTAGGTTTTCCCTGACTATCACATGCACTAATCCCTTTCCTCAGTGCATTTTCCACCCAACTAGCCATTTTTGATGTTTCATTCAGCTCTTCAGCTCTCTTTTTTTTCCGGGATGACATCAACCGTTTCCATTTACTTCCCGCATTACGTGTCGATATTGCCTCTCGTACTTTAGCACATAGATCAATATCCCACGTTCCACCTCATGGCGATTCTCATTTTCCTTTTTTTTTGTTTTGGCATTCCAACAGACTTCGGTACTGTATTTCCTATTCGAGGTCATCCTGGTAAAATCGATGAAAAGGGGTTCCGACACCCGACGAATCTAACATTTGTCCCATTTTTAGTGCCTTTACTTTTTACTTATTTCTGTATACAACACCAGTCTCCTTCGTCTCAGCACCCACTTCGGGTACCCAACATTCGCGTCGGGCATTTCCCCTCTGAACAACCGATCTAAGGCAGGGTGGTTGAGACAGACAGGTACTGTAACTATCCGAAACCTACGTCTGAAGACTTATCCTACTTTTCCAATCTGAATCGAACACCCCAAGACTTACGAAGGCAGTTTTACTTCCTGGCCTAAGGACTCTGACCCCATCCACCGGGGGAATCTCACCTCCCAGACTTTCCACTTACCTGACCTAGGCACACTAACCCCGGCAACTGAAGGACTCTAACCTCCCGGATAATCCAGTTACCTGAGGAAACGCTGCCCAACTTAGTCTTATTTGAGACAGTTTCCACATACCGAAGTGCGGAAAGATAAAGACTAACAAAGCTTATACCTAATTCTATTCAGGCAGGAATCTCGAGGCAGTGTCTTTCTAATTATGTGTTGGAAAATAAGGATTTACAAAGTTTCACACTTAAATCTAGTCGAGAAGGAAGTTTTAAGACAGTGTCCGTGTATCCCTGTGACAGTAGATAAAAACAATTGATTTCTCAAGAATATAGAAATCAATGCGTTGTTCTCCCAACAACATATCATTTGTGAATGCAAATTGGTTGGCTGTGATGAATGCACCTCGTGTCATGTCAGGGCCAGGGTTTTGATCGTGAGTAAAGAACATAACATGAGATCATCAGGCTGTCCAATTATGGACCTCAATATTAAATTGTGATGATTGCAGATGTCGATTGGCCGACTCAATCCCAGTGGTGGCTCTGAAATTATCTGGGCGTTTTCATTCACGTGTCAACCATGCCTTTCAGAGGTTGAAATGATAAATTTGCGTCATTACCTGACTACATTGATAGCTTCATACAATGGGCTGCTTCCTGGGGCTGTCCCATTATGTTTGACAGGCCAGGCACGCTGCGTTTCATCATCAATTTGACACCTGCTGCATCTTGTTCAAACAAGTGTTTCTAAAGCATTCAGATCGATGCAAGTTTCTGCTTTAAAGGTTGACTGACTTCCATCACCGTTCTTCTCATGGCGCAGTAACAAACTGTGGTATCAGCGAGCTACCAAGACGACATCGATGAAGTGAGGATTTTAGCTGTGATTTCAAACTCTGCAGAAGAAATGGCCTTTGCACAATTTGGTTTATCTTCATTACCACTGATATATTTGTCAATGCAATCTCACGGTTACCAACATAAACAATTGACGTTCCGTGTGTTGTAATGGATAAAATATGAAGTAATTGTTTTTACTCTTAGATTTTTTTTGAGGACAGGAGTGGAGTGACAGAATCTTCAAACATCAGAACTGAGGAATATGTTTTAACAGAATAGACTTGTTCATTTTAACAAGGCAGATATCTTTTTTAAATTAAAGAAAGAAACGAATTAGGTTGCCAATTACCCGTCAGAAATGACCCATGCGCAATCTTCTCAGGGCAGCTGCGAGAACAGTCAGTGCTGTGCTGTATTTGAGACACCGTGAAATGGAATACAGTCTTTGCCAGTCGACGATAATTAATTGAAAATGTGGATAAGAGTTAAATCCTTAATACGAGTGTTTAAATTTGCATGAGCGCTGACAGTGCCACCTCGACAATGCCTGCTGTGAAGAGTGAATGACATTTTATTTTCTACATCAACTAATGGTACGAGCTGTCACTGAATGTTATTTGTCTATTTCTACACAATATGGCCGTCATCATTAGTAGAATCAATTATTGATTGACCTGATAAATTCATGGAGAGCAATTACTAACAAGCATGGAAATGACCAACACGTCACAGCACCTCCCCTGCCGTACCTTAAACAATAGACCAACTGCAAGACAGACATTTAAAATTTGGAACAAAAGTAGTGTGCAATACAAGGCTCACACCGAGCATGTGACTGGCATGAGGGATCACAGTTGATCAGTGCAATTTATCTCACTGTTCTTCTATTACCTAACCCTTGCATTTATGCCTACATTCAATTAACTGGTTCTTTATTCTTCTTTGTACCCTAGTCGTGTTTCACAGCTATTGAGTTCGCGATACCATCAGGGAACGGTTAAACAGAGATAGAAAAAATGGGAGACGTTGCATTTCTGACCGGAGACTGCGACCAGCGGTTTTCCACAGGGATTGCTTCTGGGTCCTCTTTTGGTTGTCATTTGTGTGTTTTTTTTTTACTGAGAAAGATAACAAGTATAGTTATTAAGTTGGTGGACGACATCATATTTGTCCGTTTTGTAGACAGTGAAGAAGGTTTTCTAATATTACAAAGGGGTCTTGATCAAATGGTTAATAGGGTGAAAATGGAACCACGAGTTCAGTTTGGATGAATGCGAGGCATGGCAGTTTGTTCCAAATAAGAAGGATAGAGCAGACACCAATTAATGGCAAAGCAGTCTAGGGGAGCAATCTTGGGAACTAGGCACGTAATTGGATGTGAGACTGCTCGCTGAGCTGGAAGATTAGTTTTCAGACGTGTTGTCACTATTCTAGTTAACATCATCAGTGAGCCTCCGATGAAGCGCTAGTGTTATGTCCCGCTTTCTATTGATCTGTTTAGGTTTCCTTGGGTTGGTGATGTCATTTCCTGCGTTGGTGATGTCATTTCTTGTTCATTTTCTCAGATGATGGTAGATTGGCTCCAAATCAATTTGTTTGTTGATGGAGTTCCGGTTGGAATGCCATGCTTGCAGGAATTCTCGTGTGTGTCTCTGTTTGAGAAAAAGAACAGGAAATGACATCACCAACGCAGGAAATGACATCACCAACCCAAGGCAACCGAATCAGAAAAATAGAAAGCGGGACAAAACACCAGCGCTTCATCAGAGCCTCACTGATGATGCTACCAAGAATGGTGATGAAACGTCTAAAAACTAATCTTCCAGCTCAGCGAGCAAGCTCACATCCAGAAACTCAAACTGAGCCACAAATCTTTCAAAACTCGCTACTCGGCACGTAATTCTTGAAAGTGAGCCTCATATGAACACAGAATGATTGAAATGGTGTTTTGCAAGCTTGTCTTCATTGCTTCGTCCTTTGAGCATAAGGTTTGGCGCGTTTGTGATGTTGGACAGGAGATCGATGAAACCTCTTCTGGCATAGGTTCTCCAGTACTGGTCAGCCAGTTATAGGAGGATGTTCTTGAGATTGAGAGGGTTCAGAAGAGATTAGCCAGGAGGTTGCCGGGGATGGAAGGCTTGAGCTACTAGGAAAGACTGGATAGGCTGCGACCTTTATTTCATTGAAGCGCAGGAGGTTGAAAGGTGTCGTGGTAGAAGTTCATAAAATAACAAAAGGCACAGGTAGAATCATTGGTAGTTCGCTTCCCCCAAAGGAAGCGAAATTAGAGACGATGGGCCACATTTTAAAAGTGAGAAGAGAAAGATTTAAAAAAAGACATGAGGTTCCTTTTTATACAGATTGTGGTTCTCGTGTGGAATGAACTTCCTGGTGAAGTGGTGAATGAGTTTAAAATTACAAAGTTTAAAATACATTTAGATGCAAATATGAGTTGGAAAGTTTCGGAGTTATATTATCCAGGTGCAGGAAGATGGGTTTACTTCAGTTTGGAATTATTTATGACACGAACTGTTTGGAAAGGAGTGTCTGTTCCCATACTTCATGATTGTACGAATCTATGAATCTCTATCTCATCAAGAATCGATTTACTTCTTGAAGCATTTCATGTTCCTGCTTCCACAGTCTTCTGAATCAAAGTTTCAAAAGTGAACAACGACCTTGTCTCTCTGCTATCGCTGCAGATGCCAATTTGAAAATAGTCGTTCATATTTGTGCACTGGTGAAGAAGGCAATATGTGTGCAACCCTTGCCAAGATCATTCTGGAAAGTGCAAACTTAAATCAAGTCACCACTCACTAGTGATCAGCTTCACTCCAAGCTATTCAGACACGACACTCCACTTTGTTCAGTCAACATCTCCCGTGAACCAATTATACTTACATCCTTCGTGAAAACTGAGAAGAAAGCTCCACTTAGGTATGGTGTCATAATATCATTAATGCCATGTCGAAATAAATCACGTCATTGTTACGTTTATATTCAACTCATTTGGCCACAAAGGGTCACATCTCATTTGCCTTCCTGATAATGATCTGTGACTGAATACTGATTGTTTATGATGTGTGCACGTGAAACAGTTAAATTCTTCTGAAACTTTGCATTCTTCAGTTGTTCTTCATTTTTCGACTTCTGGGTTTGTTCATATCTTACATTGCTGCACATTTTGTTATTGTTGACAGTACCTGCATAGAGAGTCCAACATAGACCGATTCAGTTTGTCTCATCCTTCCAATTAGAAAAGAATTCCTGCTTACGATTTTCTCTATTTTTTTCCCAAAAAACCTATCTTTTTATCACTGATAATGGGAACTGCAGGTGCTGGAGAATCCAACGTAACAAAGTGTGAAGCTGGATGAACACAGCAGGCCAAGCAGCATCTCAGGAGCACAAAAGCTGACGTTTCGAGCCTGCACCATTCATCAGAGAGTGGGGTGGAGAGAGGGTTCTGGTATAAATAGGGAGAGAGGGGGAGGCGGACAAGAATAGAGAGAAAAGAAGATAGGTTGAGAGGAGAGTAGAGGTGGGGAGGTAGGGAGGGGATTCTTGTATTCTATTTCCAACAGCAAAAGCTTTGATTTGCCACGAAAACGTTGACTTCAGCCTTTCGAAGCCTCAGTGCAGTCGGCCTGCAAATTTTCCTTTTCATCACAACTCATGTTGCTCCTTTCTGAATTCCAACAAATTGTTTGAACAGAATCTCCGATTGAAGAAACCACCTTGTATCTTCACAAGTACTCTGAGTATTGTCTCAGGGCACAGTTATGCTAAATTAAATAAATGCAACTGCTGGACATCTGAAACACAATCATCGATTCAAGGAGAAACCGAGCATGAAGGGCAGAATTTGTGGTGAGAAAGCAGTGTCAATGGCCCCAGCCCGGTGATTGTTTCTCAGAGCTCAGTTTTCTGAACAGTCACTGGATTTGAACTGCTAATTCAGCTTTCTCCGGACAAATTCTGCCAAATGTGTCAAATATCTCCAGCAGTGTCTGGAAAGATATAATCTCTTTCACGATCAATTACAACACCGTCAATAACAGATATTCAGCCAACTGACAGATCATTTTATGTTGTTGCCTTCCTGTATTCTTGATCTGAAAAGTCATATTTGTTCAGATCCAAATTCCTGGGTTCTCTCCAAAATCGAAGGAATTTTGGTATATTATCTTTAACTGATCAATTAGCATTTCATGGGTGACTTTTGAAATTCCTCCCCTGTGGAAATGAAATATAATAGAATTATTAAAGGATGCAAAAATTGGTCTTGCTGCTTTCATTCACGATGCAGCAAAGTCTCTCATACCAGGCTACGGTATCAGAAATTTTCCGACATTTTGGGCAGAGCTAAGGTGAAGTTTTGCACGAAGCGGTTGTAAACCTATGGATTATTTCTCAGACAGTTGTTGGTAGTCAGCGGCCAAATCAATTCAAAATAGCAATCAACAGACGCTCTTGCATCAAAAGAAAGAAAGACATGGGACAAGTGCACGAAATTGACATTCATATACAGTAACCATGGCCTAATCTAAATGGAGAAACCTTGAAATCTGCACTGTCCTGCAATTGCTATTTCCTGTGTTATCAAATTTGATTTTAAACAATCGTGAAGCAAATGATGAACAAGAATCCATTCCAACTCGAATATTATATCTGGATGACTTGTATTTGGAAAATAGAATGTAAGGGTTTTTTTCATTAGTTCCTTTATGCCATTTTGCTATATGATGTTACAGGATTTCCACATAGTCTGCTTGATTTTTGCCTGACTCTTAGCCTATAGTACGGTACTTCCTAAAGTCCAATAACTCCTTTGTACCAAAGGTCCAGTCGTTCAGTTCAATATTCAGAAATGACCACCATTCAAAGATACGTTTCGAAAAAGTGAATCAATAACAGCAACAGTCTGACAATCACATAAGTGATACACAAACTGCCAAGGACCACATAAAGCATGCAATAATGGTCTTGTGTTGCAGATGCTGAAATGAATATTCCAGAATCATGAGATATAATAACGCTACAATAGAGGGGAAATGTAGATTGTGTTGATGAATGGACCTGAATTACATTTAAAAATTACAACGATCATCAATGTTGATTGTAATCAGGAAATAGCTACCTTGTTGTTTAACCTCATAACAGCTTCCTGCATTTTACTGCAGTCCACGTACACATGCACTCAAATGGATTTACTGAGTTAATTATCGCGGATAATGTTAAAAAGAGCTAAAAGAAGGAAGAACAAAGAAAATCAGAAAAGACATGATTAGTTTCAGATGTTGCATTCCGGGGGAAGACTTGTGTCGAAAATAAACATTGGCACGGACCAGCTACAGTTCCTGTGCAAGACATTCTATGCAATACAATTCCAACAATCGCCAATTGTAGGCAATGGAGTTGTTAAGCTTCATTCATAAAACTAACAGTCAAATGCATTGTTGTGAGTAACGGAACGCTCGATCTTTGGAAAGTAAAGTGAATGCTTTTCAGCACAAGTGTTTCAGACATCTCGCTTATTACAGTCACTGGGAGAGTTTGGATTACGCAGCTGTGAACTGTGAAATCCCACACCATTTGCCTTCTGGATATGAAATAACATTTCCCTTCATTTATTTCAAGCACAATCTCTCATCATTCGATCGCATTCTTCCCGTATCCTCTGCTAGTCATGACATAGTCTATTCTATTTGCATTAAGTTCCTGCCATCAAAAGGCTGATAGATTTGATTTGTTGAAATTACTGTCAAAATGCATTGACTCTTCCTTATCGATTGTTCTGGAAATGGGCCATTGCATTACGTTGTTTCTGAATCATTATATCCGGACAGTATATTATGCCCAGTGTTTGGAATGAGCTATCGAAGACTCACAGGAGATGGACAGGCAGAAAAAATACATTACACCAATGACAGAATCTCTTAGTATTGGTGAGATAGCAGGTTATTTTTCTTTAATGAATCTAGTGATGGTTCAAAGCGGTAACTTCCACAGGCATATTGTTAAAGCAGATCCAGCGTCACCAACAATTACCAATAATATTTCACGAGTGACCGTAAGAGAAGGTGAGAATAAACGCAAGAAATGCAAGATTTTCATCGACAAAGAATATTTCCTCAGATAAAATAAAATGCAACAGAAAATGAAAATGAGTTTGCCCAAGAAAACAGAAATCATATGATGACGAAATCTGCAAGGAGAATGGCTGTCCTGTATATTCTTGGATTATTTATATTGCAGGTACAAAAGAGAATGCAAAAGTGCAAAAGAGAATGTTCAAGGATCGTTGGAGTATATGGTCAATCGACACGTTACTTCAACATTCTCCATTTTTTTGCGTTTTAGAGTTGAATAAGTTCAGGTTACGAACTGTGTCTTTCATTTTGATATGGAAATTACTACTCAATGTGTGTCTTCGTTTTGAAGACATTGTTTTCATTCAGGGTTTTCATTCTGTTGTCAACAGTTGCACTTGATCGATGGTTTGTCTTCTTTACAGTTCTCAAAAATGTTTCTGAGCTTAGTTTATGCAATATGGTTTCCAAAGTCACTCACCACTTTTATTTTCGTCGAACTTCTGTTTGTTTTCATCTTCCCAAACCACGTCCCTCCTCCCCCGTTTCACGATGTTGAAACTAATAATTCACCAAATCTCTTCGGTTCCAAAGGAGAATGACATTGAACTGGAAAGTTTAGTTCTGATTATTTTTTAGCTTCATCTTTTCTCTCCATAGGTGCATTTGATTTTCTGAGAATTCCAAACCCTTCCAGTTTTTATTTCTGATCACCAGCACCTGTGGTCTGATGATTTCAAGCAGAATTGGATCTGGATCACTCGCCATACCGTGTGCCCACACCCTTGCTACTGCTCCAAGATTCTCTTGAATTATTTGTAACATCAGATCCTATCAAGTGAATTGGGTTTGACTATGACTCATTCAGTCACACTCGCCTGGTCCGCTAGTCAGTCAGATGAGAGCTGATCTGACTGTCAGCTAAACTCGACAACTCCAACTACCTCTGATAATCACTGACACGGTTACACATGAAAGCAGACTCGCACATCAAACTATTGACACAGGCATGGGTTAAAAGAGAAACTCTTTCTTCAGTTATTGAAGCATGAATTCCCAAATCAACGATCGCCTGAATTTTACCACAACTCTAACCAATTCTAACGTCTCTCCCTCCGAATGTGCAGTGCTCCAATCTCTCCACACCATTACTAATTTCACTGTCAAGCCCGCTGACAAAGGCAGGGGCGGTGTTTGTGCAGGAAGCAGCTCTGTGCCACAAAGGCCAAATTTCAACGCTCTGACATCATGTCTTAAATTGATACAACCCCGCTCATCAAGCCACTGTCTCCAAAACTGTCCCTTACCTCATTGCTTCTGGTGTCCTCTGCTGATAACCATCCTCAACCCCCCACCAAATTCCAACCTGATAGACACCCCAGACCAACACTGTCCGATTCAACTTGTTCCACAAAATCCATAAGCACAACGACCCCTGCCGACTCATTGTCTCTCCGAGCTACTGCCACAATGGTCACATCTCTTCCTACTTCGCCTCCATTTTCTCCCCTTTGCACAAGCCAATTCACAACTACATTTTAAAACAAAAAAACCTTCCAGATTGTTGAATGTTTTCAACGAGGATAAAGGAATAAGCCATGATGATCACGAGTCAGCATAATATTGCACCGATGGTCAAATTCAGGTCTGCGCAATTACTGATGTCTCATGCTCTGAAATGTGCTGGTAATTTGCAGTGACACAAAGGTGCGAAATCTGTTGGATGTGATTGGTCTGTGCCATGACCAACAATACAAAATAAGCAAAACTAAGAAATTGGGAGAAGTAAATGAAGAAAGAAGAAACATTGAGTGAATGAGAGAGAAAGACATTGAGAGAAATTGAGGCATGTTTCGAGCAAGATATTGAGGTATCAACAGTGAAACAACAGTGATTGAAATGATGTAGAGATGGTGACCAAAATTTTGATAGATCAGTACATAATAAAGGGGATTAATAGATGGAAATAGCGAAAGCAACTGTTTGCAGATAGTACAGAATATGAAACGAAATCTAAGAAATGAATAGACAACGGAAAAGGAATTGGAAGTAGAAACGATTTCGTGAGATTAGCAACTCTACACTTAAAGTAAGGGCTCCATGAAGAGAAAGAAAATAACTTAGTATGGAATAACATCAGGGTGAAGTGACGGCCGAATGTTATTATCATTCGACTGTAAAACTGGAGGCAAGATAATGTTATGGTTTCAAATTCCACTACGGCAGATGGTAGAATTTGAATTCAATAAAATATCTGGAATGGAGAGTCCAATGACGACCATGATTTCACAGTTGATTATCTCGAAAAAGTAAACAATCTGGTTCATTAGTGGTTTTTCGGCAAGGAAACTGCCATTCTTTCCTGGTCTGCCCTACATGTGTCTTCGAGACCCATAGCATTCTGGACTGATTTTTAGGCAATTAGGCATAGGCAATAAATTCTGCCTAGCCAGCGATGTCCTCATTCTCATTTTGTTAACTAATAAAGGATTTAGGGCGATTTCTGGGACTCACTTATCTTCCTGAATGACTAGAACAGCAGAGTAATCATGGGGTTATCTTAAACGTCCATCGTGCAGTCTGCATACAGAAAGTTGAGAGAGCTTATCTGTTGACGTTTAAATGTCTATGCCCATTAGCTAAAATATCGCTGAATCCTGGAATGAATGCAAGATATTAATGCATAATTATTTCACATCCATTTGGGCTTGTTGCCACTCATTCAGTTCATTTCAATGCAGTGAGGTATTTAAATAAAGAGATAAGTTAAACAATTTGCATGGAACAAAGTTTTAACAGTATGAAGACACAAAGCTGCAGTGGGATGTTAACTGTTAACTGCTGACCCAAGCAGATAATGTAGATATAAGTAAAAACCGAAGGAACTGAAGATGCCGTAACTCAGGAACTAAAGCAACGTTGCCGGAGAGGTTCAGAACATCTGGCAGCATCAGTTCTGAGGAAAGGACACTGGACCCAAAACGTTAACTCTGTTTTCTCATTTACAAATGCTGCTAGACATGCTAACCTTCTCCAGGAAATGTGTTTTTCTTTCTGATGTAGATACAAATCTTCATTTAAATAAACCGAATCTACTCTCGAATTTTGAATCAAGGTTCTCTATTTTAACATTGTTATTGAAGTGTTATGATTATAATGCATCTGCTAAAGTTGTTCACACCAATGGGGAATATTGGTTAACTCAATGAAGCTGAAGTGGTGACAGAAAACCTCTGACTGTTTATGCTCTGATAATTCAGACTGCAGTCACAAAGACAAAATAAATAGGAGAAGCGAGAAAATACCAGTAATTGCGAGTTAGTATTACTGTTAGAATAAACAAGCCCTATTGATCAGCTGAGATAACAAAGTGTAGAGATGAATGAACACAGCAGGCTAAGCAGCATCATAGGAGCAGAAATGCTGACGGCTCCGGCATAAACTCTAAGCCAGAAACTTCAGCGCTCCTGCTCCTCTGATGTTACTTGGCCTGCTTTGTTCATGCAGTTCTCCACCTTGTTATCTCAGATTCTAGAGCATCGCAGTTCCTACTACCTATTGATCAGCTTACGTTTCGAGACATAAAATAATTACGGCTTCAGGATCATTACCGAAATTTCCAAGAGTGGAAGCATTCTGTCTGTAAGGAACAAAAGCAGATTTTGTTGAAAAATCTCAGCAGATCTTATAACATTTGTGAAGGGAAGGCGGGGTTAATGCTTCATTTCCAGTATGCTTTCCGCAATGGGAACACTGTCTCTCATCTGTTTCAAGATGTTTCCATTCAGTAACAGTCTGCTGAACGCCTCCTGGCCTCACAGTGCCACTGTGCAAAACAAGGAGTGCAAGCAACCTGATCCGCAACAGCAGGTTTTTGAGTTTGAGGAACGGAATGACCTTTGTATCATTTCCATCTCCACCTTTCACAAATCGGAGATGGAGGATGAAACTCATCAGTATTCAGCTTTTCTCACAGGTAATTATAAAAATCTCACATATCAACCTGAGCAATGTATTCATTTAAGTTTTGAACATAAATCCATCTGATATTTACATTACTGTATGTTTCCAAATCAGCTGCTTTCTTCAGATTTTAATGCAGCATTAATATTATCTTTATACTGTACGTGCGACATGACATGGAGCAGCTGCTACTTCCTATGGTACCAACAAGAAAACTCACAGCCCGATGTTGTATTGTTTAAATACTTGAACGATGGTGAGCAAAAAGGTGAATCTTCGAATATCTGTTTCTCTGGTGAGCTCACAACATCGGTAAAATTCAGCAATTTAATCATCTCGCAATTGTAATGAAAAGAAGGAAAGAAAGGAGATACGAAATAAAGAAGTAAGGAAAGGGGGAAAGAAAGAAGGTAAGAAAGAAAGAAAGCAAGAAAGAAAGAAAGAAAGAAAGAAAGAAAGAAAGAAAGAAAGAAAGAAAGAAAGAAAGAAAGAAAGAAAGAAAGAAAGAACGAATGAACGAAATTATACACTTTATTATTGTAATACAAGGAACATGTCACCAACTGTGCACAGAGGAATATTTCACTACTCCCGAACGGTGATCACAAAAACAAGCAGAAAATAGATTTCACTGTTCACTGTTAACATCGAAACATACACACAAGAAGAGAAGGAACAGCAGATGTGTATTCCAGTCAGCTCCGCCATTTGTTATGATAATGAATGATTATCATGCTCAGTACCCTATTCCCGCTTTCTAAACAAAGATAAATATTGGCTTAGGACTGTGGAGATAACTGTCTTGCTTTTTATTTCATGAAATGACGACGGGGTGTATTTCATTTTCCATTAAGAGGGTCCGTAACAATTCTCCCAAGTGAGGCATAAACTCTAAGCATGCGGAATTCTTTTTCGCATTTTGTGAAGGGAATAAACTCTCCTCAGTTTATTTCGAGATAGTAGGAACTGCTGATTCTGGAGAATCTGAGATAACACGGTTTGAAGCTGGATTAACACTGCAGGCCAAGCAGCATCAGTAGAGCAAGAAAACTTCACGTTTCAGATCGGGACCCTTCTGCAGAAGGTTTTCTGAAGAAGTGTACCGACCCGAAACGGAAATCTTTCCTGCTCCTCTGATGCTGCTCGGCCTGCTGTGTTCATCCAGCTTCACACCGTGATACCCCTTCAGTTTTTAGTTCTTTTTTCTTCACAGTTTAAGTTTACTACTTAAAAAAAATCAAAATTAGTGTTTTGTATTCTCAGCCACATTGATATCAAAAGCCAACAGAACGGTGTTTTGGTGTGTCTTATTTTGCCATTTCAATCATTCAGTTGGAACAGTGAAAGGACACATCAGCATTTTTTTTCAGATCCTCTTCTTCCTTGTTCAGGGCAACAGTATAGTTAATGATATTGTTTCAGATTATATGGAGGTTGTTGGATATTACTTGAGGGATGTACTGCGGGTCTTTGAAGTTCAGGCTGCTGATGTAACCCTTATGTGAAATCAATCGATAAAGCAAATGACGAAAATAGGTTGCCCACTGGAGGAGGAAGCTGAGTTAGATAACGAGCGTCAGGGCTATGGACTTCTCGCGGTTCATAAATTCAGGATCTTCACCATTTTCAGTTCCCCACAGCCTCCTAGCCAAATAGATGTATCTGACACTCACAGCATTGAACACAAGGCAGGTGATTTGTGGAAAGTGGGCATGATATTGCAGAGCTAGGGTACCTGCATAGGCTGTATATTGACTGATAAATGAAATAGCAAAGGGTTTTCTTGACACAGCTCAGAGCACTGGCCAATGCTAAGACCGGCAATGCAATTTTCTTGGCGCAATATCTGATGTCCAGCTTCTGGTATGAGATGGCCACATAACGGTGGGTTGTGAAAGCCAGCGAAGGATGAATCATAACTTTTAGGTGATGCAACACTTTACCTGCAGTTCCAAGAATCTAGCCTACTGTATTCGTTGCTCACAATGTGGTCTCCTCTACGTTGGGAAAATCAAGCAGAGACTTGACGACCACTTCACAGAACATCTACATTCTGCTTGCAAAACAGACCCTGAACTAGCTGTTGGCTGCCACCTCAATGCACCACCTTGCTCTCAACTTCTCTGTCTCTGGCTTGCTACAGTGTACCAGTGAATCCCAGCTCAAGCTGGAGGAACCACACCTCATTGTCCTCTTTGGGACCATACACCCTCCGGCCTCAAAAATGTTGAGTTCAATAATTTTAGGTCATGTATTCTCCTATATCCAAGCCACACACCACCCCACACACCAGGACTCGTTACCACATCGCGTGCCACGACACACCCACTGTTGTGAGTCACGAACAGTACACATGAACAACTATTCACTCTCACAGCCTGATCGTGACAAACTCCTTTCTCTGTGCAATTGCTCTGTCTCTCTCTCTCTCTCTCTCTCTCTCTCTCTCTCTCTGTGCGTGTGTGTGTGTGTGTGTGTGTGTGTCTGTCTCTCCCCACCCCGCTCTCTTTTGTTTCTATCCTATCCTTTGCTTTTTACCCGGCCCTCTCCCTATTTACTGCATGTAAACTGATGTTTTCCCAGCTACCATCAGCTCTAATGAAGGGTCACCGGACCCGAAATGTTAACTCTTTTTTGTCCTCCTTGAATGCGGCCAGACATGCTGAGCCGTTCCAGCAAATTTGTTTTTTTTTATTCCTGATTTAGAGTACGCAGTTCATTTGGGTTTTTTTTACCCTCTTAAATTTTCTGCAGGTTCACCATAAAGTGCAATGTGACCATCAAAACAAGGAACACATGTCCTCAACAATGTTCAGGAGGCTTGCTGACTTCATGAAAAAGTTCCCAGAACCAAAAGGTTTTGGGACTGCTCTGCAGATGAGAACAACACCTCTAAGGTTGCCGCGACTTGCCTCAAAGGCATTTTGTTCATGACACGTGCTACCCACACAAGGGGACTACTCTTGAACATGTGCAATATCCTGTTCCGATCATGTGTTGATTTCCTCTAAAAAGTTGCAGATACAGTCGAGCAGCAATGTTCTTGATGACTTGCTGTGCTTGGGTTTAAGTACTGCCAGTCAGCCACTCGCTGCAGTGGGCATTGAATTTCTGTACCCAGAGTATAATCTAAACCCTTGTCATCCTGATTGGCTCCTGGAAATGCTCTTCAACATGGCGGAGAGCTGCTTCATCAGAGGCTGGTGGTTCGGGGTGGGGGGCGCGGAAATTACCGGAGGGGTATAGGTACTGCTGACAGTATCTGGTAACCTTTAGATTTTTATCTCCCGAGCGTTTGGCCTGATGAAATGAGACTGCAATGGATGAAGGCACACACGGTGTGGTTTGTAAAATGATCAGAAAAGGGGTCATTATTTTTGAGGAGTGTTGATGATGGATTTATTGGAGGCATGGACAGAACGAGAAGCGATGGAACTTTTAGCGATAAAAGAAACACGGGGTATCCTCAGCAGTTTAGTGGCATTTGGGTCGAGGGACTAGAGACGTGTATCATGGAAGCTATCTCTCTGAAGTTGAAGTCGCCACCAGTAAAATCCCCACCTCTCTCTCTCTCTCTCTCTCTCTCTCTCTCTCTCTCTCTCTCTCCCTCTCAAACTCTCTCTAATGTGAGGGCAGCTCTGCATTTATCTGGGTCAATAATGATTTCTCTTCCACGGAGATGGAGAGCATTTTGAAAAGAACGCATTGTATGTGTAACTTTAAAATGGCCTGCCGAAGTAAGTGTAACGCCCAGCTGATTCGTTTGATTTTTATGCAGATTATTCAATCCCTGCTTTCAGACCGATGTGTGATTCGCACCAAAGTCTCATCGTTTTTGAGATAATGTGAGCTATGTTCTCTCTCAGCTGGGTAGTTCAGTTAGTGAAGCACTTACCTCATACAGAGCAGTTAAACGTCTGCCCTCGGTGTGGTCTCACTTCCGTGTCAATACTGTGGTTCAATGGGCGAACTCGCACAGATTAGACTAATGGTTTCTACCCAGTGTAAATCGCAGGTGTACTGAGAGTCGAGATAATCCCCTGTAATTAGTTCTCCAGAGAGACAATCATAAAGAACTCTCCTCAGTATGAAAAAAAAGGTGGGACCTCACGATCGTGGTGTTTTTTGCAGCATTTTTCACAGTTTGGACATTTAAAATGTCACTCATTAATGTGAGCATGTTGATGGGACATCAAGTCCCTATGATATAAATCGCTTACATCACAGTTTGGGCATTTGAACGGTCTCTCCTCCATGCATGTATGTTGACTGTTCATCAGGACTCCAGACGTTTTATGACATTTCCACATTCTGGACATTTAAAAAGTCTCCCATTAATGTGAGCGAGTTGAAGGTTTGTCAAGTCTGACCATTTGAAAAGCCATGATAGCTGGGCTGTCCCATTGACTTTTTACGACATTTCCCGCAGTCCAAACTTTGAAATGGTGTTTCAGGAATGCAGATGACTGAAGGAATCCTTGCCCACACACTGAGTAGCTTAATGAACTGTTCCTGGTAATTCAGTGTGAATTAATTCCCAGCTGAGACAGGGAAATGAATTCCTCTCCGCAATCCAAATATTTCTGCATTTTCCGCCCAGTTTGACTGCCAACAAATAGGGTTTAGTTGGACAGAAACTATGGAGATGTGGGGATTGTGGAGAGGAGTTCATTTCCCTGCCTCAGCTCGGAATTCAATGACGCAGTTACGCTGTAAGGCCTTCTCCGAACACAACACATGTACTTTCTCTCCACTGTGATTCTGGTATTTTCCTTCCATGTTAAAAATCTAATGACATGTTGTTTGTGATAACTTGTGTGACTCCATCAGACTAATTTGTCACGGTTAGTTTGTAAATCTTCCCCTTCTAATATTCTGTGAAATCAAAGTCAAACAAAAAAGAAGAATAAAAGAAAAAGAGTGGGAGGGGGAATTAATTACAAGGCTCTGGCTTCGATGTGAAGACAGAGAGCCGAAGGCAGGGACTGAACAAGAGAGATTCTAGACACCTAAAAGTTCACCAGAACCTTTTCAGAATCCTCCAAACTTTCAGTCTCCACCAAAAAGAAGGAAAAGTGGAGCAGGTGGATGTGAATACTAGCAACTCCTAGATTAGATTAGGCAGATAAACAGCAGCTGTTAACATGAGCTGATATTCAATAGACATAGATTTAAGCTATTGGGCGAATGGTGGATATAAGAAAGGAACCATGTGTTGCTTTTTTCAATTCTTCAAAACTTACTTTCAAAGGCCAACAATATCCAATGTTGATTGAATAATGATTTGTGACACTGTCAGATCTTGATGTATTGTTTGGTTTGAGTTTCCAAAAAGCAAATCCTCTTTAAATATCCTAAAAAATAAATTCGTTAGTTCAGGATAAAAATTCGGAAGAGATAAACATTTGTCTTATTCAAACTGTGTCTAAAGGTTCCCTTCGTCACCCCTGTAAAAGCAATTTACAATCTAGGTCCCTTTAAGTCCAAAAGAACGAGATTCACAAGATGTTTCCCCTGGCACGAGGCTAATGCACATGTGCTCTGCTGCCATCCTGCATCAAAGAAGTTGGAGGTTACCTTGTTCCAATTGCTGAGAAGAAGCCTCGTGTTGCCAGGTTTTGTGTCCCGGGGAAGATGGATTCTTTATTCAGCGTCTTCTAAAATACGAATCTCAATTTTAATTCTTACTGGGTTTTCGACGAATTTTCACACACTTACTGCAGCAGACTATGAAAAGTGCATTTTCAACGTTGTTTGAAATTGCATTTGTTGAATCAGCAAGAACACCATCATGTCATTTTCTCCACAGGCTGTGGCTGAGTTGTTTGTGTCTCAAATTCTACATCGGGCTTCCCCTGCCACAAATATAAGGATACGATTCAGCTCATCAGAGTAATGTTCCGGTTCGACAGGGGGAACGACGTGAAGCAGATTTTTCCCGATGAATGATGGGAATCTATGTGTGTGTAACAGGAAAAGGGAATCAACCGAATTCTCCCTTCCTTTACTTCAAACAGTCTCTGGTTTGATGGGGTAAAAAAAGAGAACTAAAGCCCTTGCAGTCTGAGAAATGTTTTGTGCTGACATCTGTCACTCTTGGGGGATGTCTGTGCAATTCCGTTTTTGAGGAAAATGAGGTTCTGTTCCCAGAAGGGGCGTGAAAATGCTTAGCAGTTTAAACTTTACCTCCATTTGTTGAGTCGTTTATGATTACAACTTCGCAGGGAATATGTCATCGAGATAATCCCTTGAGACGTCAGGCTGCGGGCCAAGTTCTGAAACAAGGCATTGCAACAGATCTTTTATTCATTCATGTAATGAGGGTGACGCTGGCTTGGACAGCATTTATTGCCCATCCTTATTTAACCAGATGGCAGTTATGAGTTAACTGCATTGCTGTTTATCTGGGGGCACATGGAGGCCAGACCAGGCAAGGGTCGTAATTTCCTTCTCGAAATGACATGACTGAGGCCAGACTGATTTCCCCCCAATAATCGGCACTGGATTCACGGTCATCACAAGACTCATATTCCAGATATTTATTGAATTAAAATTCTACCATCTGCTGTGGTGTGATTGCGATCCAGGTCCCCAGAGCATCATCTGGGCCTCCGGATTGACAGTCCAGAGATAATACCACTGGCCCATTGCATCCCCAGCAGACAGATGTTTGAAGACTGAAGTTGACACGGTGGTCATAAAGACCTCTTTCTGTGCTTTTACAAACTAGCTGTGTCGACCATTCTGGAGGACAATCTTAACTCCGGTTCAATAAAAATAAAATAATTCTCTGTCAATAGGAAAGATGTAAGTGTGCTTTCCTTTCGCCCCGGGAGTCTCGTCATTTACTTATGGCGCAATCACCCGTATGGCCTGATTTGATAGACAGTTGGGGATCAAGTTTTACTGTTCCTCACAATGACAACAGAAAAATCCGTAAAGCTGTACCAACAATCTTCTCAATTCCTCTGATCTGTTAATATCCCCGAGTGTATCAGTGGAAAGGACTGAGCCCCTTCAATGAGGGAAGTTGTCCTGACTGTCACTGCTCCCGCAGGGACGTTCAGCCTTCGTTCTCGACTGATTCCAACTCTAAATGAGATTCACAAAACTAGTCACTGAGTCTTTCCACTTCCTGGATCTGGAGTGATTTGCACATTGGGTTTGGGAACCTGAGAGCTGACCACAAGCAGTTTGCTTGATTATTTCAACTTCACTTTCTCTGAGGATTCTGAGACGTTGATGATCATAGTCTCAGGGGCATTGACTGCACTGAGGCGTCAAGAATACCCAGCTTCATGGGAATCAGAAAACTTCGCTCAAAAGTGGAGAAAACTTGAACCATGTGGGATTTGAGCCAACAATCTGCTGGCTTGTAGTCAGCGGCATCATTGATTGCATTAGTACCTGGTGCACCTCCAGCTTAAATGTGCTGCAGATTTGTGGTGTGAACGGGGAAGAGAACATTCACAAGGTCAGAAAGCAGTAAACATAATACTGGTCACTGCTGCATTTTAATGATCCCCGTTTTGTGAAGTGTTGAATTTCATTTGCAAATGAAACACGTTTGACCTCAGTTGGCCACTTCAGTGTCATCTCTCTCTACTGGAGCTTCCCATCATTTTATTTAAAGTCACTTAGATATTTCATAACCTATTCCAGTGAATCTATTTTCACAGCCTGAGTTATGGTTTTTTTTTTCGAGTCAAGGCCCCAAACAAATTCAGCGACAAACGTTTTGTCCTTTCTCGACTGGGATCTGGAATCAGACGAGTTGAATGATGCCTTTGTTAGAGGCACCCTTCACTGTAGCTCAGTACTGTTACCGTCGGCTTGTTTTGCACATTCCAACAGTACATTTCCTGAACATCAGATTATCACAGCTCCTCATTCTTCACACTGAAACACAGGGTGATGATACGAACCATTTCAAAGTATAGAAACTGGTGATGTTGGCTTTGACAGGATGAATATGCACAAGAGTGTGTCAAAGTAAGTTCGCAAGGGTCAGTTTCGGTATCGTTGTTGTTACTGATTCAGATTCTGAATTTACATCACCCATGTCTGGACACAACCCCAAGTCAAGAAATGAAAATTGTCTGTGAATTATCGAGACAGAAATGGATTTTTCATTACAAACAGAACACCCATCCTGTATCTGTAGGATTCAGTCAAATGAGAGATTACTTCCATCGCGAAGGACAACGACAGTGGATGTACAGGACAACATCATCCACAAAAGCCCTTGAAGCCAGTCACCTTAAGTGCCAATGAGTCAAAATCCTGAAACTCCGACCTTAGGAGTATCAACATCATACCTACAGAACAAGGATTTCAAGTGTTCAAGAGAGCCACTCACCATCTCCATATCTAGGGTAATTCGGGAAAAGCAATATATCGAATCCCAGTGAGCAGCTTCCATAACGCAGGAACTAATTTTCAGAAGTTGCAGTTTCCAATCAGAGACTTGTCGTTGCACGAAGTTAAGAGTCGAAGTGAGGAAGTGAAATAAAAGTGAAAGGCAATGATGACTGGGAGGCATGGAGCAGGAAGTGAGCATGGGTCTGGCGCAGCAAGGCTCAATGTTGGTGCTGGCTGGTCTGAATTTGCTGCACACTCTAGATACTGGCTCATGTGTCACTCTTGGTCAATTCAACGCAATGGCCTCGTTTTTGTTGTGAGGTCATATTTAGCTTAGGAGCACAGATAAATGGTCCTCAACAGAATGAAGAAGTCCCCTTCAAACCGTTGGGTGGAGATGAAAATGTCCGTTTTATGAAAATTCCAAAAATAATTGTTTTCTTTTGCGCATTTTCAGTGTGGAATAATCATTTGGCAGCTGTCCACAAAAGCAAGAGTTTTGAAAATCTTGCTGAGTAAGATGGACGCAAAACAAAAAATACATGACGATACTGTGAACGAGTGGTGAGGGAAAAGGGCAAATGGCTCGAACCAGACCAATGGCATTCTGACGTGGTTGATTAAGGCCTTTGCTGCAGAAACAGGAAACCCTGGGTTCAAGCACTCAACAGTATCCATACCTTAAATTAAAGAATATTTGTGCAAGCTTCTCTCAAATGCCCTGTTCAGCAGATTTTGTGACGTTGAACAAAGCATCTATTGACTAAATGTGCTTCCTGTGATTGAATTAAACCTGTTATTATTCTCATCCTTGTTGCCGAGAAATGCCCCCCATCAAATGCCCATTGTTACTTTGTGAACAATAACAATTGATTGATTTTTTAAACCTCTGTTTCACAAACCCTGTGCTCATATTGTTTCTTGTTCATTGCCAGTTTGATATAAATACGAGATGAGGCAGGATATAATGCAGAGTGACTGAATAATACAATAGTAACGGCATACAATATAAACTTGTCATCCCCTTTCTCTGCCATCATCCTTCATTATTTTGCACAAACAGTGAGGATTTTTCAATAAATTTTGCAATACTTGTGGATTATTTTCCTGATGGTGATAAATTCTATTTAGAATTGACAAGATTCACAATCCATTGAGGAAGTAATGCCTCCACACATCAGACCGAAGTAATAGGCATGTTATCTGTAGAAAGTGAAACCAATTCTCACCCACTCCAGGCAGGGGGTAAAAACCTCTGAACAGCTCCACTCACAGATGAATCTCAAGTTTCAGACTTTTGAAAGAACAAAAATGGACCATGACCGAGAAGGACAGTGAGACAGAGAGAATAAAGGAGGGTGAGGTGGATTCACTGATATCACGAGGCACAATGAGAGACATGAAGTGCGATAGGTACTGGAGAGACCAATTCTCCATTCGACACGCCTGTTCAGTGACAGAAAGAAATAATTGAAGCAGAGAAATTCACGACCTTACGTGAAATGCCGGAGTATTAGAGCCTCTCTTAAGTTGGTAAAATTGAAAATCGTAATCTGATGAGAGAGTTGAGAGAGTGTTTGATGAAAAGGAAATTGCTGAATCTATAGATAAACTTGATTTATTTTTGCCACTGCAGAATTTTAATGGGGAGTTGCACAACTAAATTTATACTGAAGAAGGGGCCCTGGATATGAAATATTAGCTCTGTTTTCTGTCCACAGATGCTGCCATCGTGCTGAGGTTCACCAGCAAATTCAGTTTTTGCTTCAGATTTGCAGCATCCACAGTTCTTTATTTTGTATTAACCTGTATAAAGTTTGGGATGACAGATATAATTTTGACGTCTCCACAGCTTGTTTCCCGTTTCTGAAATCATTCATAAATTGTATATTTCTGTTAAATTAGCAGAATCCTGACAACTTAACCTACATGGATCATTTTCTGCCCCACATGCATATCTCCATTTCAACACATTTTTCTCACATTGGAAAAGAGGCTTCAGATCATCGTGTTACTGCCGGTCATCAAACATCCAACTGTTCTAGTCACAGTTTTCAGCACTTGTCCCATTGCCCTGTATGTTCTGATGTTTCAAATGTTCTCCTAAATGATATTTTCACTGAGACGCTTTCATCTGGAACGACATAATGAATGCGACTGGAACTTCAGGTGGTCAATCTGTGTTAGCTTTCCCTGAGGAAAGTGATCCTCATTTCTCTCACAGAGGGAGACACACAGACACGCTCTTCGTGAATGACAGAGGGATCAGGACGAGGCCCAATCCCAGCACTTCACATCTGCCCGAAGTGGCAGGTTAGATCACTCGAATATTTGAAGGGTTTAAGGGCATTCTCCTTACTCAGTGGAGGCATATATGGAAAGGGCATGGAAGTTATTTTGGAGCTGCACAGAACGATTGTTAGACCAGACAGTGAAGCTCACAACCATTGGAAACTACAGAATGGCCACTTGAAATATCATCACCTTGAAGGAGGTGAATCTAGTCCTTGAAAATGGGGCCAATGTAGAATTAGTGCCGTTTTCATTGTGCAGTCTCATTGGGCAGAAGGGCTTCTTGTGTACTGATGATTGTATGATTTAATGTACAATGTCCAGTTCTATTCAATTTTGCGGACTTACACATCAAATGGGCTCAATTATGTTTTAAAGAGCTGTTGTGTTGTCTTGAGCACACAATAGTTCAGACAGATTGTTTAAATTATATTTTCGTGAAATGTGCAATTTTCTGTAAAGAACTCACATTCACAATCCTCCCCGACACCCACCTCGTCTCCACCTCAGCTTTACATTAACACATGCTGGTCTCTATTCTTCTCACGTTGTGAGCTAAGCTGTGTGTGAAGTTCATTTGCCGCTCCATACCACATCTCCAGCACTGCTGATAACTCCAGACACATGTCAGCATTTTTAAACTTTACATTACCACGTTTTCCCACCGTCTTCTGAGTGGACGTCACTGAGAATGTCAGCTATTCCAGAGTGCCTGTGGTATTTAACTGGATCTGAAGCTCTTGAGATTGCTCAAGCTCGCAACAACTTAAGTGGTTATCACTGGGAGCTTTTATGCGATAAATTGTTTGACACTTGCCCTCAGGATTTCTTTTTTGTTTCTTTTCAGAGATGAACAAATGCTGCACAGGCTCTGTGTCTGTCTGCTCGTGTTCAAGTCCTGCAGAAGAAAGAAGAACCATCACAGATCAAGATGTCCTTCTGCTTGTCATCTTCACTCAATGTAACGTGAAGCACAAATGGGCATTATTCGCCTCAGACTTGGAGCTCAATATTATTCTCCACAGTGATGATTGACATTGTCAGATGAATCATAACACTGATCTCGTTAAAACATCTATCAAATAGATTTTTGGGATTATAACATCACTTATCACTTCTGATATTAACTTCCGTTCCTGCACAGTATGTCCAGTCATTCTGCCCCGAAGTATCTGTATCCATGGACAACCTCGACAATCACACAGAAGCAGGTGTGAGTGAGCCAAATCAAACTGTATTCTATCTCTTCCATTTAATGATATTTTATTGTTCCATTGATGCTACTCACGTCTCCTAACTGACATAAACCCCAAACCTCAACATTTTATGTTCACAGGATTATTATAATCACAATTCCGCATGCACACACAAAACAAAAAAAACTGAAAGAAAGAGTCTCTTACGTCATCATTACCACTTTGTCCACCTCTCCTACTGATGTCAGGGACACATCTGAAGATCACAACAACAATCATTTTCTTCATTCCATGCCAGACAGATCGGGAAAACCTAAGGTGTTTGGAAGCAACTGCAAGGCATTGTTGTCGTCCTGGAGGATGGGTGAAAAGGCTTATTGCTTCATTTTGTAATTTTGCATGGGGACACGCGAGGCTATTGGTTTTAATGGAAATGTGTATCAAGCTTTCCCAGTTGGAACGCTGGGATTTGAAAATTGCATTAAATAGCACGAAAATTCAGCCACACTATCAAATGGAGTGTTCCTGTTTCAAACTCATGTGTCGAATATACATCAAAAGAATGGAAGCATGTTCCCGGCAAATTGACTTTCTTCATGGTAAGATTCCTAAAGCCAGGCAACGAGAGACGCGCCAAAGGTCTCACTTCAAGAATGCTTAAGAATGATAGAAACAGCCTGCATATTGACTGTACGTGGGAGAGGTCTTTAGTGATGGAGACAAATGGTACGTTTCCGTTGCTTTAACATGAACCGTGACAATGACCAGACAGCAGGTTTAGATGCCAAAACAGAGGTAAATAACTCATCTCTGGCATTCTGCAGCATTAAAGGAGTTATTGGTGGGAGAAACTGCCTCTTAAGAATCGATGACTTCAGGAAGCATATAAGTTCCATTGCATGAAGTCGAGCAATCTGAGCACTTGAGCACTTTAAATCGACCTGAGCATGCTTTTCG